>NC_086453.1:182484412-182807983 GCF_028390025.1 Pseudophryne corroboree | reverse complement strand
CACACTGAACGATATGAATGAGTTCTCGTTAATTAATGAACGAAAACATTCATATCGTTCACTGTTATCGGCCAGTGTGTAGGGCCCTAAACTATGTAGTGTTACATCTTCTGTTACTGTAGCATATGTGCTGTGCATTATGCAGACACTGGCTCTATGCAGGTTTTACATCAACATGTCATGTTTAAGATACTGTTCCCTTTAAAGTGAAAACACACACAGGGTTGTTTAAATGGGTGGTAGTCATGTGACCGCCGGTCGGCTGACTGACAGTCACATGACCTCCTCCGTGAGCCCGACGGCTCACTATCCCGATGGTCGGCATGCCGACCAACAGGGACTATTTCCACTCGTGGGTGTCCACGACACCCATAGAGTGGGAATAGAACCCGTGGCGACCGCAGGTCGCCCCCGAGCCCGCAGCGTGCCCGCAAGGGGCTTGCTGCACTCGCCCCTCCCCGCCGGGATCCCGGCGTCGGTATGCTGCCGGGATCCCGGCGTCAGTAAGGTGACCGGCGGTCAGGAGACCGCCGGTCACCCGTACTACACCCATTTAAATGCAGGGCCGGCTCCAGGCCTGAGCGAGAAAATTTGAAAGCGCCCCCCTCCCCCCGCGCGCTCCTGGAAAAGTGGGTGTGGCCTCCTGGAAAAGTGGGCGTGGTCTCATAACTTCATATCATCAAACTATTAATAAATATATTTTCGCACCCCCTCTACGCACACAATTAGCAGCCTTACACATAACAGCCACAGTAGTGTTCCTTACACACGTCTCCAGTATAGTGTCAGATACACATAATGTCTCCAGTATAGTGCCAGATACACATAATGTCTCCAGTATAGTGTCAGATACACATAATGTCTCCAGTATAGTGTCACATACACATAATGTCTCCAGTATAGTGTCAGATACACATAATGTCTTCAGTATAGTGTCACATACACATAATGTCTCCAGTATAGTGCCAGATACACATAATGTGCAGTGCCAGATAGACATGATATGCCCCACAGCAGTGCCAGCTACACGTGACATGCCCCACAGCAGTGCCAGCTACACGTGACATGCCCCGCAGCAGTGCCAGCTACACATGACATGCCCCCCAGCAGTGCCAGCTACATGTGACATGCCCCCCAGCAGTGCCAGCTACACGTGAGATGCCCCCCAGTGCCAGCTGGGTGTGGTTCATCAAATCGACAGTATCTAGGTCGACAATGTTTAGGTCGACCACTGTAGGTCGACAGTCACTAGGTCGACATGGATGGAAGGTCTACAGGGTCTCTAGGTCGACATGTGCTAGGTCGACAGGTCTAAAGGTCGACATGAGGTTTAATAAAAAAAATGTGTCGTTTTCGTCGTAGAGTGACCGGGATCCCCAATTAGTGCACCGCGTCCCCTCGCATGGCTCGCTTCGCTCGCCATGCTTCGGGCATGGTGCCTTCGCTCCGCTACCGCTTCGCTCGGCACAGATTACCGTTCCAATCGAAGTCCACGTGGATCGTTAAGTATGAAAAAATTCAAAAAAAGATTTAAAAAAAAAACCTCATGTCGACCATTAGACCTGTCGACCTAGCACATGTCGACCTAGAAACCCTGTCAACCTTCCATCCATGTCGACATAGTGACTGTCGACCTATGGTGGTCGACCTAAACATTGTCGACCTAGACAGTGTTGACCTTCAGACCGGATCCCGTGCCAGCTACACGTGACATGCCGCCTAGCAATGCCAGATACATAAATGGCCACACAGTGCCAGTGTCCCCACAGTTCCAGATACATAAATGCCCCCACAGTGCAGATATGCCCCCACAGTGCCAGATACATAAATGCCCCCACAGTGCCAGATACATAAATTACCCCACAGTTCCAGATACATAAATGCCCCCACAGTGCAGATGTGCCCCCACAGTACCAGATACATAAATGCCCCCAGTTCCAGATACATATATTACCCCACAGTTCCAGATACATAAATGCCCCCACAGTGCAGATATGCCCCCACAGTGCCAGATACATAAATGCCCCCACAGTGCCAGATATATAAATGCCCCCACAGTGCAGATATGCCCCCACAGTGCCAGATACATAAATGCCCCCACAGTGCCAGATACATAAATGCCCCAGTGCCAGATACATAAATTACCCCACAGTTCCAGATACATAAATGTCCCCACAGTGCAGATGTGCCCCCACAGTGCCAGATACATAAATGCCCCCAGTTCCAGATACATATATTACCCCACAGTTCCAGATACATAAATGCCCCCACAGTGCAGATATGCCCCCACAGTGCCAGATACATAAATTACCCCACATTTCCAGATACATAAATGCCCCCACAGTGCAGATGTGCCCCCACAGTGCCAGATACACAAATGCCCCCAGTTCCAGATACATATATTACCCCACAGTTCCAGATACATAAATGCCCCCACAGTGCAGATATGCCCCCCACAGTGCCAGATACATAAATGCCCCCACAGTGCCAGATATATAAATGCCCCCACACTGCAGATATGCCCCCACAGTGACAGATACATAAATACCCCCAGTGCCAGATACATAAATGCCCCCACAGGGCAGATATGCCCCCACAGTGCCAGATACATAAATACCCCCACAGTGCCAGATACATAAATGTCCCCACAGTGCCAGATACATAAATGCCCCCACAGTACATATATGCCCCCACAGTGCCAGATACACAAATGCCCCCACAGTGCCAGATACATAAATGCCCCCACAGTGCCAGATACATAAATCCCCCACAGTGCCACATACATAAATGCCCCCAGTGCCAGATACATAAATTACCCCAAAGTTCCAGATACACCCCCACAGTGCCAGATACATATGTGCCCCCAGTGCCAGATACATAAATGCCCCCACAGTGCAGATATACCCCCACAGTGCCAGTTACATAAATGCCCCCACAGTGCCAGATACATAAATGCCCCCACGGTGCCAGATACATAAATGCCTCCAAAGTGCAGATATGCCCCCACAGTGCCAGATACATAAATGCCTCCACAGTGCCAGATACATAAATGACCCCACAGTGCCAGATACATAAATGCCCCCACAGTGCAGATATGCCTCCACAGTGCCAAATAAATAAATGCCCCCACAGTGACAAATACATAAATGTCCCCAGTGCCAGATACATAAATGCCCCCACAGTGCCAGATACATAAATGCCCCCACAGTGCCAGATACATAAATGCCCCCACAGTGCCAGATACATAAAAGCCCCCACAGTGCCAGATACATAAATGCCCCCACAGTGCCAGATACATAAATGCCCCCACAGTGTAGATATGCCCCCACAGTGCCAGATACATATATGCCCCACACAGTGCCAGATACATAAATTACCCCACAGTGCCAGATACATAAATGCCCCCACAGTGTAGATATGCCCCCACAGTGCCAGATACATATATGCCCCACACAGTGCCAGGTATGTCTCTGATTGCAGATACACTTGTCCCCACAATGCCAGATATGCCCCCAATGCCAGATACACATGTCCCCATAGTGCCAGATATGCCCCCCAATACCAGACATGTCCCCCAGTGCCAGACATGTCCCCAGTGCCAGATATCCCCCACCTGCCCCCGTGCTGCTCACCGCGCTTCTGTTGAGTCTGCTGCTGCTGCTCTTTAGCTGAGGGCAGGGAGGAGAGCACAGCGTGCGCCTCTCCTAGCCCTCAATCTCCGGCGGCCACGGCGGTGTACAGCTTCAACTAGGCACCGGTCCGCAAGCCAATCAAAGCTTGCGGTCCGGCAGCCAATCAGGAGCCTCAGCTGCCGGACCGCGAGCTCTGGTTGGCTCACGGGCCGGCGCCGGTTAGCAGGGAGGGAGGGTGGTTTACACAGTGGCTGGGCTTTGCATGCAGTGCACGTCTCTGCTAGGAGACGGACACTGCAGTGCTGCTGCTGTAGGGACGGCTCCTGGCTCCAATATGGCGGCCAGAGCTAGCGGTGCCCATAAAGTGCGGCGCCCTGTTCGGCCGCTCTATTGGAACATGCCTGGAGCCGGCCCTCTTTAAATGTATAAATATGTGACAACATTGTAATGAAAAAATTGATGCTAAAAGATGCACATGGATAATCTGTTCCTAACAGCAGGGACGTGCATTGAGGTAAATGGGTCAGGAGGTGCTGGCTAGTACCAGACCCAGATTTACACACAATTTATGAGCCAAAGTGTGCGGAAAAAATAGCAGACTTGCCATAGATAGCAGACCTGCCATGGGGGGGGGGGGGGTCATTCCGAGTTGATCGTAGCTGTGCTAAGTTTAGCACAGCTACAATCCTTAACTCAGACATGCGGGGGTACGCCCAGCACAGGGCTAGTCCGCCCCGCATGTCAGTGCCGCCCCCCCCGCACAAATACAAAAGCATCGCACAGAGGCGATGCCTTTGTATTTGAGGAGTAACTCCCGGCCAGCGCAGCTCCTGCGGCTGGCCGGGAGTTACTCGTTGCTTCCGCTGGCCGCAGCGGCTGCGTAACACATCTCGCAGCCGCCGCGGCCCGCCCCCGAACGGTCCGGCCATGCCTGCCAAGCGACCACCTCTGTCTCAGAGGTGATCGCTAGGCAACGATGACTGCCATGCGCCGGCGCACTGTGGCGCCGGTGCATGCGCAGTTCCGACCCAATTGCACGCCTGCGAAAAACTGCAGCGTGCGATCGGGTCGGAATGACCCCCATAGACTTTTTACTCCAGTGTTTTGACTACTGTATAAAAATGATAGTTATAATATATTCTTTGTATTTTTCATATACTTTATGTAGTCAAAACTCTGCCTCACCTGCCTCATCCCACCGCACGCCACTGCCTAACAGTAGTAATTGAGAATACACAACTCTAAAGATTGAATGGTGAACATATTCAGAGAAATACAACCTACATACCACTCCACACAGGTCTGAGGTGTAATGAGGTTTTCAGGTACATACGGGTCATTCCGAGTTGTTCGTTCTTTGCCGATTTTCGCTATGCTGCGATTTGTTGCAAAATGCGTTTCTGGGAGGTAACTGAGCGTTTTCCGGGAGTGTGCTAAAAAACGCAGGCGTGTCAGGGAAAAACGCGGGAGTGTCTGGAGAAACGGGGGAGTGGCTGGCTGAACACAGGGCGTGTTTGTGACGTCAAACCAAGAACTAAACGGACTGAGCTGATTGCAATCTGTGAGTAGGTCTGGAGCTACTCAGAAACGGCAAAGAATAATTTAGTAGCAGTTCTGCTAATCTTTCGTTCGCTATTCTGCTAAGCTAAGATACACTCCCAGAGGGCGGCAGCCTAGCGTGGGCACTGCTGCTAAAAGCAGCTAGCGAGCGAACAACTCGGAATAAGGGCCATAGCTATGATTCTGCTGTGTGTGATTTTGTGATTGGGCAATTATCTGCAGAAACATCGATGGTGGAGCACCTGTAATGGGTCATTGCATGGTCTGTGCAACCCTATACTTACTCAGAATCTGCGATCTGTTTGTGTGCAGTGGCAGGCTATGTATTCGCAGACGTGCAAATTCTCCGTCTGCAGGCCTGGCGTCATAAAGCCACTGCATGCCCAGCTTCACGCCCTTTTCACAGGGGTACCGGCCTGCCCTCAGCACGCCTCTTTCCCGTTATCTGTTTGCATTCTGGTTTATGATCGTACGACAGCAAATTTTTTGCAGCTCGCGCTCTGGCACATGCGCAGTGAACGTTTTGCGGTAGCACAGTAGGCAAAAAATAGCCACTTGCATGTTTATTTGCAGCAGTGATCAGGTCTGAATTGGGCCACATGTCCATTTTAATATACAAAAAGGGTGGGTGAGAGGTTCCCAAGGACAATTCCATCTTGCACCACTTTTCATTTCTGCCACTGCTGTGTGCAATATTCCATAGATGTGCCATATACTGCTGTGTGTTTGTGCCGCTGCTCTGTTGCTTAGTTACCAGCCAGCTCGCTGCAGCCTTTGGCCAATACTATGAGCTGTGACTGGAAATTAATGATATTGAGGCTAATAATAATGTATTAACAAAAAAAGGCCCAAATTATTTGATTTTAGCTTTCTGTCAATTTTTTAGAAAATTACAAAACTAAAATTAAAACCAAACCCAGTCACCGCATTTTTGCAAAATTAAAACTGAACAATGAATTAGAATCAAAAACCAAAACCAGCAATAATGGTCTGGTGCACATCTATAATTCTGTCATTTTTTTCTAGCACAGACTATAAAATAACAGAATCTTTGGTACTTTTGTCTCTTTATTTGATAAATCTCCCCCTCAATCACTTCCTGTATAAATAGTAACAAATTATTTTGCTTATCTCTCAAGTCTGGTTGAGACTGTCAGTGGTATTGCCGACAGCAACCAATCAGATTATATCTATCATTATGTAGAATGCATTAGAGAAATGATAGTCAGAATCTGATTGGCATCTTTGGGCATCACTTCCACTTTTCATTTTTAGAAACATTAGTAAATCTTCCCCTGTATCCGCATTTCTCAAGATTATGCAAAACTCTTTATTGGTCCTTTGCCAGCTACAAAAATAGACTTTTCATTAACATATCTTATATAACATGAAGTAAGTCTGTCCAAATAAGTCTGTCCACACCACAGCAAGCCTCCAAAGAGTTGGTACTCGATATATAGGGACATGCCTCGCCATGGGCAAGTGTAGCTTGTATATTTGTATACTGTATATTATATATGGATTGATGGTGAGATAGATGGATAGATAGGGGTATATTTATTAAGGTGTGAGCTTTTTAGAAGTGGTGATGTTGCCCATAGCAACCAATCAGATACTAGCTATTTTCTTCTAGAAGCAGCTATATAAATGTTAAGTGGGATCTGATTGGTTGCTATGGGCAACATCTCCACTTCTAAAAAACTCACACCATAGTAAATATACCAGATAGATAGATAGATAGATAGATAGATAGATAGATAGATAGATAGATAGATAGTCACCAGCTAGCCAGGTCAGCTACCTCAACATATTTTTACTGATAAATGATGGTGATAGATAGGGACGGCGCAACCTGCTCAGCAAAGGGATGTAAAGCAGGAAGGTGCTAGGCTGAAGAGGAGCTCTCCCTGCTCTGCAACCCTGCTGATGTCTTTTGTTGCTGCCGACTGCCGCTGCACCTGTCAAATACAATATGACAGGCAGCTATGCCAGCAGCTTGAAATCTCCTCCCACCTTCTTGTGACAGCATCAGTGTTCAGGGTCTGAAAAGAGGGTGTAGCTACACAGGGATGAGAGGGCGGAGCTACACAGGGATGAGGGGCTGGAGTTACACAGGACCTGGCTGCTGTATGTCAGAGAGAGAGGATAAGCTGCGAAAGATCCATCCATCCAGACTTTGTTAGGTAAGTGGAGGGAAAGAGAGTGAGTCATTGAGTGAGTGAGTGAGTGAGTGAGTGAGTGAGTGAGTGAGTGAGAAAGTGTGTGTTGTGTGTCTGGGCATTATGTGTATAAGTGGTACTTCTGTGGGCATTATGTATAAGAGGCATTACTATTGTGGGCATTACATATATAAGTGGTACTTCTGTGGGCACTAAGTGTATAAGTGACACTACTACTGTGGGCATTATGTGTGTAAGGGGTGTCAATACTGGGGGCATTATGTGTATAAGCAGCACCAGGGGCGTAAGTTCATTCCAATTGCCCAGAGGCAAGTTGGTGTTTGCTGCCCGTTTCCCCTTAAAAAAAGGGAAAACATATGGTGTGTGTGGAGGATGCGCTATGATGCTGAACTGTGACGTAGTCGCGACCCAGAACCAGAAGTGATGGGCACCAGGTGCTCATGCGGGACATGCATAGGCGGGAAGGAGGCACCGGGAGCAAGGAGCCAGGAGCAGGACGGAGGTGCTGGGAGCCATGAGCAAGTTGAAGATGGTGGTGCCAGTGCCAGGTGCACATGCATGATAGAGGTGCGGGGAGGAGGGAGCTGTTGACGTTCAGGGTGGGGGAAACAGAGTTCGGGTGCTCCAGAGGGGAAGCAGTTACCAGTGAGCGGGTGCTGCTGCAGAAGTTCCATACACTCTCCAGACACGCAAGTATCATTACTGTTATACACTGTCACACATTCCACTGTTATACACTGCTACACATTCCTTATAGGAGGATTGTAGTGCTATAAGGGGATTGCAGTACTATATTGTATAGGAGGATTGTAGTGCTATAAGGGGATTGCAGTACTATATTGTATAGGAGGATTGTAGTGCTATAAGGGGATTGCAGTACTATATTGTATAGGAGGATTGTAGTGCTATAAAGGGGATTGTAGTGTCTTAGATTGGTCTCTAGATATAAGAAGGGGCGTACATTGATTAAAGGTTAACTTCAGGTTAAAGGGAGTTAGTGACCCCTTTCAGAATGAGGGGGAACAAGATTGATAGTCTCACCCAGTGTATATCTTATCAGATGTATGCATACCTGAAGTAACCATTCTAGGGTGAGTACCTCTGCATAAGATGTGAGCAAATTGTCTCTTTGGAAGCCCATATAACTTATCTAAAGCAGACCATTACAACACTGAGGGATATCGCCAATCTTGAGCAAAGTTTGCAACTCACTATGGATGCATTGGGGAAGCAGGATGGGTCTGACCAGTGATGTGCGGTGGGGTGAGGCAGGTGAGGCAGAGCCTTTCCTGTCCCACTAACGTTTGTACTAGAGTTTTTACTGTATAAAGTATATGAAAAATACAAAGAATATGTTTGAAATATCTTCTTTGTATTATTGTAATCATTTTTATAGCCAAAACTGTGGAGTAAAAAGTCTATGGCAGGCGAGGCAGTGCCTCATCTGCTTATCTTTTCAGCACATCTCTAATCAAAACTCACAAAGTTTATACTGCTGCACCTGTGTGTAATGCCCAGATGTACCCTTCGACTCATATATTGCATGTAAATCTGGCTCTGGTGCTAGCCAGTGCCTCCTGAGAAATTTAACTCACCGCACGTCCCTGGGTCTGACATAGAGGAGGAGGAACAGGTAGGTAGTTGGGTTACAGTTATAATGGGTAGAGGTGGAAAGAAGAGGCAGGCCAGCAATGAGTTGCCAAATCCCAGCAGATTCCCCCGATTGGACAAAGATACTATGAATGGCAGTACATATTTGGCGGAGCTGGCAGAAAATGTTTCCCCTAGCAACCAGAGGAATGGTAACTCCGGAGGGGAAAGTTGTTATCAAGGTACCTAGTCAGATTGTGGGGGTAGGAGATTCAATTATTAGAAAGGCAGATATGGTAATCTGCTACTGGGACCGCAATCATCATACAGTATGTTGTCTTCCAGGTGCTCGGGTACGACACATTGCGGATCGGGTAGACAGATTGTTGGGAGGGGCTGGGAATGACCCGGTGGTCTTAGTGCACATTGGCACTAATTACAAAGTTAGTGGTAGATGGGATGTCCTTAAAAACGATTATAGAGACCTAGGTCACAAATTTAGGGCAAGGACATCTAAGGTAATATTCTCCAAAATATTACCTGTGTCACGCACTAGCCCAGGGAGACAGAGGGAGATTAGGGAGGTAAATGTGTGGCTAAAAGATTGGTGTAGGAAGGAGGGATTTGGTTTCCTGGAACATTGGTCAGACTTCTCCATCAGGCGCCATCTTTTTTTGTCATGATGGATTGCACCTGAATGAGGAGGGGGCAGCAGTGCTTGGTGGAAGGATGGTTAGAAGGTTGGAGGAGATTTTAAACTAGGTGACTGGGGGCAGGGATTAGAAATAATGAATGGGACGATCAGAGAGAGCAGAAAGGAGGGATGCATTAAGTATAATGGGGTGCAAAGGGGGCGAAGGGAATACAGTCAGCATTGGGAAATCAAGGAAAACACATCTAACTAAGGGAATGATATTAACAATAAAACATACAGACCAAGGAATTACTAAACTAGTATATGCTTGCAAATGCAAGTAGCCTATCAAGCAAAATGAGGGAATTAGAAACAATTGAACTAAATGATCAATTTATCATAGATATTACGTAGACATGGTGGGATAATTCTCACGATTGGGCAGCAAATTTGGAGGGATATACTCTCTCCAGGAGAGACAGGGCTCACAAACAGGGAGGGGGTGTATGTCTCTATGTAAAGCATTTTTAAAACCATATTTAAAGGAGGTTATTTATGAGGAGACTAAAGATAACGAGGACTCATTATGGGTTGAGATTTCAAGTGGGGGGTAAGATACAAAAAAAGCTATTAATATGGACATGCTACAAACCGCTGGATATTAGTGTGACTGAAAAAGTACAACTATTGCGGCAAATATAAAAAGCTGCATAACTGGGGGAGGTTCTTATCATTGGGGATTTTAATTATCTGGACATAAATTGGAACAATGAATTATGTGATACAGCTAGGGGAAACCGGTTCGTAAACATTCTAAAAGATCACTACTTGTCTCAAGTAAATGAGGAACCAACTAGATTTAGGACTATACTTGACCTAGGGGGTCATACAGATCTGATCGCTGGGCAGCGATATTTGCAGTCCTGCGATCAGATGTTCGCCGCCGCTTACAAGGGGAGTGTTTTTTCGCTGTGCAAGTGTGCAATCGCATGTGTAGCAGAGCTGCACAAACTGATTTTGTGCAGTCTCTGCGCAGCCCAAGACTTACTCTTCCAGTGCGATGAAAACAGGTTGATCGAGGCCGGAGCTGACGTCAGACATGCTCCCTGAAAACTCTTGATCCGGCCTGTGTTTTTCTGGACACTCCCTGTAAATGGTCAGTTGCCACCCACAAATGGCCTCTTCCTGTCAATCTCCTTGCGAACGCCCGTTCAAATGGATTCTTTGCACCATACCGTCGCAGGGCACCAATACCTGTTGCAGTCTTGTGATGCGCCGGTGCAGTGCAGTGCATACACAAGCGCAGTTCAGATCTGATTGCACACTGTGCGAAAATGCACAGCAGCGATCAGGTCTCAATGACCCCCCTAGTATTAACTAATAATGTGGAGAATATATGAAATACTAAAGTAGGGGAGACCTTGGGAAATAGCGATCATGGGCCCTCATTCCGAGTTGTTCGCTCGCAAGCTGCTTTTAGCAGCATTGCACACGCTAAGCCGCCGACAACTGGGAGTGAATCTTAGCTTAGCAAAATTGCGAACGAAAGATTCTCAAAATTGTGAATAGAAATTTCTTAGCAGTTTCTGAGTAGCTCGACACTTACTCTGCCACTGCGATCAGTTCAGTCAGTTTCATTCCTGGTTTGACGTCACAAACACACCCAGCGTTCGCCCAGACACTCCCCCTTTTCTCCAGCCACTCCCGCGTTTTTCCCAGAAACGGCAGCGTTTTTTCACACACTCCCATAAAACGGCCAGTTTCCGCCCAGAAACACCCACTTCCTGTCAATCACATTACGATCACCAGAACAAAGAAAAAACCTTGTAATGCCGTGAGTAATATACCAAACTTCTTTGAAAATGTACTTGGCGCAGTCGCAGTGCGAACATTGCGCATGCACAGTTTGCGGAAAATCACTGTTATGCGATGAAAAAGAACGAGCGAACAACTCGGAATGAGGGCCATAATATGGTCATTTTTTATATTAGTTTTCAAAAACATCACTATAAGGGTTCAACTAAGACTTTTAACTTTAGAATAGCAAATTTCATCATGCTCAAATGAGCACTAAAGGTCATTGATTGGGAAATTTTGTTTCATGGTAAGAACAGTGCTGAGAAGTGGGATGCTTTTAAAATATTGCTTAATAAATATACTCATAAGTTAATTTTGATGTCCAGTAAACACAGAAGTATTACATTCAAACTGATGTGGCTTAATAAGAAGGTTAAGGAAGAAATGGATAAAAATAGGAGTGCTTTCAAAGTGTTTAAATCCGACGAGAAGGTGGATTCATTCCAGTACTAGTACTAGGAATGTAACAAAAAAAAAAGAAATCAGGGCAGCTAAGATAGAAATCGAAAAGCAAATCGCTAAGGAAAGTAAAATAAACCCCAAAAAGTTTTTAAGTATAGAAATGGTAAAAGGTTAAAAAAGGACAATATAAGACAAGTTAAAGGCAAGATGGGAGTCTTGATTAATGATGACAAAATAAAGCAGAAATACTGAACTTTGTTTTTTCATCAGATTTTACTAGAGAGGGCCGGATGGTGGAAGTATGGCACAACAATAGCAATATTAATGTCCAGTCGCTGAGTACTTGTTTAAGTGAGGAAGTAGTCAAGGAGAGACTAAGCAAAATTAAGATAAATAAATCTCCTGGTCCAGATGAATTTCACCCAAGGGTGCTAATGGAGCTTAACTGAGAACTAGCAAGGCCTTTATATTTGATTTTCTATGATTCATTTACATCAGGCATGGTACCAAAGAACTGGTGTATAGCAGAGGTAGTGCCAATATTTAAAAAACGGAATTAAAACTCATCCTGGTTTCTATAGACCAGTAAGTTTGACATTCATATTGGTGAAAATATTGGAAGGTATAATAAGGGATAGCATACAAGGGTAATTGGAAACCACCAAGTTTATTAATAGGAACCGGCATGGTTTTGTGAGGAATAGGTCATGTAAAACTAACTTAATTAGCTTCTATGAGAAAGTGAGCGATAATCTTGACCAGGCAAAAGTAGTAGATGTGGTCTATCTAGATTTTGCTAAAGCCTTCAACACAGTGCCACACATGAGACTGGTTTTCAAATTAAGAAAGGTTGGTTTAGGAATCACTATGTGTATTTGGGTAAGTATTTGGCTGGATAACTGTTAGGATCTCCTGTTCTGTACTGCCACGTCACCATGGAAACCGGGAGGCAAGTGTTAGCGAAGTAACCTGAGCGCAGCTGATACTCCGGTCCGGGTTTTTACTGTGTAGTGGTTACAGGCTCTGTGCACGGCAGGGAATCCGGCACTGGTTTTGTGCTCACAGTCTGTGAGGTCTGAGTGGGGCGTGGACAGCACCTGCTATATAAACCATCCTCTCAGGCTAGGCAAATGCTGCTGATTCTTTGTTTGTTAGTCAGTTCCAGAGAGTTAGCTAGTACTGTGTGACTTTGTATTTACTTGTTGCTTACTGCGAATAGGCCTTGGGATTCGGTACTTCATTCTGCCAATCCGGACCTAGCAGTAAGACTGGAGTCAGTTGTTTAACCTGCTGGGGTTCTTTTGCTATTCTGTGAACCCAGCAGGTTTGCGGCTGTACTCTCAGACCTGCTTGCTTAATCCTCCCTCACTGTGCAGGGCGTCCAGGTGTCAGTTTAGTGGCAGTAAGCTGAACCTGTGCCCTGCAAGTGGGGGTTAGGATTGTGGATACTCTCCTTGTGTCTATATTTCTATCTCTGACCAAGGAGTTTATTCCCACACCCGTTGGTAACCCTTTGGGGTTTTTCCTGTTGCTCTTAGCAACATCATTTTGGGTGCTCCACATGTTAAATCACTACATCTCGCTTCATTGTCCACTCTATTCCATCTGAGCATTCCTGACACTAGGGAGACACCCAATTCCTGAGCCTTTGGGCTTCCCCGTTCATTTTGTGTTTATTAGTTATTCCATCACCTCCTGTGTATGTTGTGTTATACTGTCTGTGAGTTCGTTTTGCCTCGAATCCCTCTCTGTTCATACACCGGTATACTCCTGTTAGCACTGGTGTGCGTAACATATTCAGCAGCCTTACTCCTTTGAAATTTTGTGGGAATATGGAGCATACCCCTCAAAATACTTTGCAACAGGTGGTCGATCAGGTGAAGGTCCTGACTCGACAATTTAATGAGATGTCCATTAAAATGAACACCCCGCAGGCCGCTAGCGGAGCTCCCGCAGCAGCAGCGGCAAGTTTAAGGGTTAAGGAGCCGAAAGTAAATCTCCCGGATCGTTTTTCTGGAGATCGCTCGCAGTTTTTTTGTTTCAAGGAGAGCTGTAAGCTATATTTCAGGCTTAGGCCCCAGTCTTCTGGGTTGGAGATTCAGCGGGTGGGCATGGTGATTTCCTTGCTACAAGGAGACCCACAGGTCTGGGCATATGGGTTGCAGCCTGACTGTCCGTCGCTTAAAAGTGTTGATGCTTTTTTTACGGCACTGGGCATTTTGTATGATGACCCTGATAAGATGGCTTCAGCCGAGGCTCAGATTACGGTCCTAAAGCAAGGGCGACGGCCAGCTGAGGTTTATAGTACGGAGTTTCGGAGGTTGGCTCATGATACCCTGTGGAATGACCCAGCCCTGAGAAACCAGTACCGAAGGGGCCTTTCTGACCAGATAAAGGACCAACTGGTACAATATCCCTCGCCTGATAGCTTAGATCAGCTCATGCAGTTATCCATCCGGGTGGATAGACGGCTGAGAGAGCGTAGGCTTGAAAGGGAGAACGCAGTTTCCTTTTTTCCCAAGGGAACCTCAGACTCTGAGGAATATTCCGAGGAGCCTATGCAGATTGGGGCTACCCGCCTCTCCTCGCGTGAGTAGACGCGGAGGAGACAGCAGGGTTTGTGTTTGTACTGTGGGAATAAAGGTCATGTCGTAGTATCATGCCCAGAAAAGCCGGAAAACTTCAGGGCCTGAGGGTGATGGGAAATATCCTGTCAGGCCAGAAGTCAGATTTTCCCAAAAAGACTTTTCTCATTCCGGTGACTTTGGAGATCCTCGGTCAAACTGTTAAGACTGAGGCCTTTGTTGACAGTGGGGCCGATGGGGTTTTCATGGACCGTCAATTCGCCCTGGAACACTCTGTTCCCTCAGTACCTTTGGCATCAGAGATTGAGATCTGTGGGTTAAACGGGGAACCATTGTCCCAGGGTAAAATTACCTCCTGCACCAGCCAAATTCCTTTGTTTATTGGAGCCACACACTCTGAAAAATTGTCTTTCTATGTGACTGTCTGTTCTTTTGCCCCATTGGTTTTGGGGTTACCCTGGTTAAGGGCCCATAACCCTCAATTTGACTGGGTCTCTGGGGAGATTCTTAGTTGGGGTAGTGCTTGTTTCAGGAGTTGCTTGAGCCTTCCAGTCAGGCTCTCGTAGCTAAGTTTGCCAGGATTGCCAGGATGTTATGCAGATTTTGCGGATGTGTTCTCCAAAAAAGTTGCGGAGGTACTACCTCCCCATCGCCCCTATGACTGTGCCATTGATTTGTTGCCGGATGCTAAGCTTCCCAAAAGCAGGTTGTACTCCCTGTCACGTCCTGAGACTCAGGCTATGGCAGAGTACATTCAGGAGAACTTGGCTAAGGGATTTATCAGACCCTCACAGTCCCCAGTTGGGTCGGGGTTCTTCTTCGTGGGTAAAAAGGACGGTTCGTTGCGACCCTGCATCGACTTCAGGGAATTGAACCGTATCACGATTAAAAACTCATACCCACTGCCTCTCATTTCGGTTTTGTTTGACCAGCTTCGTACTGCCACCATTTTTTCTAAGATTGACCTACGCAGTGCTTACAATCTAATCCGAATAAGAGAGGGGGATGAATGGAAGACTACCTTTAATACCCACTCAGGGCATTATGAATATTTGGTGATGCCTTTTGGGCTCTCTAATGCCCCGGCAGTCTTCCAGGAATTCATGAACGATGTGCTCAGGGAATATTTGGATAGATTTTTAGTTGTTTATCTAGATGACATCCTAATCTTCTCCCATTCCCTGGAGGAACATCGGAAGCATGTACGCTTAGTCCTCCAGAAACTCAGAGACCACCAGCTTGGGGCGAAGCTGGAGAAGTGCGAATTTGAAGTCCAGCAAATCGCATTTCTAGGGTATATTATCTCCTCAGAAGGTTTCCAAATGGAGGGTTCTAAGGTACAGGCAGTCCTGGATTGGGTGCAGCCCACTAGTTTGAAGGCGCTTCAGCGTTTTCTGGGCTTTGCGAATTTTTATAGACGGTTCATCGCTGTATTTTCGTCTATAGTGACCCCCTTGGTGGCACTCACTAAGAAAGAGGCGGATGTTGCTCACTGGTCTTGTGAGGCCAAAGCGGCCTTTGCCCGTCTCAAAAGGGCATTTGTCTCGGCCAAGGTGCTGCGACACCCAGATCCAGAGCGTCCTTTTGTGGTAGAAGTGGATGCCTCTGAGATAGGTATTGGGGCAGTGCTCTCTCAGATGGGGGTGTCTGATAATCGCCTTCATCCCTGTGCTTACTTTTCCCGTAAATTTTCGTCTGCCGAGATGAATTATGATGTGGGTAACCGGGAATTGTTGGCTATAAAGGATGCTCTCGGGGAGTGGAGACACTGGCTTGAGGGGGCTAAGTTTGTGGTCTCAATTCTCACCGACCATAAGAATCTGGCATATTTAGAGTCAGCGAAGCGGCTCAATGCCAGGCAAGCACGATGGGCTTTGTTTTTTGCTCGCTTTAATTTTTTGATAACATATCGCCCTGGGTCAAAAAACATCAAGGCTGATGCGCTCTCGCGGAGTTTTGCTTCAGTCCAAGAGACCACCGAGGAGCCATTGCCCATTGTGTCCCCATCATGTATTAAAGTGGGCATTACCCAGGACCTCTTGTCATTAGTCCTTAGAGCACAGGAGCAGGCTTCTCCAGACCTTCCGGTAGGTCTCTTGTTTGTGCCTCCTAGGTTAAGACAGCGAGTGTTCCTGGAATTCCATGCCAAGAGGTCGGCAGGGCATCCGGGTATTGCCAGAACTCGGGAGTTGCTGTCTAGGGCGGTGTGGTGGCGCTCGGTGGCTAGGGATGTGGATCAGTGGGTTCGGGCATGTGACGTTTGTGCCCGAAATAAAACTCCTAGAGGGGTTCCTGTCGGCCTATTACATCCACTCTCTATTCCATCTAAGCCATGGACCCACATTTCCATGGATTTTGTGGTGGACTTGCCCAAATCCTCGGGGATGACAGCCATTTGGGTTGTCGTTGACAGGTTTTCGAAGATGGCGCATTTCGTTCCACTGGTTGGGTTGCCATCGGCCAGACGCCTGTCTGAGTTATTTATGCAGCATGTTGTGCGCCTCCACGGGTTGCCACTTGATGTGGTCTCTGACCGTGGATCCCAGTTTGTGGCCAAATTCTGGAGGGCATTTTGTTCTGATCTCCAGATTTCTGTGAGCTTGTCGTCAGGCTACCATCCACAGTCTAATGGGCAGACTGAGAGGGTGAACCAGTCCTTGGAGCAGTTCCTCAGGTGTTATGTCTCCAAGTGTCATACTGACTGGGTTGCTCATCTGTCCATGGCGGAGTTTGCCTATAACAACGCGGCTCACTCTGCTACAGGGATCTCTCCCTTCCTTTGTGTGTATGGGCATCATCCTAAGGCCAATTCTTTTGACCCCCTGGATTCCACGCCTGGTGGTTCCTCTGTGGTTTCGGCCCTAAGGGGTATTTGGAGGAAAGTTAAGAAAGCCCTTGTGTCTGTGTCATTAGTGACCAAAAGGGTTTTTGATAAGCGGAGAAGACCCTGCAGCTTTAAATTAGGAGACTTCGTCTGGTTGTCCACCAAGAATTTGAAGTTGAGACAGCCATCTCATAAGTTAGGCCCCCGGTTCATCGGCCCTTATAAGATCACCAGGGTTATCAATCCGGTGGCATTTCAGTTAGATCTGCCCCGTTCATTGGGTATCAATAAAACATTTCATTGTTCCCTTTTAAAACTGGCGGTTAGTAATCCTTCTTCCAGTGGAAGACCTTCTCCTCTTCTGATACGGGGTCAGAGGGAGTTTGTGGTTGAAAGGGTTCTTGACTCCAAGATGGTTCGGGGTCGGCTGTCATTTTTGGTGCACTGGAAGGGGTATGGCCCGGAGGAGCGGTCGTGGGTGCGCAGTTGTGATCTTCATGCCCCCAGACTGATACGCTCTTTCTTCTCGCAGTTCCCCGATAAACCCGGTGGTAGGGGTTCTTTGACCCCTCGTCAGAGGGGGGGTACTGTTAGGATCTCCTGTTCTGTAGTGCCACGTCGCCATGGCAACCGGGAGGCAAGTGTTAACGAAGTAACCTGAGCGCAGCTGATACTCCGGTCCGGGTTTTTACTGTGTAGTGGTTACAGGCTCTGTGCACGGCAGGGAATCCGGCGCTGGTTTTGTGCTCACAGTCTGTGAGGTCTGAGTGGGGCGTGGATAGCACCTGCTATATAAACCATCCTCTCAGGCTAGGCAAATGCTGCTGAATCTTTGTTTGTTAGTCAGTTCCAGAGAGTTAGCTAGTACTGTGTGACTTTGTATTTACTTGTTGCTTACTGCGAATAGGCCTTGGGATTCGGTACTTCATTCTGCCAATCCGGACCTAGCAGTAAGACTGGAGTCAGTTGTTTAACCTGCTGGGGTTCTTTTGCTATTCTGTGAACCCAGCAGGTTTGCGGCTGTACTCTCAGACCTGCTTGCTTAATCCTCCCTCACTGTGCAGGGCGTCCAGGTGTCAGTTTAGTGGCAGTAAGCTGAACCTGTTCCCTGCAAGTGGGGGTTAGGATTGTGGATACTCTCCTTGTGTCTATATTTCTATCTCTGACCAAGGAGTTTATTCCCACACCCATTGGTAACCCTTTGGGGTTTTTCCTGTTGCTCTTAGCAACATCATTTTGGGTGCTTCACATGTTAAATCACTACATCTCGCTTCATTGTCCACTCTATTCCATCTGAGCATTCCTGACACTAGGGAGACACCTAATTCCTGAGCCTTTGGGCTTCCCGTTCATTTTGTGTTTATTAGTTATTCCATCACCTCCTGTGTATGTTGTGTTATACTGTCTGTGAGTTCGTTTTGCCTCGCATCCCTCTCTGTTCATACACCGGTATACTCCTGTTAGCACTGGTGTGCGTAACAATAACAGAGAACAGTGAGTTTTTCAACCTCCTTAACTATGTTACTACTGAATGTTAATATGTGTGCATGTGTTATGTATGTGAAACACATGACTTACAGTATAATATAGATAGCCCTCCCAGTCATTCTACAGGGGCTGCAGTGAATTGGCAGGGCTCTAGCTATACTGTGTGACAATGGCTGGTGGGCCAGGGTCAGATTCAGCCATCTGCACCAGCATTCACCAGTGGATCCCATCTCATGGTCCAGCAGCAGCAGTGTGCCCTCCTGTCCCCAAGTACCAGACAAGAGTTCTCATGTCCCCTATTGCAGGTGTTAGTAGGGCTCCAGGAATAGAGTCAATAAACTATGCAGCAGCAGTGATTGTGCCACAGACCACCATTGGCATAACAGTGGTAACAATTGGATCATGCTGTGAACCACATTGATGCTTCTGTACATGCAGGTGCTCCTTCAGGGCTTGGAGCTTGGAGGCAAGTGCCTCCATTGCCTCTGGGAGTTCCACCCCTGAGCAGCAATACTTCTGTGGGCATTATGTATAAGATGCACTACTACTGTGGGCAATAAGTGTATAAGTGGCACTTCTGTGGGCATTATGTGTATAAGTGCACTTCTGTGAGCATTATGTGTATAAAGTGCACTGCTACTGGGGGCATTGTGGTGGTGGTGCTACTACTGTGGGTATTATGTGTAAGCAGTGCTACTACTGTGGGCATTATTCATATAAGTGGCAATACTGTGGGCACTATGTGTGTAAGTGGCATTACTACTGGGGCATTACAGAATGTGTATAAGTGGCACTACTGTAGGCATTATGTGTGTAAGTGGCATTACTACTGTGGTCATTATGTGTATAAGTGGTTCTATATACTACTGAGGGCATTAGGTGTAAGTGGCACTACTACTTTGGACATTATGTGTATAAGTCACATTATTTATGTATAAGGGGCACTACTACTGTGGGCATTATGTGTATAAGCAGCACTACTACTGTGGGCATTATGTCTATAAGTGGCACTAATGTGGGCATTATGTGTGTAAGAGACACTACTACTGTGGGCATTTTGTGTATAAGTGGCACTAATATGGGCATTATGTGTGTAAGAGACACTACTACTGTGAGCATTATAAGTGGCAAACACCTCTGGGTATTATGAGTATAAGTTATTTCCCTATAGATTGTAAGCTTGCAAGCAGGGCCTTCCAACCTCTATGACTGTTTATTACCCAGTTTTGTTTTATCATTGTGTCCAATTGTAAAGCGCAACGGTATTTGCTGCACTATACAATAAACTGTTAATAAATAAATAAATGGAACTTCTGTGGACATTATATAAGTGGTACTTCTGGGGCATTATGTGTATAAGTGCACTTCTATGAGCATTAAGTGTATACTGTGCACTACTACTGTGGGCATTATGTATAAGGGGCACTACTAATGTTAGGCATTATGTTTAAGCGGCACTTATACTGGGGCATTATGTGTACAAGTGGTACTACTACTCTGGGCATTATGTGTATAAGCAATGCTACTACTGTGGACATTATATGTAAAAGTGGCATTATTGTGGGCATTATGTATAAGGTGCATTACTACTGTGAGCATAATGTGTATAAGCAGCACTACTACTGTGTGCATTATGTGTATAAGTGGCACTACTGTGGGCATTATGTGAGTAAGAGACACTACTACTGTGGGCATTATAAGTGGCACTACTACTGTGGGCATTATGTGTATAAGTGGCACTACTCTGGGCATTATGTGTATAAGGGTCACTACTATGCTTATACTCATAATGCTGAGGGCTTTGTGTATATAGGCGGCACTACTACTGAAGGCATTATGTGTATAAGCAACACTACTACTGTGGGCATGGTGTAATATGAATAAGATTGTGCTATCATGTGGCATAATTTGAAATGGGGCTTCTATTGTGTGGCCTTGCTCCTTCCAAGTGAGACCACACCCCTTTTTTCAACACACAATAATGGCATGCACTGTCCGTTTTCTACAGTATGGGAGGGTGCAAATTTATGGTTTGCAGTGGGGCACCGAACACCCTAGCACAGGCTCCAGTGATAGATGAATTTCTGTCCATATCGCCAAATGTTAATAAATATGCCTGACATAGGGGTCATTCCGAGTTGTTCGCTCGTTGCCGATTTTCGCTATGCTGCGATTTGTTGCTAACTGCGCATGCGCATGGTATGCAGAGTGCATGCGCTAAGTTATTTTACACAAAACTTAGTAGATTTGCTGGTGTTCGTGCGGCGCTTTTCAGTCGCACTGCTGATCGGGGAGTGATTGACAGGAAAGGGGCATTTCTGGGTGGTAACTGAGCGTTTTCCGGGAGTGTGCTAAAAAACGCAGGTGTGTCAGGGAAAAACGCCGGAGTGTCTGGAGAAACGGGGGAGTGGCTGGCCGAACGCAGGGCGTGTTTGTGACGTCAAACCAGGAACTAAACGGACTGAGCTGATCGCAATCTGTGAGTAGGTCTGGAGCTACTCAGAAACTGCAAATAATTATTTAGTAGCAGTTCTGCTAATCTTTCGTTCACAATTCTGCTAAGCTAAGATACACTCCCAGAGGGCGGAGGCCTAGCGTGTGCAATGCTGCTAAAAGCAGCTAGCGAGCGGACAACTCGGAATGACCCCCATAGTTATTAGGTCCTACAGTATGTCATCACAATACACCCAAAGGATGTCCAAATGCTGTGGAACTACAAATGTCAGCATTCCTTCCCAGCAAGAGGCCACAGGACATAATAATTTAAAAATCTTGTTTCACTGTGGTCTTTTGAAATGAAACATTCCTATATAAGTTCTTTCTTTAAAAAATATATATATAAATTGCAATCTTCACTTTAATTCTTTCACATATTAAATGACATCTTGAAAATAACAAGTGCAGGTTATGTTCGTTTGTTAGCAGATACTTGATGTTTAAAAATAAAGTGCAGGGATTTGAAAAAAAAAAGTCTTGGGAATTAGTTTTCCTTTCATGTTAAACTTTCCACACACCCTGCAAGTATATGTCTGGAAAACATGGCCTGATATCACTAAGCAAACAATAATGGCCTCTAGGTGGGGAATGGAAACAGAATTACTAGTGAAGGAAAAAGTGAAATGATTGCTGCGAGTGTTGTCGACATATCTAAGTTATTATGTTTGCAATGACAACTGATTCTTCAACCAATGGAATTATTACTGATTTTAAAGATAATACTTTTTTCATCAGTGTCAACGGGAAATGTTCTAAAATCTGCTTGCGATAAGTAGTAGGGAGAGTCGGGGCAGATATACTTAGAAATTCCACATTACACTCATCTCACTATATATTTTCCATATATTTATTTGCATGGTTGAGAGTTGATTAGCAGGCTGGCAAAGGCTTAGGTGCACTCCTCGTATGCTATTCATCTACACCAACATTTTGCAGTACACTGCTTAACTTAACAGAAATAAGGCTTCTTCATTTTTATCAGACTCTTCTGACTGTCTTACTTAGGCACTTTCATTCTGTTGTACATATCTGCCTTTCTTATAAACTATTGTCATCCCACCCTTAGTTTTATATAACTCTATGATAAATTAAGGAAACATCATTAATGCCTTCATGCAAGCAGGGCAGGCAACAGAAATCTTGGGGCCCGGCACACTGATATTGCTGGATCCCCACTCAACCACTCTCGACACACACACACACACACACACACACACACACACACACACACGCACACACACACACGCACACACACACGCACACGCACACACACACTATATATATACACTGCTCAAAAAAATAAAGGGAACACTAAAATAGCACATCCTAGTTCTGAATGAATTAAATATTCTTATTAAATACTTTGTTCTTTACATAGTTGAATGTGCTGACAACAAAATCTCACAAAAATTATCAATGGAAATCAAATTTATTAACCCATGGAGGTCTGGATTTGGAGTCACACTCAAAATTAAAGTGGAAAAACACACTACAGGCTGATCCAACTTTGATGTAATGTCCTTAAAACAAGTCAAAATGAGGCTCAGTAGTGTGTGTGGCCTCCACGTGCCTGTATGACCTCCCTACAACGCCTGGGCATGCTCCTGATGAGGTGGTGGATGGTCTCCTGAGGGATCTCCTCCCAGACCTGGACTAAAGCATCCGCCAACTCCCGGACAGTCTGTGGCAACGTGGCATTGGTGGATGGAGCGAGACATGATGTCCCAGATGTGCTCAATTGGATTCAGGTCTGGGGAACGGGTGGGCCAGTCCATAGCATCAATGCATTTGTCTTGCAGGAACTGCTGACACACTCCAGCCACGTGAGGTCTAGCATTGTCTTGCATTAGGAGGAACCCAGGGCCAACCGCACCAGCATATGTCTCACAAGGGGTCTGAAGATCTCATCTTGGTACCTAATGGCAGTCAGGCTACCTCTGACGAGCACATGGAGGGCTGTGTGGCCCCCCAAAGAAATGCCACCCCACACCATTACTGACCCACAGCCAAACCGGTCATGCTGGAGGATGTTGCAGGCAGCAGAACGTTCTCCTTGGTGTCTCCAGACTCTGTCACGTCTGTCACATGTGCTCAGTGAGAACCTGCTTTCATCTGTGAAGAGCACAGGGCGCCAGTGGCGAATTTGCCAATCTTGGTGTTCTCTGGCAAATGCCAAACGTCTTGCATGGTGTTGGGCTGTAAGCACAACCCCCACCTGTGGGCGTCGGGCCCTCATACCACCCTCATGGAGTCTGTTTCTGATCGTTTGAGTAGACACATGCACGTTTGTGGCTTGCTGGAGGTCATTTTGCAGGGCTCTGGCAGTGCTCCTCCTGTTCCTCCTTGCACAAAGGCGGAGGTAGCGGTCCTGCTGCTGGGTTGTTGCCCTCCTACGGCCTCCTCCACGTCTCCTGATGTACTGGCCTGTCTCCTGGTAGCGCCTCCATGCTCTGGACACTACGCTGTCAGACACAGCAAACCTTCTTGCCACAGCTGGCATTAATGTGCCATCCTGGATGAGCTGCACTACCTGAGCCACTTGTGTGGGTAGTAGGGAGGTCATACAGGCACGTGGAGGCCACACACACTACTGAGCCTCATTTTGACTTGTTTTAAGGACATTACATCAAAGTTGGATCAGCCTGTAGTGTGTTTTTCCACTTTAATTTTGAGTGTGACTCCACATCCAGACCTCCATGGGTTAATAAATTTGATTTCCATTGATAATTTTTATGTGATTTTGTTTTCAGCACATTCAACTATGTAAAGAACAAAGCATTTAATAAGAATATTTCATTCATTCAGATCTAGGATGTGTTATTTTAGTGTTCCCTTTATTTTTTTGAGCAGTGTATTTATCTCCTATATATTTGCCCAGATCTGTGACTTTGTGACTCATTTGGTAATGCTGGGCGGAGTCACAATGCTGGGCGGAGTCAAGTCACAGATCTGCCCAAATATATAGGAGAGAATAGGAGAAAATAGGAAAACACACTGGCCAAATATATAGGAGAAAATAGGAGAACAGATAACAGTACATGGTGATAACAGTACATATATAATGAGCGCAGGAGAGACAGCAGCAGCAGGTTAAAGCTCTGTATAAGCACTGCCCCAGCCGCCAGTTATTGGACACATGTTAAAGCTCCGTATAAGCACCGCCCCCAGCCGCCAGCTATTGGACACATGTTAAAGCTCCGTACAAGCACCGCCCCCAGCCGCCAGCTATTGGACACATGTTAAAGCTCCATACAAGCACCGCCTCCAGCCGCCAGCTATTGGACACATGGCTGAAGGGTGCGCTGTGATTGGCCGCCAATGCAACTAGCACATGGGTCCCCGCTCGCACAGGGAGACGCTGGCGGACACTACAATGCCAGGCGCTGGAGAGTCCAGTAAGATGCCTGTGCGCTCCGTCCCCTGACAGTGAGCCCCGCTTCGTACCCGCCCTCACCCCGCGTCCCCGCTATATGTAGGGAGTTGGGGATGCTCTGTACCATGGGGGCAGCAGCAGTAGCTACATCCCATCCCACCCACAGGCGGCCAATCACAGCGCACCCTTCAGCATGTGTCCAATGGCTGGCGCCTGGGGGCGGTGCTTGTACGTCGCGTTAACATGCTGCTGCCTCTCCTGCGCTCACTATGTATGTACTGTTATCACAATCAATGTACTGTTATGTGTTCTCCTATTCTCTCCTCTATATTTGGTCATTGTGTTCTCCTATTCTCTCCTATATATTTGGCCAGTGTGTTCTCCTATTCTCTCCTATGCTTCTCCTATATATTTGGCCAGATCTGTAACTTGACTCTGCCCAGCGTTGTGACTCCACCCAGCTTTAGCAAATGAGTCACAAAGTCACAGATCTATATAGGAGATACCTACCTCCATCCCACCCACAGCAAACCCACGGCCACCCCTACACCACCTACAGATCCCCTCCACCATCCACCGCACCCCCTACACCTACACCTCCCCCACCCAATGAACCCCAGCCCCTCACCCGCCCTCGGCACCACCGGACCCCAACACCCACAAGCACACCCACCCCTTACCCACCCACAATGCTTCCAGAACCCCTCCCACATACACGAGAGCCTTGCACTGCCCCCTCCCCCACCCCCTCCAACACTACCCCACCCACATCGCATCCAGACCCCATCCACCACCCCCACTCCCCTGCCCCTCCCCCACCCACACCTCCTCCCGCCCCCCTCTCCCATCCGCCCCCCCCCAGGCATCCGCCCCCCCCTCCACCCACAGACCCCTTCCCCCATACACGGTCACTCCTGCACCCGTTACATTCTGTACATCGTGTCCTGCAGCCACTGTTCACACCCACTAAAGGGCCTATGCCCCCTTCACCATCAAACGCACTTTCGTCGTGCACTATTTACCCACTCACACAATTATGTGCAGGGGTTACGGGGACAAAGCCCCTTCCGATGGTGTGAAGAGCGCGATGAATCACCTAGTATATATATATATATATATATATATATATATATATCATCCAGTAATACGGCACTCTGCGGACTCATTCATCCAGGTAAATGATTCAAATAGTCTTGCTTATCTTTAGCAACGTTTCGGCTTTTTTATTAGCCTTTTTCAAGCAGCATCATAATCAAACAGTGCTCATAATCTTTCTTAAATACCCTTACCTTTCCCCGATGTCCCGGGCTCCAAACCGCGTCTGCGTACGTCACTGCCGGTTTCCTGGTGCAGCCTTATTCTCGCTCCGTGTGTGGAACACTAAACGTTCCCATGGCAACCAACACCAACGGCCCGCGATCACTGCCGTCCAGGTCTCCACACGGCGCCCACACACACAGATGGAACAAGTCCCACAGGTCCACACATGCAGCGATATATCATCACACGGGTCCATAGGAATCCGGGCATCTGTATGAGAAATAAACACCCATTGGAAAAAGTGCATGACAATACATTTAAAACAGTACTGACAACATATAATTAAAAACACATGAATTCACTATGGTTATATCAAGATCTAATATAATGCATCATATTGGTCTAGATTACAGGGTGATGATGTCATACAGTAAACTAGACAATTCATGCCTCAAAAACCTCAGCGGCATTCTTTATATGAATATATTTAAATTCAGTTGCTCATTTAAACCTCTTGGTTTGACTGTGTCTAGTAAATAGATCCATCTGGCTTCACATTGCAGGAGCCTTTTTTGCCGATCACCTTGTCTCCCATCATCAGGAATGTGATCTATCACCATATGTCGAAAATTAGCCATATTGTGTCTTGCTTCCCTAAAATGTCTAGCTATAGGTTGGTCAGAACCCTTACCACTCAGGGAGTCTCTAATGGCCGATCTATGTAGGGCCATCCGCTCTCTACATGTGCGGATGGTTTTACCCACATAGCAAAGGCCACAGGGACACTTAATGAGGTAAATAATGTACGAGTTCGTACATGTGAGAGAGTGTCTAATCTCATATCTGCGACCCGTGTGAGGATGGAAGAAATATTTGCCCGCTATCATATGGCTACAGGTGGTGCAACCAGTGCATTTATGGCACCCATTCATGCGTCCAGTAACACCATCCTTGATACGCATTTGTTTCGTGATGTCCGTATGTACAGCCCAATCACGGATATTCTTCCCCCTTTGATAACAGTGTCTGATTTTCGTATGTTTAAGGTCTTTGATATCATCCTGCACTATAGGCCAGAGATTTGCACTGCTATCTCTGATCTTGTTGTGTGCTACTGTGTACCTATGTGCCCAATTAAGTGCTTTGTTGGACCCATCCACCGTGCCTTTGAGAAATGTACTATCCCGTGATCTGGCCATAACTTTATTTCTGGCTGATCCTATGGTAGCATCCTTGTATCCCCGTGATCTAAATTTTTCAGACATATTGTTCAGATTCCTTTCCAATAGATTTTCATCACTAGTGATTCTCTTAACCCTTAAGAATTGGGAAAATGGCAAGCTATTGATGGTAGCTTGCGGGTGAAAGCTATCGGCCCTCAACAAGGTATTTCTGTCAGTGTTTTTAGAATATAAATTGGTATTAATTTTATTGTCCTCATCCAGTGTGATTCTAACATCTAGATACGTGATCTCCTCACGGCTAATAGTATGCGTAAACTTAATCGGACAATCTAAACCATTAACCCCTTCAATTAATTCTACTAGTTGGGAATACGAGCCACTCCAAAACATGATGACGTCATCAATATAGCGCTTGTAAAACACTATATTGTCACGAACATCACGGTTAAAAAATAGTTGTTTCTCAAGCACTGACATGAATGTATTGGCATATACCGGTGCCACAGGAGAACCCATGGCACAGCCAGAACACTGATTGTAATATTTGCCATTAAAATAGAAATAATTCCGCTTCAATACCAATTCAAGTAATGTCATAAAGAATTCCACATCTGGGCCCTCATATAGTGGATTGTTCCTAATGGTGATAGCAACAGCCTCCAACCCTCCCTCGTGAGGAATGTTGGTATAGAGACTGTTGATATCTAAGGTACACATCCAAGTATTGAGGGGCAAATCACCCAACTCCTTCAACTTAAGCAGTAAATCAGTGGTATCCCTAAGGTATGTGTCTCCCGCCTGTACACAGGGTTGCAAAAAATGATCCAAAAATGTAGATATATTGCTGTAAAGCGAATCCCTGGCCGAAACAATCGGACGTCCAGGCGGGTTACACATACTCTTATGGATCTTAGGCAGGGTATATAGCAGCGGTACCCTAGGATGATCCACCTGTAAAAATCTGCATGTTTCAATATCAATGACACCATCCTGCGTAGCTTTCTCCAAAATTAGATCTATTTCAGATTTATATACAACAGTGGGGTCTGCGGGTAGTATCATGTAGACATTGGTCATAGCTAACTGGCTATAAATCTCAGCACAGTACGTTTCTACATTCATCAATACCACCCCACCCCCCTTGTCCGCAGGTCTGACCACGATGTCATTGTTATTACTCAAATCTTTCAAGGCAGCCCATTCAGATTTGGTTAAATTATTCTTATAGGGTTTAGGTGTTTTTTGGTCATTCAGGACCTGTGAGTCAAGTGCTCTCAGAAAACTCTGGATAGCCATATTGTTCGAAACAGGGTCAAATTGAGACTTCCTTTTAAACGTAGGACCCTCATCAGATCGTTCTCTCTTATCCTGTTCAGAAAAGAATTCTCTCAGTCTCAATTGTCTACCCAGTCTGAACTGTTCCACTTTCCATTCAAAGGCATCGAATGGTGTAGTGGGCACAAAACCCAAACCTTTACTAAGCACAGATTTCTCGGCATTAGACAGCACATGATTGGAAAGATTAAAGACAACCTCTACTTCTTCCCCTTGTTGTTCTTCTTTCCTTTTCCTCCTGCACTGGCCGCCCCTTCTCGTGTATTGCCTCTTCCTCCATGTCCAGCACGGGGTTTTACCCCTAAAGGGGGCTTTAGAAGTTGAGGGACCATCAGCATCAGTGGAATCCTCACCTGAGGATGAAGGGAAGTCACTGTGAGTGGACCGATCTCTAGCTCCTCGAAATCCTTTTTACAGGTGGATCATCCTAGGGTACCGCTGCTATATACCCTGCCTAAGATCCATAAGAGTATGTGTAACCCGCCTGGACGTCCGATTGTTTCGGCCAGGGATTCGCTTTACAGCAATATATCTACATTTTTGGATCATTTTTTGCAACCCTGTGTACAGGCGGGAGACACATACCTTAGGGATACCACTGATTTACTGCTTAAGTTGAAGGAGTTGGGTGATTTGCCCCTCAATACTTGGATGTGTACCTTAGATATCAACAGTCTCTATACCAACATTCCTCACGAGGGAGGGTTGGAGGCTGTTGCTATCACCATTAGGAACAATCCACTATATGAGGGCCCAGATGTGGAATTCTTTATGACATTACTTGAATTGGTATTGAAGCGGAATTATTTCTATTTTAATGGCAAATATTACAATCAGTGTTCTGGCTGTGCCATGGGTTCTCCTGTGGCACCGGTATATGCCAATACATTCATGTCAGTGCTTGAGAAACAACTATTTTTTAACCGTGATGTTCGTGACAATATAGTGTTTTACAAGCGCTATATTGATGACGTCATCATGTTTTGGAGTGGCTCGTATTCCCAACTAGTAGAATTAATTGAAGGGGTTAATGGTTTAGATTGTCCGATTAAGTTTACGCATACTATTAGCCGTGAGGAGATCACGTATCTAGATGTTAGAATCACACTGGATGAGGACAATAAAATTAATACCAATTTATATTCTAAAAACACTGACAGAAATACCTTGTTGAGGGCCGATAGCTTTCACCCGCAAGCTACCATCAATAGCTTGCCATTTTCCCAATTCTTAAGGGTTAAGAGAATCACTAGTGATGAAAATCTATTGGAAAGGAATCTGAACAATATGTCTGAAAAATTTAGATCACGGGGATACAAGGATGCTACCATAGGATCAGCCAGAAATAAAGTTATGGCCAGATCACGGGATAGTACATTTCTCAAAGGCACGGTGGATGGGTCCAACAAAGCACTTAATTGGGCACATAGGTACACAGTAGCACACAACAAGATCAGAGATAGCAGTGCAAATCTCTGGCCTATAGTGCAGGATGATATCAAAGACCTTAAACATACGAAAATCAGACACTGTTATCAAAGGGGGAAGAATATCCGTGATAGGGCTGTACATACGGACATCACGAAACAAATGCGTATCAAGGATGGTGTTACTGGACGCATGAATGGGTGCCATAAATGCACTGGTTGCACCACCTGTAGCCATATGATAGCGGGCAAATATTTCTTCCATCCTCACACGGGTCGCAGATATGAGATTAGACACTCTCTCACATGTACGAACTCGTACATTATTTACCTCATTAAGTGTCCCTGTGGCCTTTGCTATGTGGGTAAAACCATCCGCACATGTAGAGAGCGGATGGCCCTACATAGATCGGCCATTAGAGACTCCCTGAGTGGTAAGGGTTCTGACCAACCTATAGCTAGACATTTTAGGGAAGCAAGACACAATATGGCTAATTTTCGACATATGGTGATAGATCACATTCCTGATGATGGGAGACAAGGTGATCGGCAAAAAAGGCTCCTGCAATGTGAAGCCAGATGGATCTATTTACTAGACACAGTCAAACCAAGAGGTTTAAATGAGCTACTGAATTTAAATATATTCATATAAAGAATGCCGCTGAGGTTTTTGAGGCATGAATTGTCTAGTTTACTGTATGACATCATCACCCTGTAATCTAGACCAATATGATGCATTATATTAGATCTTGATATAACCATAGTGAATTCATGTGTTTTTAATTATATGTTGTCAGTACTGTTTTAAATGTATTGTCATGCACTTTTTCCAATGGGTGTTTATTTCTCATACAGATGCCCAGATTCCTATGGACCCGTGTGATGATATATCGCTGCATGTGTGGACCTGTGGGACTTGTTCCATCTGTGTGTGTGGGCGCCGTGTGGAGACCTGGACGGCAGTGATCGCGGGCCGTTGGTGTTGGTTGCCATGGGAACGTTTAGTGTTCCACACACGGAGCGAGATAAGGCTGCACCAGGAAACCGGCAGTGACGTACGCAGACGCGGTTTGGAGCCCGGGACATCGGGGAAAGGTAAGGGTATTTAAGAAAGATTATGAGCACTGTTTGATTATGATGCTGCTTGAAAAAGGCTAATAAAAAAGCCGAAACGTTGCTAAAGATAAGCAAGACTATTTGAATCATTTACCTGGATGAATGAGTCCGCAGAGTTCCGTATTACTGGATGATATTGTGTTTCTCACCAATGTGCACCTCGGCAGGATGATTACTGAAGTGTGAGTGCCGGTTACACGTTTGCTATATATATATATATATAAATATATATATATATATATATTAGTGATGTGCACCGGACATTTTTCGGGTTTTGGTTTTGGATTCGGTTCCGCGGCCGTGTTTTGGATTCGGACGCGTTTTGGCAAAACCTCCTTGAAAATTTTTTGTCGGTTTCGGGTGTGTTTTGGATTCTGTGTTTTTTTTACAAAAAACCCTCAAAAACAGCTTAAATCATAGAATTTGGGGGTAATTTTGATCCCATAGTATTATTAACCTCAATAACCATAATTTCCACTCATTTCCAGTCTATTCTGAACACCTCACACCTCACAATATTATTTTTAGTCCTAAAATTTGCACCAAGGTCGCTGGATGACTAAGCTAAGCGACCCAAGTGGCCGACACAAACACCTGGCCAATCTAAGAGGGGCACTGCAGTGTCAGACAGGATGGCACTTCAAAAAATAGTCCCCAACAGCACATGATGCGAAGAAAAAAAGAGGTGCACCAAGGTCGCTATGTGACTAAGCTAAGCGACCCAAGTGGCCGACACAAACACCTGGCCCATCTAGGAGTGGCACTGCAGTGTCAGACAGGATGGCAGATTTAAAAAATAGTCCCCAAACAGCACATGATGCAAAGAAAAAAAGAGGTGCAATGAGGTAGCTGTTTGGCTAAGCTAAGCGACCCAAGTGGCCGACACAAACACCTGGCCCATCTAGGAGTGGCACTGCAGTGTCAGACAGGATGGCAGATTTCAAAATTAGTCCCCAAACAGCACATGATGCAAAGAAAAAAGAGGTGCACCCAGGTCGCTGGATGGTTTAGCTAAGCAACCCAAGTGGCCGACACAAACAACTGGCCCATCTAGGAGTGGCACTGCAGTGTCAGACAGGATGGCAGATTTAAAAAATAGTCCCCAAACAGCACATGATGCAAAGAAAAACAGAGGTGCAATGAGGTAGCTGTGTGGCTAAGCTAAGCGACCCAAGTGGCCGACATAAACACCTGGCCCATCTAGGAGTGGCACTGCAGTGTCAGACAAGATGGCAGATTTAAAAAATAGTCCCCAAACAGCACATGATGCAAAGAAAAAAAGAGGTGCACCAAGGTCGCTGGATGGTTAAGCTAAGCGACCCAAGTGGCCGACACAAACAACTGGCCCATCTAGGAGTGGCACTGCAGTGTCAGACAGGATATCACTTCAAAAAATAGTCCCCAAACAGCACATGATGCAAAGAAAAAAAGAGGTGCACCAAGGTCGCTGGATGGATAGTATACTTGACAACACAGAGGTAGGTAGAGCAGTGGACTACTGTACCGTACTGCTATATATTATATACTGGTGGTCAGCAAAATTATGCACTGTCCTCCTACTACTGCGTACAACAACTAAAATGCACCACAGGTATGGATGGATAGTATACTTGACGACACAGAGGTAGGTAGAGCAGTGGACTACTGTACCGTACTGCTATATATTATATACTGGTGGTCAGCAAAATTATGCACTGTCCTCCTACTACTGCGCACAACAACTAAAATTCACCACAGATATGGATGGATAGTATACTTGACGACACAGAGGTAGGTAGAGCAGTGGACTACTGTACCGTACTGCTATATATTATATACTGGTGGTCAGCAATATTATGCACTGTCCTCCTACTACTGCGCACAACAACTAAAATGCACCACAGGTATGGATGGATAGTATACTTGACAACACAGAGGTAGGTAGAGCAGTGGACTACTGTACCGTACTGCTATATATTATATACTGGTGGTCAGCAAAATTATGCACTGTTCTCCTACTACTGCGCACAACTACTAAAATGCACCACAGGTATGGATGGATAATATACTTGACGACACAGAGGTAGGTAGAGCAATGGACTACTGTACCGTACTGCTATATATTATATACTGGTGGTCAGCAAAATTATGCACTGTCCTCCTACTACTGCGCACAACAACTAAAATGCACCACAGGTATGGATGGATAGTATACTTGACGACACAGAGGTAGGTAGAGCAGTGGACTACTGTACCGTACTGATATAATACTGGTGGTCACTGGTCAGCAAAATTCCGCACTGTCCTCCTACTATATACTACAATGCAGCACAGATATGGAGCGTTTTCCAGGCAGAGAACGTATAATACTGGTGTTGACTGGTCAGCAAAACTCTGCACTGTCCTCCTACTATATAATATTGGTGGTCCCCAGTCCCCACAATAAAGCACACTGAGCACAAATATTTGCAGCACACTGAGCACAGATATGGAGCGTTTTTCAGGCAGAGAACGTAGATATTTTCAGCACACTGAGCACGGTTGTAGTACTGCTGACCGGCGGTCAGGAGACCGCCGGTCAGCTTACCGACGCCGGGATCCCGGAGGGGAGGGGCGAGTGCAGCAAGCCTGCGGTCGCCACGGGTTCTATTCCCACTCTATGGGTGTCGTGGACACCCACGAGTGGAAATAGTCCCTGTTGGTCGGCATGCCGACCATCGGGATAGTGAGCCGTCGGGCTGGTGGAGGAGGTCATGTGACTGTCGGTCAGCTGACCGGCGGTCACATGAATACCACCCCTGAGCACAGATATTTGCAAGCACACTGAGCACAGATATTTGCAGCACACTGAGCACAGATATTTGCAGCACACCGAACACAACTGAGAGAACGCTGCACACGTCCTCTCCCTATCATCTCCAATGCACAAGTGAAAATGGAGGCAACGCGCGGCTCCTTATATAGAATACGAATCTCGCGAGAATCCGTCAGCGGGATGATGACGTTCGGGCGCGCTCGGGTTAACCGAGCAAGGCGGGAGGATCCGAGTCTGCCTCGGACCCGTGTAAAATGGGTGAAGTTCGGGGGGGTTCGGATTCCGAGGAACCGAACCCGCTCATCTCTAATATACAAGATAACTGGCACTCACAAAATCCATGAAGTAACTGTCCCGGTGCCCTCACATGCTGGATCACCAGCAATACATACACAGGCAATAGGTGCGGCACTCACGGAAATGAAATGTCTGTCATCTATTTCCGTAAGTGCCGCACCTATTGCCTGTGTATGTCTATGTCTATATATATATATATATATATATGTATATATATATATATATATATTTACATATACAGTACATACATACATGTTTAAAATCCAGACAGGGGCGAGGTAAGTATGCTGCGACCGACTTGCTATTTCGATTTTTTTAGTCAATTAGCAGGCAAGCAAAGCTTTTCATAAAATACAGAAGCGTGTAGATACTAAAGGGACATTATGAAAACGCTTGAGTAAACAGGAAAGTCTTGAGTCTACTTTTGAAGGATTCTATAGTCGGGGCCTCTCGCACTGTGCAGGGAAGTGAGTTCCATAGAGTCGGAGCCGCATGACTAAAAGCTCGACCCCCAGATGAATTACGGGAGATTCTAGGTACTGCTAAAAGTCCTTCATCTACAGATTGCAGTAATCGAGTGGGGAAGTATGGGATCAGAAGCTGCTTCAGGTACCTTGGGCCCTGGTTATGTAGTGCTTTGAAACTCAGTAAGCCAATCTTGAAGATGATTTGCCATCTTACAGGCAGCCAGTGAAAGGAGTAGAGGATGGGTGTTATGTGGCTAGAACGGGGCTGGTTGGTTAACAGCCTGGCAGCTGTGTTTTGCACCAGCTGTAAGCGTTGCAATTCTTTTGCTGGGAGACCAAGGTAGAGGGCATCACAGTAGTCTAGTCGAGATGATACAAATACATGTATGACTTTTGGCAGATCATCTGAGGGAATTAAGTGCTTGATTCTGGCTATGTTCCTCAGGTGAAAGAATGAGGATTTGATTGTGCTGATATCTGATGTTTAAGTGTCAAGCCACCATCCAGGACAACACCAAGATTCCGCACACCAGGGCTGTTTCAGTGCTATGTCTTCTCCTGAATCCTGATTGGAATGGATCAGCAGCGAGGGCAGGTATTTCAATCTAATACACCTGAGAGCTTGCTAACCTAACAGTTGGAAATCCATTATTTTGGAGCACTATTAAAGCACACTAAACCAACCTACAACGGAACTTTGAAACATTGTGTAGTGACCGCTTGTAGCAAACAGGTTGAAACTGTTTCAATTAACTGTTGACTCTTGAAGCGCATGTTGCTATCTATCAATGGCCCTCATTCCGAGTTGATCGCTCGCTAGCTGCTTTTAGCAGCAGTGCAAATGCTAAGCCGCCGCCCTCTGGGAGTGTATCTTAGCTTATCAGTAGTGCGAACGAAAGGATTGCAGCATTGCTACAAAAAAAGATTGTGCAGTTTCAGAGTAGCTTGAGACTTACTCCTAGCTTGCGATCACTTCGTCTGTTTAGTACCTGTTTTGACGTCACAAACACGCCCTGCGTTCGGCCAGCCACTCCTCCGTTTCCCCAGCCACTCCTGCGTTTTTATCTGGCACGCCTGCGTTTTTACACACTCTCCCCGAAAACGGTCAGTTACCACCCAGAAACACCCACTTCCTGTCAATCACTCACCGATCAGCAGTGCGACTGAAAAGCGTAGCTAGAGCTTGTGTAAAACTACATTGGCTTTTGTGATAGTACGTCGCGCGTGCGCACTGCGCACCATACGCATGCGCAGAAGTTCCGATTTTTAGCCTGATCGCTGCACTGCGAACAACGGCAGCTAACGATCAACTCGGAATGACCCCCAATGTGCAATAGCTTCTTTTGTGCAATAGTTTCTCTATTGTGTTAAGGAGTCCAGCTGCATAGGAGTATTTATGTTATTGTAACATCATATGTTTTTTTAAACACCGGCCGAGTGTACTTTGACTGTATAATACATTTTTAAAAATTATATTTTAATTGTGTTCATATCATATTCACCTTGGGACAGCAGCGCTATATATTTTTGTTTGTGAGCCAGTATATCAGAGAGATCCAGATTTGCTTCAAGAGCCTGGGGAGTCATACCTCTCCTTGGACGATACCTGGTCAACTCCATGGACAGAGATCTTATTTGAGAGGTTGCAACTGAGAACCAAAGGGAGTGGTGGTCTGACCAGATGACTGAGTTTGTTTTTAGATCAGTGACTTCTAATCCAATCTGAAAGACAAGATCAAGAGTGTGACCACTTTTATGTGTGACAGAAGGAATGACCTGTGTGAAGCTCAGACCATACATTATGCACAGGAGGTCATGGCCAAGGCGTGAGAGCTCATCATCCACCCATGCATTGAAATCCCCGAGGATGAGCCATCTTTGATGTTCCAGAGCCAGGCCAGCAACAGTGTGTGCAATTTCTTGTAGAAATTTCTTTCCATCTCCAGGGGGCCAGTAAATGAGACGTACTCTGAAACCTAATCCTGTTGAACTCCGGTTAGCAATGCACTCCAATCAGCGAGTAATTTCAATAGGGTGGACCCTAAGTTTAAGTTATTTTTTTAAGCAGATAGCCACCCTGCCACCCCTGCGGTCCAGTCTTGGGTTGTGGATGATAGAGTAGTTTGTTGGGACCGCAGCCTCCAATATAGGTGCTGCATTTTCATCTAGCCAGGTCTCTGTAATACAGGCTAGATCTGCAGATTCAATAAGGTCAGCAATTGTTGCAGTCTTGTTTCTTATAGATCTGGCATTACAAAGGACTGACCTGATTGGGCATACCAGAGGACCTTCAGCTTTCTTTATGTTAAGTGTAGGAGCTCTGGGTATGGGAGTCGCAAAGCGAGAGTTGACAGTTCTGTTCTTCCAAGCACAGGGCCGTCTTTTTGGTATCACTTCTGTTTGATTGTTCTTTGAATCGGGGGGTGAGCAGGTGGGCAAAGGACTTAGGTGGTTACCCGGGAAAATAAATTTCCAGCCTGCTTGCTTCCCACAAATGCACCTGTGTATTTTTTAAAATACCAAGGGATTGGAGAAAAGAAGCTTGTGATGGTGTAATAGGAGCTGCGGAACGTGGTGGGTGGAGTAAAAGAATGAAGCTGGAGGAATAGGTATCCATGGGGTCATCAATGACAGATTAATATAAGTATGAGCTGCATATGATGATGAGAGAGGGAGGGAATGCAGAGTTGTTGTTTTGTTTTTTTGTTTTTCCCCAATTCGGTATGTTATCCAAAAATTATAATGGGTTTATGAACAGAGTTATTGCTATAAACTATTGCTGCTCTTTAATCCAATGGGTATATTTGAAGCAAGTGATAAATAAAATAACTCTGTTTTTTCTGTTGCTGATTTAGTCAATTATTCCAGGACAGAGCAGGCTTGTGGAAAGGTGTTAGAATCCAAGTCCTATTGTGTAGGTGCGAAAAGTCTCAGTGTAATATATGGGCTGCAACCCGTTTTTGGTGTAACTGATTCTCAGAGGCCCCCCTGACCCTGGGGGCCTGGTATGAGTATTAGAGATGAGCGGGTTCGGTTTCTCTGAATCCGAACCCGCCAGAACTTCATGTTTTTTTTCACGGGTCCGAGCGACTCGGATCTTCCCGCCTTGCTCGGTTAACCCGAGCGCGCCCGTACGTCATCATGACGCTGTCGGATTCTCGCGAGGCTCGGATTCTATCGCGAGACTCGGATTCTATATAAGGAGCCGCGCGTCGCCGCCATTTTCACACGTGCATTGAGATTGATAGGGAGAGGACGTGGCTGGCGTCCTCTCCGTTTAGAATAGATTAGAGAGACACTTGATTTACTAATTTTGGGGAGCATTAGGAGTACTCAGTACAGTGCAGAGTTTTGCTGATAGTGACCAGTGACCACCAGTTTTATTTATAATCCGTTCTCTGCCTGAAAAAAGCGATACACAGCACACAGTGACTCAGTCACATACCATATCTGTGTGCACTGCTCAGGCTCAGGCCAGTGTGCTGCATCATCTATTATCTATATATAAATAATATTATATATATCTGTCTGACTGCTCAGCTCACACAGCTTATAATTGTGGGGGAGACTGGGGAGCACTACTGCAGTGCCAGTTATAGGTTATAGCAGGAGCCAGGAGTACATAATATATTATATAGTGAGTGACCACCAGACACACAGTGCAGTTTATTTAATATATCCGTTCTCTGCCTGAAAAAAGCGATACACACAGTGACTCAGTCAGTCACATACCATATCTGTGTGCACTGCTCAGGCTCAGGCCAGTGTGCTGCATCATCTATATATATTATATATCTGTCTGACTGCTCAGCTCACACAGCTTATAATTGTGGGGGAGACTGGGGAGCACTACTGCAGTGCCAGTTATAGGTTATAGCAGGAGCCAGGAGTACATAATATTATATTAAAATTAAACAGTGCACACTTTTGCTGCAGGAGTGCCACTGCCAGTGTGACTAGTGACCAGTGACCTGACCACCAGTATATATAATATTAGTAGTATACTATCTCTTTATCAACCAGTCTATATTAGCAGCAGACACAGTACAGTGCGGTAGTTCACGGCTGTGGCTACCTCTGTGTCGGCACTCGGCAGCCCGTCCATAATTGTATATACCACCTAACCGTGGTTTTTTTTTCTTTCTTTATACATACATACATACTAGTTACGAGTATACTATCTCTTTATCAACCAGTCTATATATTAGCAGCAGACACAGTACAGTGCGGTAGTTCACGGCTGTGGCTACCTCTGTGTCGGCACTCGGCAGCCCGTCCATAATTGTATATACCACCTAACCGTGGTTTTTTTTTCTTTCTTTATACATACATACTAGTTACGAGTATACTATCTCTTTATCAACCAGTCTATATATTAGCAGCAGATACAGTACAGTGCGGTAGTTCACGGCTGTGGCTACCTCTGTGTCGGCACTCGGCAGCCCGTCCATAATTGTATATACCACCTAACCGTGGTTTTTTTTTCTTTCTTTATACATACATACTAGTTACGAGTATACTATCTCTTTATCAACCAGTCTATATATTAGCAGCAGACACAGTACAGTGCGGTAGTTCACGGCTGTGGCTACCTCTGTGTCGGCACTCGGCAGCCCGTCCATAATTGTATATACCACCTAACCGTGGTTTTTTTTTCTTTCTTTATACATACATACTAGTTACGAGTATACTATCTCTTTATCAACCAGTCTATATATTAGCAGCAGACACAGTACAGTGCGGTAGTTCACGGCTGTGGCTACCTCTGTGTCGGCACTCGGCAGCCCGTCCATAATTGTATATACCACCTAACCGTGGTTTTTTTTTCTTTCTTTATACATACATACTAGTTACGAGTATACTATCTCTTTATCAACCAGTCTATATATTAGCAGCAGACACAGTACAGTGCGGTAGTTCACGGCTGTGGCTACCTCTGTGTCGGCACTCGGCAGCCCGTCCATAATTGTATATACCACCTAACCGTGGTTTTTTTTTCTTTCTTTATACATACATACTAGTTACGAGTATACTATCTCTTTATCAACCAGTTTATATATTAGCAGCAGACACAGTACAGTGCGGTAGTTCACGGCTGTGGCTACCTCTGTGTCGGCACTCGGCAGCCCGTCCATAATTGTATATACCACCTAACCGTGGTTTTTTTTTCTTTCTTTATACATACATACTAGTTACGAGTGTACTATCTCTTTATCAACCAGTCTATATATTAGCAGCAGACACAGTACAGTGCGGTAGTTCACGGCTGTGGCTACCTCTGTGTCGGCACTCGGCAGCCCGTCCATAATTGTATATACCACCTAACCGTGGTTTTTTTTTCTTTCTTTATACATACATACTAGTTACGAATATACTATCTCTTTATCAACCAGTCTATATATTAGCAGCAGACACAGTACAGTGCGGTAGTTCACGGCTGTGGCTACCTCTGTGTCGGCACTCGGCAGCCCGTCCATAATTGTATATACCACCTAACCGTGGTTTTTTTTTCTTTCTTTATACATACATACTAGTTACGAGTATACTATCTCTTTATCAACCAGTCTATATATTAGCAGCAGACACAGTACAGTGCGGTAGTTCACGGCTGTGGCTACCTCTGTGTCGGCACTCGGCAGCCCGTCCATAATTGTATACTAGTATCCAATCCATCCATCTCCATTGTTTACCTGAGGTGCCTTTTAGTTGTGCCTATTAAAATATGGAGAACAAAAATGTTGAGGTTCCAAAATTAGGGAAAGATCAAGATCCACTTCCACCTCGTGCTGAAGCTGCTGCCACTAGTCATGGCCGAGACGATGAAATGCCAGCAACGTCGTCTGCCAAGGCCGATGCCCAATGTCATAGTACAGAGCATGTCAAATCCAAAACACCAAATATCAGTAAAAAAAGGACTCCAAAACCTAAAATAAAATTGTCGGAGGAGAAGCGTAAACTTGCCAATATGCCATTTACCACACGGAGTGGCAAGGAACGGCTGAGGCCCTGGCCTATGTTCATGGCTAGTGGTTCAGCTTCACATGAGGATGGAAGCACTCAGCCTCTCGCTAGAAAAATGAAAAGACTCAAGCTGGCAAAAGCAGCACAGCAAAGAACTGTGCATTCTTCGAAATCCCAAATCCACAAGGAGAGTCCAATTGTGTCGGTTGCGATGCCTGACCTTCCCAACACTGGACGTGAAGAGCATGCGCCTTCCACCATTTGCACGCCCCCTGCAAGTGCTGGAAGGAGCACCCGCAGTCCAGTTCCTGATAGTCAGATTGAAGATGTCAGTGTTGAAGTACACCAGGATGAGGAGGATATGGGTGTTGCTGGCGCTGGGGAGGAAATTGACCAGGAGGATTCTGATGGTGAGGTGGTTTGTTTAAGTCAGGCACCCGGGGAGACACCTGTTGTCCGTGGGAGGAATATGGCCGTTGACATGCCAGGTGAAAATACCAAAAAAATCAGCTCTTCGGTGTGGAGGTATTTCACCAGAAATGCGGACAACAGGTGTCAAGCCGTGTGTTCCCTTTGTCAAGCTGTAATAAGTAGGGGTAAGGACGTTAACCACCTCGGAACATCCTCCCTTATACGTCACCTGCAGCGCATTCATAATAAGTCAGTGACAAGTTCAAAAACTTTGGGTGACAGCGGAAGCAGTCCACTGACCAGTAAATCCCTTCCTCTTGTAACCAAGCTCACGCAAACCACCCCACCAACTCCCTCAGTGTCAATTTCCTCCTTCCCCAGGAATGCCAATAGTCCTGCAGGCCATGTCACTGGCAATTCTGACGAGTCCTCTCCTGCCTGGGATTCCTCCGATGCATCCTTGCGTGTAACGCCTACTGCTGCTGGCGCTGCTGTTGTTGCCGCTGGGAGTCGATGGTCATCCCAGAGGGGAAGTCGTAAGCCCACTTGTACTACTTCCAGTAAGCAATTGACTGTTCAACAGTCCTTTGCGAGGAAGATGAAATATCACAGCAGTCATCCTACTGCAAAGCGGATAACTGAGGCCTTGGCATCCTGGGTGGTGAGAAACGTGGTTCCGGTATCCATCATTACTGCAGAGCCAACTAGAGACTTGTTGGAGGTACTGTGTCCCCGGTACCAAATACCATCTAGGTTCCATTTCTCTAGGCAGGCGATACCGAAAATGTACACAGACCTCAGAAAAAGAGTCACCAGTGTCCTAAAAAATGCAGCTGTACCCAATGTCCACTTAACCACGGACATGTGGACAAGTGGAGCAGGGCAGGGTCAGGACTATATGACTGTGACAGCCCACTGGGTAGATGTATGGACTCCCGCCGCAAGAACAGCAGCGGCGGCACCAGTAGCAGCATCTCGCAAACGCCAACTCTTTCCTAGGCAGGCTACGCTTTGTATCACCGGTTTCCAGAATACGCACACAGCTGAAAACCTCTTACGGCAACTGAGGAAGATCATCGCGGAATGGCTTACCCCAATTGGACTCTCCTGTGGATTTGTGGCATCGGACAACGCCAGCAATATTGTGTGTGCATTAAATATGGGCAAATTCCAGCACGTCCCATGTTTTGCACATACCTTGAATTTGGTGGTGCAGAATTTTTTAAAAAACGACAGGGGCGTGCAAGAGATGCTGTCGGTGGCCAGAAAAATTGCGGGACACTTTCGGCGTACAGGCACCACGTACAGAAGACTGGAGCACCACCAAAAACTACTGAACCTGCCCTGCCATCATCTGAAGCAAGAAGTGGTAACGAGGTGGAATTCAACCCTCTATATGCTTCAGAGGTTGGAGGAGCAGCAAAAGGCCATTCAAGCCTATACAATTGAGCACGATATAGTAGGTGGAATGCACCTGTCTCAAGTGCAGTGGAGAATGATTTCAACGTTGTGCAAGGTTCTGATGCCCTTTGAACTTGCCACACGTGAAGTCAGTTCAGACACTGCCAGCCTGAGTCAGGTCATTCCCCTCATCAGGCTTTTGCAGAAGAAGCTGGAGGCATTGAAGAAGGAGCTAAAAGGGAGCGATTCCGCTAGGCATGTGGGACTTGTGGATGCAGCCCTTAATTCGCTTAACAAGGATTCACGGGTGGTCAATCTGTTGAAATCAGAGCACTACATTTTGGCCACCGTGCTCGATCCTAGATTTAAAGCCTACCTTGGATCTCTCTTTCCGGCAGACACAGGTCTGCTGGGGTTGAAAGACCTGCTGGTGACAAAATTGTCAAGTCAAGCGGAACGCGACCTGTCAACATCTCCTCCTTCACATTCTCCCGCAACTGGGGGTGCGAGGAAAAGGCTCAGAATTCCGAGCCCACCCGCTGGCGGTGATGCAGGGCAGTCTGGAGCGACTGCTGATGCTGACATCTGGTCCGGACTGAAGGACCTGACAACGATTACGGACATGTCGTCTACTGTCACTGCATATGATTCTCTCAACATTGATAGAATGGTGGAGGATTATATGAGTGACCGCATCCAAGTAGGCACGTCACACAGTCCGTACTTATACTGGCAGGAAAAAGAGGCAATTTGAAAGCCCTTGCACAAACTGGCTTTATTCTACCTAAGTTGCCCTCCCACAAGTGTGTACTCCGAAAGAGTGTTTAGTGCCGCCGCTCACCTTGTCAGCAATCGGCGTACGAGGTTACATCCAGAAAATGTGGAGAAGATGATGTTCATTAAAATGAATTATAATCAATTCCTCCGCGGAGACATTGACCAGCAGCAATTGCCTCCACAAAGTACACAGGGAGCTGAGATGGTGGATTCCAGTGGGGACGAATTGATAATCTGTGAGGAGGGGGATGTACACGGTGATATATCGGAGGGTGAAGATGAGGTGGACATCTTGCCTCTGTAGAGCCAGTTTGTGCAAGGAGAGATTAATTGCTTCTTTTTTTGGGGGGGTCCAAACCAACCCGTCATATCAGTCACAGTCGTGTGGCAGACCCTGTCACTGAAATGATGGGTTGGTTAAAGTGTGCATGTCCTGTTTTGTTTATACAACATAAGGGTGGGTGGGAGGGCCCAAGGACAATTCCATCTTGCACCTCTTTTTTCTTTTCTTTTTCTTTGCATCATGTGCTGATTGGGGAGGGTTTTTTGGAAGGGACATCCTGCGTGACACTGCAGTGCCACTCCTAGATGGGCCCGGTGTTTGTGTCGGCCACTAGGGTCGCTAATCTTACTCACACAGTCAGCTACCTCATTGCGCCTCTTTTTTTCTTTGCGTCATGTGCTGTTTGGGGAGGGTTTTTTGGAAGGGACATCCTGCGTGACACTGCAGTGCCACTCCTAGATGGGCCCGGTGTTTGTGTCGGCCACTAGGGTCGCTAATCTTACTCACACAGCTACCTCATTGCGCCTCTTTTTTTCTTTGCGTCATGTGCTGTTTGGGGAGGGTTTTTTGGAAGGGACATCCTGCGTGACACTGCAGTGCCACTCCTAGATGGGCCCGGTGTTTGTGTCGGCCACTAGGGTCGCTAATCTTACTCACACAGCTACCTCATTGCGCCTCTTTTTTTCTTTGCGTCATGTGCTGTTTGGGGAGGGTTTTTTGGAAGGGCCATCCTGCGTGACACTGCAGTGCCACTCCTACTAGATGGGCCCGGTGTTTGTGTCGGCCACTAGGGTCGCTAATCTTACTCACACAGCTACCTCATTGCGCCTCTTTTTTTCTTTGCGTCATGTGCTGTTTGGGGAGGGTTTTTTGGAAGGGACATCCTGTGTGACACTGCAGTGCCACTCCTAGATGGGCCCGGTGTTTGTGTCGGCCACTAGGGTCGCTTATCTTACTCACACAGCGACCTCGGTGCAAATTTTAGGACTAAAAATAATATTGTGAGGTGTGAGGTATTCAGAATAGACTGAAAATAAGTGTAAATTATGGTTTTTGAGGTTAATAATACTTTGGGATCAAAATGACCCCCAAATTCTATGATTTAAGCTGTTTTTTAGTGTTTTTTGAAAAAAACACCCGAATCCAAAACACACCCGAATCCGACAAAAAAAATTCGGTGAGGTTTTGCCAAAACGCGTTCGAACCCAAAACACGGCCGCGGAACCGAACCCAAAACCAAAACACAAAACCCGAAAAATTTCAGGCGCTCATCTCTAATGAGTATCCCATTTGTCCCCCCTCTAACTGGCCTGCATGCAAGGTGAAGGTAGGCTCTAATTCATCTGGGGTAAACACTCAGCTCGGCCCTATTAAAAATACTCATTTTCCCCGCGTCCTCTCTGCCTGTCCATCACACATCTAAATCCATGTTTGATGAATGACACTAGAGGAAACAATTCACTGTCAGATATGATATTTTTGCAAATTACTCATTTTTTAGCATTTATTATTGCAACTAATTTCAACAAATTGTTTTACCAGATTCACTTTGTGTGATGTGTCGAGATGTGGTGCAGGTGCTAGCTTGCCTCTTGCTTGCTGATTGACCAGTGTTGAACTGTACATGAAGGGCCCACCGGGGAATGCAGTGGAGGGGCCTGTGATTAGGAGTGTGACCAATTTCCATAGGGGATGTGGCCAGCTGCCACAGAGGTTTGCCTAACCATTATAAAGTTCATGGTCTGAGACCTTTGATAAATATATATGGTAATACTGCTAGTGCATGCATGAACCTGTACCAGATTAATAACAGCAACGCACTGTAGAGAATACACCATAGTCCTGTGCAGTATAAGGTAACATATGTATAATGGCTAATTTAAGTGCACAGTTTGGAACTTGATCCCTGTGGAGGTTGGCCCCCAGGCAGCGGTGCCCACAGGTGTTTTCCTCTGTACCTCTGAGGGCCAATCCAACCCTGTGCTTGAGTCATGCCAGCCTTCACCTGGACAGCAAGGGGGGCAGTAAAAGCCTTTTTAAAAGAGACAGGGATTTGGGTTCTGAAGTTATCTTTGCTTGACGCAGCAGTACCTACGTGTCCCTCATAGGAAACTAGAGACGTGTGCTGACGCACATCTGTTGGTTTTGGATCTGTAGTAATTTTGTGTTTTGGTTCTAATTTTGCAAGACAACTCTCACGTATTTTGGTTTTGGATCTGTATTTTTTTAAATGCTAAATACTGATAAAATCATGTAATTTGGACCTGTTTATATTCCTACAGTATTATTAACCATAATAACATTTATTTCCAGTCATTTCCAGTAACTTATGACTACCTCACAGCTCACAATATTGTTATCACCAATATTGGCCAAAGGCTGTGAGCTGGTTAGTTACTAAGCTACAAAGCAGTGGCACAAATACACAGCAGTTTATAGCACATCTATGAAACATTGCCACACAGTAGTGGCAGAAAAGTGGTGCAACATGGAATTGTCCTTGGGCTTTCCCAACCACCCTTCTGTTGGATATTAAAATGGACATGCATGATTTAACAAACCAAGCACTTCAGCGACAGGGTCTGCCACTTTTGTGGGTGCAGTGCTTAGTCTATTTTGGCTTCCACAAAACAACCTACCAATGAGTTTAAGGCAGCTGACAGTGTCGTTAATCCTTTACAGTTAGAAGAGGTCATTCTTATCCTCACTCTCATCAGTGTTAACATCATTATCACATAATATTAACTAATCCTAGCTGGAATCAACTATTGTCTGTACTTTTAAGTAATTGGCGGAAAAGGACTTCCTCATGGAATTTGTAGTTAATTTTTATGAACATCATGTTTTCCACATTTTCCACATTTTGAGGAAATAGCCTACTACACAGATCCCTCACGAAGTTTCTGGCTGTGCTGAAAACTCTTTTCGAGTACACACTGGAGAGTGAACAGTGGGGGTAATTCAGAGTTGATCGCAGCAGCAAATTTGTTAGCACTTGGGCAAAACCATGTGCACTGCAGGGGAGGCAAATATAACATGTGCAGAGAGAGTTAGATTTGGGTGGGTTATATTGTTTCTGTGCAGGGTAAATACTGGCTGCTTTATTTTTATACTGCAATTTATATTTCAGTTTGACCACACCCCACCCAAATCTAACTCTCTCTGCACATGTTATATCTGCCCCCCCCTGCAGTGCACATGGTTTTGCCCATGTGCTAACAAATTTACTGCTGCAATCAACTCTGAATTACCCCCTGTGTCTCTTATCCACATGCATTACTTGCTCCCATTCAAAATTACAGGACTTTACCCAGGCTGTATCCAATATTACTCACTTCTAATCTCCAAACCTTCAAACGTTCCCTGAAAACTCACCTCTTCAGACAAGCTTATCACATTCTGGACTTACCAACATAACATTCTATGCCTCCCTATCTAATTACATAAATTCTGTACAGTCTGCACATAACCTCACATATTTTGTCTTTCTTCACTATCACGCCCTCCTGACCCTTCGCCAACACTGCTGAGCCACCATATCATACAGCCCATGAAGCACTACAAATGGCTTGACAATTGTCAGAGTTTGGGTAAACATAAGTACACATATATCAGGTGAATTTTTTGGTCTTATTACCAGGCATGACAATGGCCTTATTGTTCACATGCAAGAACTGCTGCCACTGGTGTCTCACATACACAACCAACATCCTCTTCATCAACATCCTCATTAATGGCATCAGCTACACACACATCCCCCTATCTTGTTAAGTTACACAGTGGCATTCTCAATTTCATTGTCACCAGCTATACTTGTGCTGCTCATCCCCACATTTTCAGAGGGTGCAGAAATAGCTAACATGGATGCACTTAGACTCTCCTCATGTATTTGTGTCATTTCTGAACACACAGTTTGTTGTTCAGCCTTAGTGGGGTTTTTTGCCATTATTTGCATAAATTGCATTTGATACCTCTTCTAGACGCTGGCAAACCCCACCACCCTACTACTCTATTCCCATTAATACCCACACGCACTCAACATCCTTAAGCAAAGAGAAGATAATTAAAGATTTTAAACTATACTCAAACCATTCTAAACCTTTTAGTAAAATCTACGGGATGTGAAAAGAAGGTAGCTCATATTACAGAGAAAGGGATGGATATCTGCCACCCACTAAGGGGGCATCAGATGGCACCACAATTGAGGCCTACTGCAATACCCTGGGGCTGGCGGTATGTCTAAGTGATTGAGAGAGGTATTACAGGTGTTGGGTGTCTATGTGACAGACCTTTCCCCTGAAATGTTTCTCCCCGTACCTTTTTCTGTAGTCCCGTGTTCAGAGAGGTAGGATAGATTAATATGAGACAGGAGTGAGTCAGCAATTCCAACAGGATGTCTTTTTATTGAGCTGCAATTAACTGTTGATTGAAGATGATGATTGGTTAATTGTCATTACATTTAGATAATTACAAGAAGAATGAGGCATCAAAGAAGAATAAAGAGAAGAAGATTGGCTACAGTTCACATCACAATGGATCGGGATCAGTATGAGATACCAACAGCCGGGATGCCGGCCATCAGGATACAGACAAAGGCATTCCAGCCATCAGTATGCCGGCAGCAGGGCAAGCGCAAATAGTTCCCTTGTGAGCTTGCTGCGTTTGCCATGCTACGGGCTCGGTGGCTTGCTGCGCTCGCCACAGATTACATTCCTGCTCTATGGGTGTTGGGGACACCCACGAGTGGGAATAGCCCCTGTTAGCTTGTATTCTGGCTGTCAGCATTGTCAACGGTTGGGATTCCAGCGTCTGTATTCTGACCACCAGGATCCCGACCTTTGGCAAATTAACTGCATCCCAATGGATCATTCAAAAATGCAAAAGACAATCAGTTGAATCACGGATATTGGCATGTTAGATTACAATCTTACAATAAATAGTGGCAAACTGCTCTAAATTACAATCTATAATGTGGTAATGACAAGAGTGATGAAAAACAAATTTAACAATAACAGTTACTCATTTTCTAGCTTTCCCTAGCCAAGGTGTAATGATCTTCACCGGCAAATAATGTTAAAGCTCTTGTAAAAAGTCTGTGGTGCCAAAGCATTGCAATGGGGGGATTGGCACACAATTATGTAATGAATCCTGGGCTATAATAATGTCAATGTATCTCAGATATAGTCACAAGAGGATGTAGCTAGCGAAGGGATTGTAGTTCAAGTGGCTTACGTCCCTTCCTTTCGGAAGGGTTTGTAAAACATTCAAAGCAAATCTCAGAAAACCATGATCAGCGAACTCTACTAACTTTACCTTTGGAGGCAAAGTTTTTGAGGACTTCTTAACAAAAAAACAAACAACTATCTATTCAAGACCTATGAATACCGCTAAAATACTGCAGGTGAAACCCTTGCGGTCTGGATGATGTGAATATGCACATTAAACATCCCTTCCTCTCTAATCATACATACTAAATATTGGAGTCATTGCCAAGAGCCTTATTTTTGGAGTATCCCCTATCCTTGGGCCTAGAATGACATTGAAATCACCTCCGAAGATGATCTGCTGGGCTGAAAAAAAAGAATGTTTTTTTCTTCCTGAAAAGGAATATCAGCCTCAGGTAATGCCCTCTCAGGTTGATATCTAAAATCATACACCTACCTACTTTCCTGTAACTCTATTACCTTGTGCATATCACCTTCCAACTCCATGCCCACAGGGTCCCATTCCACGGCCCCTGCAACCCTTCCTCTTCCTTACTAACTGACATACTCCAAAACAAATGTTCCATCCTCTCCCCCTCCCTTCTCCTTTTCCCTGCTTCCCTACCTACTTCCCTCCTCTGCTTTCATCCTTTCATCCTCTCCTCTTGCTTACTTTTGTGGAAAATATAGTACAAGCTCCTACCCCTGCCAAACAACTTCACTCTCTTCTTCCTCATTTGTCATGAACACATCAAACCTGTTGCTAAAAACTAAACTTCCTTCTGCCCCTTTACTCACCTCCTGAAAGGGGGCTTCCTCTGCCTTATCCTCCAGTCTGCCCAACCTCCATTTGGTTACTTTCTCTCTCTGCACCTCAACCACCCCCCTCTCCAGTCTTTGCACGACTTTCTTTGCCACCCTTGTACTTACTATACGGATGTCTTTCATTTCCGCATAGATTACACAACGCAGTACTGCATGCTTTTTGTGTGCCCTGTCTTCCCGCACACGCACACTTCATTACTCCACATTCACCACTCAAGTGTTTTGAATCCCTACACCTAAAGCATGTTCTGGGCTTGCCAGTATAATTAACCTGTACCCTGTCTCTCCCAATGTGCAGCATGCGGCTAATGGGGTATGAATATAACCAGAATCTGTACAGCATAATCTGACATTTGTGGACCCTCCCCCGAAATCTTGTGGAAGAACCTGAAGTGAGCAGTACATGGGAGGAATCCCACCAACATAACAGAGTTGAAGCTGTTTTGAACCGAGGAATGGGGTAAAATTCCTCCAAGCCGATGTTCAGGAATAATCAACAATTACTAGAAATGGTAACTGTTCTTCGGCCACTCACAGATATGTGATATTGGATCATTTTCCGCAATAAAAAAATGAGCACGTCTAATTTTTTTGTCTCATTTGTTAGATTTAGTTCTCTTTATATACTTTTGTGAAAATCTGAGGTAATTTAGGCCAAATTTAAGCAGAAATATAGAAAATTCAGAAGGGATACAAACTTTCAAGCACCATTGTACATGCAAAAAGATCTGTGGTGTCAAAATCCAATGAAAACACCATATTCCAGAATGTTTCTTTAGAAGAAACCTGACCTCCTCCTTCCCACCTAAACTGCACCACATTTCTAGTACCAACAGTACAATCGTCGTCGTCGTCCCCTCAAACCCCTTTCGTATATGTAATTCACTGACAACTGGCCTGGCGCCACAATCCTCCCTGCATAGGACCTGGTTCCACATTACTTCATTTCAGATTGCTCCCTAACCCAGATACAAAGGCACCCTCATAAGCCTTATTGTATGCATTACCATTTGCATCATCCAGCACCAATCTCAACACCTCCTTATTTTGCTGCTACTCCACAGTTGAGTTGCTTTAATTCGTACTGGTGCATTCATTCCCCCATAATCAGTCTCTCATTTGGTTTTAAACCCTGCACCAGCCCCACTTGTTTCCTCTGCACCCCCGTCAAAGCTTAAATCGCTTCAAGCTTTCCTCTTTTCTTCTGTGCATCTTTGGCACGGATTCTCATAGTCACCCTGGAGCCCATGTTTTCCACAGACCCTGCTGATCTGGAGCCGACACCTCACCTCAACTCTAGGAATAAGGTTACATCCTGTTAATCCTACTCTATCTGCCTCCAACAAGTACATTCTTCTGCTCAAAAAGAGGGTTGTACTGCAGCTTACAAGTTACTGTTTACTCTTCAAACTTCCCCAAGTCACTGACAACTAGGGAGGCCAATCCCAGGCCATTTTTTCAATCCCGATAAATGAAAAATGATCAATCCCGGGATTCCCAGGATACCCGGGATTGGTTCCCTAGTAATATCCGCAGCTGTCTCGTCCTGCCCAGACCACACAAAAAATATCCCCCAACTCACTTGGAGGGAGGGTGGGCACGCCTACTGCAGTGTTGCCGTGCAGGCGCTGAGGTCCTGGCAGCAGGCGGCTGTCTGCACCGCGTGACGTGACGTGACGCCAGCTGCTGTACACAGCCAGGAGCAGTGGGAGGTAAGCAGGGGAGCCGGGCAGCGTCTGAGCCTCCTGAGGACGCTCATCGCTGCCCGGCATTGTAAAAACAAAGGGGTTTCCAAATCCCCAAATTCCCGGGATTGGAAGCCCCAATCTCGGGATTAAATCCCGGGCAATTTTTGGTCTAAATCCCAGGATCCCACCGATCCCAGGATTGGCCACCATACTGACAATTTATGGCAGAGTTATAGATTATACTACCATTGTACATTTTATAGACAGTGTTGTCAGAATAGTGTTGGCTTATGTGGGAAATTGCATCAATTTACAACACTTCTTCTAATGGGCCCTACAGACTCGGCGATGTGCCGCTGAGCTGCCCGACCGCTGATACGGCCGACGGGCGACCCGGTGGCGGGGTGCAGTGACGGGGGAGTGAAGTTTCTTCACTCCCCCCTTCACCTGGCTCCGTAGACGTGCAGGCAAATATGGATGATCTCGTCCATATTGGCCTGCATGCACAGCTGACAGTGCACCAGCGATGAACGAGAGCGGGGCAGCGCATCGTTCATCGCTGGTGCCTCCATACTGCACGATATGAACGTTATCTCGTTCATTAATGAACAAGATCGTTCATATCGTGCAGTGATGTTGGCCAGTGTGTAGGGCCATATGGACCACCGATCCCTTGCCTCTTTAGAGGATTAAGATTTTCCCTTTCTATATTAGTAGTCATCTTCTCATGAAAATGGACACACGGGGTGTGATATCAAAACACTTGGATCATAAATGGATAATAAATGATTCAATGTATTTGCAGGAATACGCTGATAATGTTATGGCTGAAAACTGGTTTGGTCTGGTACCCAAATACTTTCACAGTATCCTCTTCAGTTTCCTTGGAAAGAAAATCTATTTGAAATTTGTAATTCTTTTTTACGGTGAGCAATTCTGCGCATTGTTCTATGCCGCAGAGGTTTGACCTCTAATTAAAAAAAACTACTGTATAATATAGACTTTTTTTTAAACAACTTGCACTCCCTTTCATCTACTATACTTGATAAGCACATATTAGGTATTTAACTTTTATACCCTAAAAATACTTTTTATTTAAAAAAAAAAGAATACTACCAAAAGAAAATCATATCTGTACCTAAAAATATTAGACCCTAACAGATGAATCTGAATCGTATCTGGAGCTGCCATTGGTATTGTCCATTATTAGTTAAAATGTCTCTGGAAATGAAGCTACAAATTAATCAGGTCATTAAGTGGTTAATGATTTACATTTACATCTTATCCAAATAAATGTCACTCTTCTACAATCAATAGAAAGAGAAGGGCAAAAATGTGTAAGTAACTAAAAGCCTGTGAAATCAATGTAGCAAAAAAACAGAAAATGTCATAAATAACACAGCACTTGTAGAATTTTATATACTACAATTAATAACATTATTATTGGCATGTGCATTGTAAACTGACCATCATGAATAAGGCAGTACTTGTCTGTGGCAACAGCACGTCACCAACACTATTATAGATCGGCATAGTAATATAGAAGACAGTAATCTGCACAGCAACAGTAATTACAGTAAGGATTTTATTGACATACTAAAGATAAACATAATTAGCTACCCTGATATTTTTATTTTTCCTCTGCTTATAAAAAACTGCATTAGTATTTTTTAAAACATTTTGTCATAAAAGCTTTTCATTACTGATTTGATCTATTTCTGTTTGTTTGTGTTGCTTTTTTCAGATCATGTTGATGATAGCATTGTTATTTTTACCTGGAGAACTTTTCATCTTTCATCTGATGGGGCAATATGGCAGCTCCCATTGATATATATCAGGGGTTCTCATTTCCAGTTCAGATAAATACAATATAGGTACGCTTACTGCACACAATCAACAGCAGACATTATCCACTGTTATACTTCATCATCTGAAAGTTTCAGGATATACAATATCAGGTGTGGTTTACCTTGTTTCCTAGAATTGTATGCTCCACTGGATGTCAGTAGCAGTCTACAACAATAGCACCTGACTGATAAAATAACATTTTGGCCTCTTGGTGTCAAACTCAATAGGCACCAATGAACTTTATCAAAACTAGAATAAAATGTCAATCCTTTACTAAACCATAATATAACCAAGAAAACATTTTAAAAGTAATATGAAGACATTGGGGTATATTTACTAAACTGACGATTTTGACCGATTTAGCGTTTTTTCTGCAAAGTGTCATCTCGGGAATTTACTAAACTAAAATCTCGGCAGTGATGAGGGCATTCGTATTTTTTTTGAATGCAAAGAAAAAAAATACGAATGAATACACCATCGGTCAAACACGCCTGTTATTTTATACAACTCTGTAATTTACTAAAAATTTGTATTCACAATCACTGCCATTAATAGCCAAACACTGCTGTGAAAAAGTACAAATCGTAAAAAAAGCAGCTTTCAAATAGACCTGCTTTTTTTTTAACCGTATTCTGATAGGCATGCACAGATCAGTGAGATCCATGCATGTTTATCAGTGGGAAGGGGTGTGAAAGAGTAAAAAATCAGAAAAAAAATTGCGTGGGGTCCCCCCTCCTAAGCATAACCAGCCTCGGGCTCTTTGAGCCAGTCCTGGTTGTAAAAATACGGGGGGGAAATTGACTGGGGTTCCCCCATATTTAAGCAACCAGCACTGGGCTCTGCGCCTGGTCCTGGTGCAAAAAAATACGGGGGACAAAAAACGTAGGGGTCCCCCGTATTTTTAACACCAGCACCGCAAGGTTAAGTGGGGCCAACCACAAGACTGACCCCACCTAACCTTGTGATCTACCGCAGACCGCAAAGTTCCCACCATTGGATATAATGTAGTGCTGCTGCGCTACATTGTATCCACAGTGTGCCGCCTGACTGACAGTGCAGGAGCGCACAGCCAATCAGGAGAGTGCCTTTGACAGGAGAGTGCCTTTGACAGGAGTCACGGGGGGGTCCCGATATTAGGGTAAAGGGGTTCCATGTGTAAACATGGAACCCCTTTCAGTTCGTGGACCGGGTATTTCGGGGTTTTTTTTTAACAAGTACGTGGATTATAACTTTTAAGAAGAGGACCGATCTACACAGGATTCTTTGTAAGTATATATTTTATTTACAGGTACCCCTGGATTCTACTGGACAAGAGGACCGAGTTCTTAGTGTGAATATAGGCAAGTATGTATGTATGTAAGTGTGCATGTATGTTCATTAAACTTTTACTTTCACGGTGTCTGTGTGTTGTTTTTATTTGGGTATTTTTTGTAGTAGAACTACAGGTACTAGCGGGACCATTTATACCCCACATGCTGGTACTTGTGGCTCTCCAAGCACCAGCTTGCGGGGGAGGCTTGCTGGGACTTGTAGTTCTGCTACAAAAAACAATATTCTTTTTTTACACAAAAGGCTATAAGACTCCCATCCACCGCCCACGGATGGGGGGACAGCCTCGGGCTTCACCCCTGGTCCTTGGGTGGCTGGAGGGGGGTACCCCTTGATTTAAGGGGTCCCCACTCCTCCAGGGTACCCTGGCCAGGGGTGACTAGTTGGTGATTTAACGCCAGGGCCGCAAGGACCAATATAAAAGTGTCCCCCGGCTGTGGTATTATCTCTCTGACTAGTGGAGCCCAGTGCTGGTGTTAAAAATACGGGGGACCCCTACGTTTTTTGTCCCCAGTATTTTTTGCACCAGGACCAGGTGCTGATTGTTTAAATATGGGGGAACCCCAGTCAATTTTTTCCTTGTATTTTTACAACCAGGACCGGCTCAAAGAGCCTGAGGCTGGTTATGCTTAGGAGGGGGGGCCCCACGCAATTTTTTTTGTAATTATTAAAACTTTACACACTTAACATAATATACACAATGAAGCCTTGCATGGATCTCACAGATCCGGGTGGGATTCATTGTGTTAAGTCCGGCAGTGTTTTCCTATCACTCCTGTAAAACACTGCCCGAAATTACTAATGACATCGACATTGGAAAATACAAAAATGCAGAATACGACTGCATAGTAAATGAGACGTAAAAAAAACAAAAAGTTGCAAATTCACACTACCGATGTCATTCGTGTTCAATCTCCCTCCAAATCCCGACAATTACGAATCTTAGTAAATATGCCCCCTTGATTGAAATAAAAATGCAGATTGTAAATGCAGGGACTGATTGAGAGCTGCGTGCAGTCTGCTCACAATACCGATGATGACGCAGTTGAACAATTTTTTGCAGCTGTGCATGCACAAAAATTCTGAAAATATGCATGAGTTACATAAAGTGTACACACAAATCTGATTGCAATCAAGACAGGCGGTATGGCAAATGTTGTGGAAAAGTGATGGATGTTCCTGGGTGGGGATTTGGAAGTGACTGGAAATGAAAGCAAAAATGGTCCATTCAGTGGGCGTGCTATGTGTGTGATGTAGGTATGTCAATGCAAGAGGCTGCATTCACAGCAGCACAATGGCAGACATACGAGGCCATGGTCAGCTGGAGATACTACACCTGTGTCGAAGTCAAAAATATTACATAGAAAGAACATAAAAACTCTACACACATATAAGTCGCTATACTTGCAAATACGCGCAGCGAGCACAGCTATATATAGTAACACACGCATTTACACGGACATGCCACAGAGATGGATTCGACACTTATTTCATACAGTACATAATTATAATAATATCAAGCGCCAGACATCATAATGATTTAAAATTATATAATGAAGTAATGTCATGTATGTGTATTATTTGAACGAAGCCAGATACACCTGTCATATTTGGTATTTAAGCAACCAGATTAATGTGTAGATTCATTTGATACTTGTTATTAAGTTGTAGGACATTGTAACAAATAGTTATGATTAAATGTATGAAAGGTAAAATCACTTTTATTAGAACAATAGATATTCCAAACAGGTAATGGAGAGGAAACTCATGCCAGCCCCCTCAGACGTCCCCAAAGCTGAACCTGTTCAGCACACGAACAAACCAGTGACTCATCATGAATGAGAAAGTCCCCTTCCCCCAAAACTAGATAACACATTGCTGATCACACAGGAGGTCAGTTGCTGTTTTGTCCCAGAGGATTATGGAGTTGCTGCCAGACCAGTTCCTGCATGATTTTACAGAGAGAGAGAGTGAGTGATATGGAGAGATGAATTTATATAACTTAAGGATAATGGTATTGTATGCTGGCCTGTAACTATATGTATTAACTGCTTACTGTATAAATTGTAATCATGTAATTGTGTGTATACTGTACATTGTAATATATTGAATCCATATCCTTTTAATAACAAATATACATCAATGAGCTTTGGAACTCAGATAATGTGTGGGTGTATTGTTTTCTCTTATGGGATGCAGTGTTTTGCTATGTATAGCGCACATTCATGGCACATGTTAATAAGAGGTGCAGGCGTTTACAATATATATTAGAGCAGGCATTTTAAATATTTGTAAGAAATCAATTTGGTATTCACAGATGAGGGCTCTTACGGGATATCATGGTCTTAATGATGCACTGTACATTATAAACGCGACGCTGTGGTCGATCGGCTTGTGGTGGACGCATTGTGAAGCTGAGAAAATCATATCCACGTGTATTGTTGTGTTATCAGTAAGCCAATGATATGAAATTTCAAGGGACAATGCGTTTCTCATAATATTTAAAATGCTAAAATGTATTTTTATTGTTGCAAAACAAAGTTCAAATAAGTCATATTATGTTTGATTCAGATTGGATTGTTTATCTGTTAAGTAGATTTAAAAGTACATTTAAAAGTTGCTGCATAGCCTTGATATAGTTTTTTTTAAAAACTCAGGCCTAAAATAACTTCTGGTGCTTGTATAATGTGTGATTTCTTTGTGACAAAGGAAGCCGCATGGTCTGTCCTCCATTTTGGACTAACCACATGGCCTGTCCACCATTTTGTGTAAACCTCATGGATGTGGAAGGGGGAGGAGTAGTGGCCATTTTAGGAAGGTCATTTTCTAAATAGCGGATTTTCACTCTGCTCAGAACAATCAGTTTCCTTGGTCACATCAAGCACCATTTATGAGTTACCAATGCATTTATTTAACCCATGCCATAGTCAATTACAAATAGTTTCAATTGGGCCTAGTGAGAGTAAATGGTTAGATAAATGCTTGGCTTGGTGTAAGAAATTGCACACAAAAAGAAAAGAAAAAAACCCCACTTTTTATTTCTTCTTCTTTCCCAGGATTTAGTTAACTCTCTGTTTGCTATAACATAGGCATTGAAATGTTTATTAACTGGTTCAACCACTTTTACAGGCAGGCAAAAGCACATAGCTTTGATATGCAAATAAGAAGTAAGGTGTCTCATGGGAGACCAGTGAATGATACATATATATAATATTATTATAATTATGTGTATATTTATATCAGTGTATGTTCTGCAAGATAGCTATCCAATCTGAATCATATCATTTAAATGATAGATTATTGCATTCATTATAGATCTGTGTGAAATCGGATACATTTGTTGCTATATTGGTAAATCTGAAATAACAGTGTTTAAGGAAGTAAATATAAAGCACAACATGCAAGTCTGGCCCGGTCGTTAAAGGTTTATACAGAAAAAAAACTGGGTGTTGTGCTAAGTGAGCAATTATAGTTAGTATTGCTCACATTTATAGAGACTGTGTGGTTTGTTGAATTGCATACGCACATTGGTACATGTGGTACGGAACGTGAGGACAGCGTACAAAAACGTGCACATGGCGCAAGGCCGCACACGTGGCTTAGGGGTATGCACGGTTGCGTAATTACGCAAGCTTGCGTAGAGTTGTGTGCGCATAATAAAACCACATGATATTTGTTCAATTAAGGTGGGATAGTAGACATTTAATACAATGGCACAAAACTACCCGATTTCTAAAGCAGATTAGTATAAAACTTTTGTTTAAACTGTATTGCCTCTTGGGGTAAAGCTGCCAATCTGAATGAATTAAAATTTTCTGTACAGAAAAACAAAGTGTATTTGAGTGAGCGAACGTAGGAGTGAGTGGATTCGAACCCCGGAATTCGGGATCCCGTCGTTCGGTACACCAAGTGAGTGGAGGCTTGGTGGCGTGAGGCGGCTGACTCACGTTAGTATAAGATTTGAAATACATAAGTCGTGAAGAGACTTACACAGGAGCATGGTATGGAATTGTGACCCATATAGTTTTTTGATACGCTCCGGCTGAGGTTTCGCAGTTTGTGATTCGATTCCAGTGGTCGTATGGCAGATAAGTAACAAGTACCTATACGCTGTGCGATTGGACCGCGCATTTGTGGGTGCAATATATAGTGCAACTTGATACCCCTTTTATGAGCTTTTGCGTAAAATCACGGTATCATTAGAGCTGTATACAGCATACGCAAGCGTGATTTGTGTATAAAAAAGTGCATAGGGAGCTTTCGCTGGTCTCTCTCAGGAAAATCTCCAATGACAGATACTTTACTGGAAAGGGTAAGTTATTCCTAAAAACTTCCAGTAAATATAGGTCAATAGGGGCTCTAAGTTGGGTACATTGCCTTCGCTATTGACGGTGTATGGTAGTACTGGCCAACGTGGGCGAGAGTGGGTGGAAGCGCTCGGAGAACTTTCACCGTCACCTTATATTGAGTATTTTGGTGTTTGTGGGAAAAGGCCCACAATTATGGGAGCCAGTTGCTCAACTAAGGGATGTTTAGCCAGGGTTCAGGCTGAAGAGCCGCAGCCCAAGGGGTCAGCGAGATTAAAAAAAAAAAAAAAGGAAAAAGTATTATGTGTGGGAAATATGGTCCACACGCTGAAGTTTATTGTGACGAATGGGTACGTATGACTGACAAAGATAGGGTACCATTCCCTAAGGTGGGCAGCTTTGAACCAGAGGTATTGCAGAACTTAAGGATAAGGATATGTCTGATAAAATCCCGAAAACAAATGGTCAGACATACAAATTGTTTAAACCTGTGGCAGCAAGAGGGGTTGGTGAGTTTGATCCTAAGGTATTGCAGGTGGTATGTCTAACCAAAGTCATATAAGACAAGAATGGAAATATAAGAACTATTTGAACTTGTAGCAACAATAACCAAGTAGAAAAAAAAGAATGCAAGTACACCGCCATATGTAGATGTGTGAAGCAGTTACGGCCAGCATACAAACTATAGAAAATAATAAAAATATGAAAAAAATATGAAAAATATGACTGTAACCTATAGATGTACTAATGAATGTTGAAGTTTTATTTAGGAGGAGAAGGTGACCTGATTGTTTTCAGCCATTTCTCATCCACCCAGAGGAGTATCCAACCGTTAAAAGAAGAGCAGTAGCCTGTGGGGGAAGTGGCTGAGACCAGTGGAATAGGTAAGTATGGTATCATTCGTGTACATATATAGTAAAACTAAAAAAGAAAACGAAAAAAATAAGAAAGTAACGTCAGAAATGGAGAAAAATCTGTCCGCACATTAGTAAAGCGGACAGAGACAAGGTAACTCCCGGGTATTTCTTTCAGTTACCATATAAGAAGTATTCATTCCTAGTAATGCCCCTAGTCAAGATGAGCTCGGAAATGTTTGTTGGACCATGTACAGACCCTTAATACGGGATGAGAAGGATTGAATGAATACTTCGCATGACCTAGAAGCTTGTTAAAAAAAAATTTTTGGTCTTTTGCAGTAATAGAAAACTCTCCATCTGGATAAGACCACTGGTAAACACTAATTCGGCAAATGGGAGGTGGCTGTCTCTGTGCTAATGGACGGGCTCAATAAGGCATTGAGTGTCAGGGTGCAGACTTCTTTGCAAAATTGGAAAGGGGTCACAGTAGCTAATCTTAGATAGTGTGCTATTGAACATCACAAGAATAGTGCTAGGCGCAGAGAACAACAGGTGGAGAGGTTGAGGACGGTTAGTATACTGGCACATACAGGAAAGACCCATCAGTCCAAACCCCAGATCCCTAATGGTCAATAATATGTTACACTTGTAGGAAAGAAGGGCATTTTGCCAGAGATTGTAGGAGTAGTAGGACACATAGTCAATATAGACCGCCTAGACAGAAAACACAAGCCACATTATTAAACACATAGATGGGACCAAGGGACATATAGTAAGGACATATAGTAAGGAATCATAAGCCATATAGAAAACACAGATTTGGCAAAACTTGCTGGGGTTAAGATGGGGCCTCTAAACTTTTGCTTCTTTTTCCTAGCAGAAATGGCCCCTGATTAACTTAATTTTGTTAGATATGATATACATATACTGTGCTCCCGCTCAGGAAGTACAAAGTATGTTAGACACCCACGAAGACTAATGTCGCATTCTACTGTTCTATATGCATGTCCATCACAGGTAGAGGAAATTATCTCACAGATACCGGGTTCCCTATGAACTTAGGATGGACAGGACACTGGATTGATGGCTGGGATAGTCCCAATAGCGATACGATAAACACAGAATTTTCTTTAAGGGGAATTGACCAAGTAGAGAATCACTTCCCCATAGTGCCCAATCCAGTTGTCAAATTTTTATAAAATCTTCACCTCTACAAACTCATCTGTCACCAACCTCTATTCTGTTTCTCTACAGTTTCCTCTTCATCTTTTGCATTCACACAGGGTGGTACAATACATGGACCCAAGTACAGTTCAAACTCCACATGCCTAGGTCCTTCAGAGTTCTGCCCAAACCCAGTATATCTCAACAGCACGATAACACCAGTATTACTGCAGTGTGCCTTGTCATGCACAAAGGGTGGAGAATGGGAATACTGGTGAAGGGAAATTTTGTATAGACACTGATATGCCTGTTGGTGAATGGCAAACCTGACACTTTCTTTTTAATTTTCTTCTTCTTTCTCTCCTCTAGAGATGTTTTTTTTTTTTTGAGCTATGCTCATGGTACTCTACATTGCAAACACACAACAGTTAAATTAAGATAGAAAAATGTGTGTTCCCTACAGGAAAAGGCAGTCTGGAGGACAAAGGGGTATGGGCAGGAGTCCTCAGGACTGTGGACATGTTGACATGGTATGCCAGTAGCCCCCAGAGCATACCTCCCAAGTCTAGCTGAGGTGGCACATGGTTTGACTCATCTAGGCAAAGAGGGTATGTGCAGGCTGATGAGAGCCTACTGGTGTGCGCCAGGATTCTATTCTCATGCAGGTAAGAGAGCAATGACCTGTCTTGCTTGCTTGAGGAAGAATATTGGTAAAGCAATACCAACAGAGCCATCCCATATCCCTCCTGCAGACGGATCAGTTCGTACAGTTAACACCCTTTAGGAATTATTGTTATGTATTGGTGTGCACTGATGTTTTCTCAAACTGGGTAGAGGCATTTCCTGCTGCCACGGATGCTGCCGTGTTTACCGCAAAGAAAAATTGTGCAGAAATTTGTGTGTAGATAATGGTACCCCTAGAAGTAGGAGCAAAGCTTGAAATTGTACCATTGTGATCATAGATACTGCCACTAGTATTATGTAGCATCGGAACCACTCCCAGATCTTCACTCAACGAATCACCCTCTTCGAAATTTGTTTTTGTTTTGGTATTTGTGTCTTTTTTTTGGGTTGTTTTTGGAAGACAACCTCATGTCATGATTGATCCGCACAATGATCAGAAATACACCAATGAGGTGACAGTACAGTACCTTATTGAGATGAGCCAGCATTTGAGAACTTGACAAAAGAACTTGAAACTGTTGATTGCTGGTATGCCAAATACTAACTGTCTTGATTGTGAACCAAGAGACTGTGTGATTGTTCTTACGCTCAGGTTGCCTAATAGACAGGTGGGAAGGACCATACCAAGTTTTGTTGACAGCACTTTCCCAGTGAAAGTAGCCGAGAGAGAGACTTGGATCCATGATTCCCATTGCAGGAAAGTCGGTAGTCCGGAAGGAACTCGTAAATGGAGTGAGATCGCAAAAGTATCACCAGAGACTCTGTTCCGTGAAGACTGAGAGGCGGCATTGTTGAACACTACCTGAGCGTACTAAAGGATTGCAGAAAGACCAGTCATTGTAATTGATTTGTTTTGAACAAGAGTTGTTTTGTTCTATTTCTCTTTTCTCTCTTTCACGCTGACAAACATTTTTTTTCAGGATATTCTATTTTTGCGAGGTTTTTTTTATGATGAGTCGAGTATGGGACTGGAACTGGTTCTGGAGGAAGGAGTGATTTCCTTATAGGATCCCAGGATTAGCCGATCAGTTTGTTAAAGTCAGAGAAAATCAAAGGTCTAGTAGTAATGGAGTTCGGAGGTAATCAAGAACAATCAGACAATGGCTATTCACACATTGCAGATAAAGAGCTCATTAATGTGGAAGAAAGGTTTATGAGTGGCTCTCCCCGAACTCCGAAGGTTTATGTTATTTAGGAAGGACACTACTTATAACCCTTGTTCAATTATTAAAAAGACCTAGCATACGTTCCAGAAATGGAAACAATGTTCAGAAAATGATAGGAATATGTAGATCATAAAAATTTTATATGTCACTTTCACGATTTGTTTGTGTCTTCTCCATCTACCCAGCAGAACCTCAATTGAATCCAAACATCAGTGTACAAAGACGTAGGTACATGTATGTGTGAAATGTTCGTTGCAAATCAGACATTATAGGCCAAAGCACTGTCCCAGCATACTCTATAGGTTGAATGTTGTCCCACACCCAACCAGTGGTCTAGTGACCGCTGAGTGCATATAGAATATGTCTCGTCCTCCTCCCTGTCTTACCCAAATATAGTCAAGTGTCTGATTTGCAAAATGAATACATACTTGTGTCTAGGTCACCGATTATTGTCTGAAATATTTTTTCCTTATGTTAATAATTGATGGCAGTTATTGTTTACTGCCAAAGGGTGGACTGTCGAAGTCAAAAATATGACATAGAAAGAACATACAAACTCTACACACATATAAGTAGCTATACTTGCAAATACGCGCAGCGAGCACAGCAATATATAGTAACACACGCATTTACACAGACATGCCACAGAGATGGATTCGACACTTATTTCATACAGTACATAATTATAATAATATCAAGCGCCAGACATCATAATGATTTAAAATTATATAATGAAGTAATGTCATGTATGTGTATTATTTGAACGAAGCCAGATACACCTGTCATATTTGGTATTTAAGCAACCAGATTAATGTGTAGATTCATTTGATACTTGTTATTAAGTTGTAGGACATTGCAACAAATAGTTATGATTAAATGTATGAAAGGTAAAATCACTTTTATTAGAACAATAAATATTCCAAACAGGTAATGGACAGGAAACTCATGCCAGCCCCCTCAGACGTCCCCAAGGCTGAACCTGTTCAGCACACGAACAAACCAGTGACTCATCATGAATGAGAAAGTCCCCTACCCCCAAAACTAGATAACACATTGCTGATCACACAGGAGGTCAGTTGCTGTTTTGTCCCAGAGGATGATGGAGTTGCTGCCAGACCAGTTCCTGCATGATTTTACAGAGAGAGAGAGAGAGTGATATAGAGAGACGAATTTATATAACTTAAGGATAATGGTATTGTATGCTGGCCTGTAACTGTATGTATTAACTGCTTACTGTATAAATTGTAATCATGTAATTATGTGTATACTGTACATTGTGATATATTGAATCCATATCCTTTTAATAACAAATATATACATCAATGAGCTTTTGAACTCAGATAATGTGTGGGTGTATTGTTTTCTCTTATGGGATGCAGTGTTTTGCTATGTATAGTGCACATTCATCGCACATGGTAATAAGAGGTGCAGGCGTTTACAATGTATATTAGAGCGGGCATTTTAAATATTTGTGAGAAAGCAATTTGGTATTAACACCTGCAATAGGGCTGGTGCAATTTTCGATGTTGTGACTTTTGGTGGCATAAAAGGATGTATCAATTGGTATTACAGTGTGCACACTTTTGGGCGAATCAATATAAACTACGGAGACAATGGAGGCAGTGGCATCCAGGGCTGTAGAGATGCCACTGTCAGGCCCGAGGTAATTAGTACCCACTCCCCCCCTATCGACGCCAGTGGTGGCCTCTGGGCTCCAGCCCTGAAAGGGATACTTCTCCTCCATTGCTTCAGTATCTGAAGCTCCCATTCCATGTCCTGATCTGATAGAGAAGTGAGGATTAGCTTTAGTTGCACTCCCACTCTGTGTTAACAACTGCTGCTGAGTATCTGGATGTGATCTTGAACCAGTGGCATAACAAGGTGGTATATTAGAAATCGGGACATGTGCCTTGAGCACCGCTAGTGCAGATGGGGAACAGTGGCAGAGGCTTGTGGCAAACTCATGCTGTTCCACATCTCCTGTTACCTGCTCCTGCACAGGGATGGCGGATTGAGCGGTCGGTCAACTTGTCCCAAGGCATAGGCGCCTCTTGGTGCTAGACCAGTGCCAGAGAAGGGACCAGGGTGACATATTTTCCATTCACCACCTAGATTTCTCTTCCACAACACAACACCCTGCTCATCGCAACGTTGCGGATATGTGTGATGAGGCAATGCTGCATGTCAGAGGATCCAGGAGCAGAAACATTACGGTAATTACTATCTGGATGGGTTTTCTGGAGCACTTTAAAGTACTGTAAGCCAGTGTTAATTTTGTCTCTTCAAGTTGGCGATGAACTTCAGCCACTCATGTGCTCTTTAGAAGCAAAAATCTAATCACACTAAACACCTCAATGTTTGACCATGTTTCTTCCAGCCCCGCTGTCTATAGTTACTGATGTTTGGGAGTATTGGACAGTATGACTGATATGAGGCCCAGTCTAATGGCCATGAGTGGTGATCTACCTGGTATGGCCTGGTGGTAAATTAGAATGAAACAGAGAAAATTACACACGTGAGAGGTGCTCAGCGCCGCCTCGCTATAACCCCGCCTCCATACACAGGGAGCTCAGTTTGAAAGTTGGTGCCATGCAGTAAGCAGGCACTTAACGGGGCTGCCTCAGGCAGCCTATCCAGAGCTTAATTTTAAAGACAGAAGAAGATTCTTGTACAGAATACTACCAGGGCTGCAGCAGGCAAAGTCTCATACACTTCCCTGTGTGCAGCTCCGTCACCCCCAGAAGCGTTGTATACTCCCACGCCCTGGTTGCTGGGTCACTGCAGCGGAGGCTCCGGTTTCTTCTAAAAGGTCAGTCACACACACGCCGACCTCCCGGATCGTGGGGCCGCAGACAAGGGGGATCTAAGGGGCTTCTGTGCCCGCACTTTACCGCGATCCAGCGCGGCCAAAGGAGGCGGGTCGCGCGTGTGCTGGCATGGACACTGATTACTGGGCAGGGGGGGTTTCTTCTTTTTAACCCCGTTTTCACCACCCGCAGTACCCGGTGGGGATGCCAGCAGGGGCAGCAGGTCGGACCTGAGGGCCCTCTCCCCAGCCCCAGGTCGCCATTTCAGCAATGTTCCCACCCTGGAGCTGCATATCTCTCCCTCACTCCTGCCTAGCGGCCATCATAGCTTGTGCTGAGTTGTTTCTAGGACTGCTGGGGCAAATCCTCCTCTGTAGAACTGCCTGATTGCCAGTGCTGTGCTTCTTACAGGACACTTAAGTATTCTACCTGTCACTGGGACGGGTTCACTACGATCTGCCGGCGGCCGGCCTCCCAGCGACCAGCATACCGGCGCCGGGAGGCAGGCCGCCGGCTTACCGACAGTGTGGCGAGTGCAAATGAGCCCCTTGCGGGCTCGCTGCGCTCGCCACGCTACGCGCGCCACACTATTTTATTCTCCCTCCAGGGGGGTCGTGGACCCCCACGAGGGAGAATAAGTGTCGGCATGCCCGCTATCGGGCTCCCGGCGCCGGTATGCTGGTCGCTGGGAGCCCGACCGCCGGCATACTGAAGACCACCCCACTGGGACAGTGTTAGTTAAGAAAGAGTGCATACATTCAGGGTTGTGTGGTACAAACACCCTGTGATATACATCCAGTGTTTACAGTAGAGATGAGCGGGTTCGGTTCCTCGGAATCCGAACCCGCCCGAACTTCATTTTTTTTTTACACGGGGTCGATCGACTCGGATCTTCCCGCCTTGCTTGGTTAACCCGAGCGCGCCCGAACGTCATCATCCCGCCGTCGGATTCTCGCGAGGCTCGGATTCTATCGTGAGACTCGGATTCTATATAAGGAGCCACGCGTCGCCGCCATTTTCACACGTGCATTGAGATTCATAGGGAGAGGACGTGGCTGGCGTCCTCTCCGTTTATAGAGAAGAGAGTGAGACTAGAGTAGAGAGAGACACAGTAGTAATTTTGGGGAGCATTAGGAGGAGTACTACTACTTGCTGAAGTGATAGATAGATAGATAGTGTGACTGTATAATGTATATCTGACTTGTGGGGGAGACACTGACAGTGGGGAGCAGTTAGAGTCTGAGAGCAGGACTCAGGAGTACATATAACGTACAGTGCACACTTTTGCTGCCAGAGTGCCACACTGCCATTGTGACCACACTGACCACCAGTATAATATATATTGTGATTGTCTGCTTAGGAGTACTACTTGCAAGTTGCTGATAGTGTGACCAGTGACCTGACCACCAGTTTAATAATCACCACCAGTTTAATATATATAATATATATATATATAATTGTATATAATATATATATAATATTGTATACCACCTACCCGTTTTTTTTTTTTCTTTCTTCTTCTTTATACATACTACTATAGTAGCTTACTGTAGCAGTCTGCGGTGCTGCTGAGCTGACAGTGTCCAGCAGGTCCGTCATCAGTCATTACATAATAAATATATATACCTGTCCGGCTGCAGTACTAGTGATATTATATATATATATATATATTGATTTCATCTCATTATCATCCAGTCTATATTAGCAGCAGACACAGTACGGTAGTCCACGGCTGTAGCTACCTCTGTGTCGGCAGTCGCTCGTCCATCCATAATTGTATACCACCTACCCGTGGTTTTTTTTTTTCTTTCTTCTTTATACATACTACTATAGTAGCTTACTGTAGCAGTCTGCGGTGCTGCTGAGCTGACAGTGTCCAGCAGGTCCGTCATCAGTCATTACATAATAAATATATCTACCTGTCCGGCTGCAGTACTAGTGTGATATTATATATATTGATTTCATCTCATTATCATCCAGTCTATATTAGCAGCAGACACAGTACGGTAGTCCACGGCTGTAGCTACCTCTGTGTCGGCAGTCGCTCGTCCATCCATAATTGTATACCACCTACCCGTGGTTTTTTTTTTTCTTTCTTCTTTATACATACTACTATAGTAGCTTACTGTAGCAGTCTGCGGTGCTGCTGAGCTGACAGTGTCCAGCAGGTCCGTCATCAGTCATTACATAATAAATATATCTACCTGTCCGGCTGCAGTACTAGTGTGATATTATATATATATATATATTGATTTCATCTCATTATCATCCAGTCTATATTAGCAGCAGACACAGTACGGTAGTCCACGGCTGTAGCTACCTCTGTGTCGGCAGTCGCTCGTCCATCCATAATTGTATACCACCTACCCGTGGTTTTTTTTTTCCCTTTCTTCTTTATACATACTACTATAGTAGCTTACTGTAGCAGTCTGCGGTGCTGCTGAGCTGACAGTGTCCAGCAGGTCCGTCATCAGTCATTACATAATAAATATATCTACCTGGCCGGCTGCAGTACTAGTGTGATATTATATATATATATATTGATTTCATCTCATTATCATCCAGTCTATATTAGCAGCAGACACAGTACGGTAGTCCACGGCTGTAGCTACCTCTGTGTCGGCAGTCGCTCATCCATCCATAATTGTATACCACCTACCCGTGTTTTTTTTTTTTCTTTCTTCTTTATACATACTACTATAGTAGCTTACTGTAGCAGTCTGCGGTGCTGCTGAGCTGACAGTGTCCAGCAGGTCCGTCATCAGTCATTACATAATAAATATATATACCTGTCCGGCTGCAGTACTAGTGATATTATATATATATATATATATATATATATATTGATTTCATCTCATTATCATCCAGTCTATATTAGCAGCAGACACAGTACGGTAGTCCACGGCTGTAGCTACCTCTGTGTCGGCAGTCGCTCGTCCATCCATAAGTATACTAGTATCCATCCATCTCCATTGTTTACCTGAGGTGCCTTTTAGTTGTGCCTATTAAAATATGGAGAACAAAAATGTTGAGGTTCCAAAATTAGGGAAAGATCAAGATCCACTTCCACCTCGTGCTGAAGCTGCTGCCACTAGTCATGGCTGAGATGATGAAATGCCAGCAACGTCGTCTGCCAAGGCCGATGCCCAATGTCATAGTACAGAGCATGTAAAATCCAAAACACCAAATATCAGTAAAAAAAGGACTCCAAAATCTAAAATAAAATTGTCGGAGGAGAAGCGTAAACTTGCCAATATGCCATTTACCACACGGAGTGGCAAGGAACGGCTGAGGCCCTGGCCTATGTTCATGGCTAGTGGTTCAGCTTCACATGAGGATGGAAGCACTCAGCCTCTCGCTAGAAAAATGAAAAGACTCAAGCTATCAAAAGCACCGCAAAGAACTGTGCGTTCTTCGAAATCCCAAATCCACAAGGAGAGTCCAATTGTGTCGGTTGCGATGCCTGACCTTCCCAACACTGGATGTGAAGAGCATGCGCCTTCCACCATTTGCACGCCCCCTGCAAGTGCTGGAAGGAGCACCCGCAGTCCAGTTCCTGATAGTCAGATTGAAGATGTCAGTGTTGAAGTACACCAGGATGAGGAGGATATGGGTGTTGCTGGCGCTGGGGAGGAAATTGACAAGGAGGATTCTGATGGTGAGGTGGTTTGTTTAAGTCAGGCACCCGGGGAGACACCTGTTGTCCGTGGGAGGAATAGGGCCGTTGACATGCCTGGTGAAAATACCAAAAAAATCAGCTCTTCGGTGTGGAAGTATTTCAACAGAAATGCGGACAACATTTGTCAAGCCGTGTGTTGCCTTTGTCAAGCTGTAATAAGTAGGGGTAAGGACGTTAACCACCTCGGAACATCCTCCCTTATACGTCACCTGCAGCGCATTCATAATAAGTCAGTGACAAGTTCAAAAACTTTGGGCGACAGCGGAAGCAGTCCACTGACCAGTAAATCCCTTCCTCTTGTAACCAAGCTCACGCAAACCACCCCACCAACTCCCTCAGTGTCAATTTCCTCCTTCCCCAGGAATGCCAATAGTCCTGCAGGCCATGTCACTGGCAATTCTGACGATTCCTCTCCTGCCTGGGATTCCTCCGATGCATCCTTGCGTGTAACGCCTACTGCTGCTGGCGCTGCTGTTGTTGCTGCTGGGAGTCGATGGTCATCCCAGAGGGGAAATCGTAAGACCACTTTTACTACTTCCACCAAGCAATTGACTGTCCAACAGTCCTTTGCGAGGAAGATGAAATATCACAGCAGTCATCCTGCTGCAAAGCGGATAACTTAGGCCTTGGCATCCTGGGTGGTGAGAAACGTGGTTCCGGTATCCATCATTACTGCAGAGCCAACTAGAGACTTGTTGGAGGTACTGTGTCCCCGGTACCAAATACCATCTAGGTTCCATTTCTCTAGGCAGGCGATACCGAAAATGTACACAGACCTCAGAAAAAGAGTCACCAGTGTCCTAAAAAATGCAGCTGTACCCAATGTCCACTTAACCACGGACATGTGGACAAGTGGAGCAGGGCAGGGTCAGGACTATATGACTGTGACAGCCCACTGGGTAGATGTATGGACTCCCGCCGCAAGAACAGCGGCGGCGGCACCAGTAGCAGCATCTCGCAAACGCCAACTCTTTCCTAGGCAGGCTACGCTTTGTATCATCGGTTTCCAGAATACGCACACAGCTGAAAACCTCTTACGGCAACTGAGGAAGATCATCGCGGAATGGCTTACCCCAATTGGACTCTCCTGTGGATTTGTGGCATCGGACAACGCCAGCAATATTGTGTGTGCATTAAATCTGGGCAAATTCCAGCACGTCCCATGTTTTGCACATACCTTGAATTTGGTGGTGCAGAATTTTTTTAAAAACGACAGGGGCGTGCAAGAGATGCTGTCGGTGGCCAGAAGAATTGCGGGACACTTTCGGCGTACAGGCACCACGTACAGAAGACTGGAGCAACACCAAAAATGCCTGAACCTGCCCTGCCATCATCTGAAGCAAGAAGTGGTAACGAGGTGGAATTTAACCCTATATATGCTTCAGAGGTTGGAGGAGCAGCAAAAGGCCATTCAAGCCTATACAATTCAGCACGATATAGGAGGTGGAATGCACCTGTCTCAAGCGCAGTGGAGAATGATTTCAACGTTGTGCAAGGTTCTGCTGCCCTTTGAACTTGCCACACGTGAAGTCAGTTCAGACACTGCCAGCCTGAGTCAGGTCATTCCCCTCATCAGGCTTTTGCAGAAGAAGCTGGAGACATTGAAGGAGGAGCTAACACGGAGCTATTCCGCTAGGCATGTGGGACTTGTGGATGGAGCCCTTAATTCGCTTAACAAGGATTCACGGGTGGTCAATCTGTTGAAATCAGAGCACTACATTTTGGCCACCGTGCTCGATCCTAGATTTAAAACCTACCTTGGATCTCTCTTTCCGGCAGACACAAGTCTGCTGGGGTTCAAAGACCTGCTGGTGAGAAAATTGTCAAGTCAAGCGGAACGCGACCTGTCAACATCTCCTCCTTCACATTCTCCCGCAACTGGGGGTGTGAGGAAAAGGCTCAGAATTCCGAGCCCACCCGCTGGCGGTGATGCAGGGCAGTCTGGAGCGACTGCTGATGCTGACATCTGGTCCGGACTGAAGGACCTGTCAACGATTACGGACATGTCGTCTACTGTCACTGCATATGATTCTCTCCCCATTGAAAGAATGGTGGTTGATTATATGAGTGACCGCATCCAAGTAGGCACGTCACACAGTCCGTACTTATACTGGCAGGAAAAAGAGGCAATTTGGAGGCCCTTGCACAAACTGGCTTTATTCTACCTAAGTTGCCCTCCCACAAGTGTGTACTCCGAAAGAGTGTTTAGTGCCGCCGCTCACCTTGTCAGCAATCGGCGTACGAGGTTACTTCCAGAAAATGTGGAGAAGATGATGTTCATTAAAATGAATTATAATCAATTCCTCCGTGGAGACATTGACCAGCAGCAATTGCCTCCACAAAGTACACAGGGAGCTGAGATGGTGGATTCCAGTGGGGACGAATTGATAATCTGTGAGTAGGGGGATGTACACGGTGATATATCGGAGGATGATGATGAGGTGGACATCTTGCCTCTGTAGAGCCAGTTTGTGCAAGGAGAGATTAATTGCTTCTTTTTTGGTGGGGGTCCAAACCAACCCGTCATTTCAGTCACAGTCGTGTGGCAGACCCTGTCACTGAAATGATGGGTTGGTTAAAGTGTGCATGTCCTGTTTATACAACATAAGGGTGGGTGGGAGGGCCCAAGGACAATTCCATCTTGCACCTCTTTTTTCTTTAATTTTTCTTTGCGTCATGTGCTGTTTGGGGAGTGTTTTTTGGAAGGGCCATCCTGCGTGACACTGCAGTGCCACTCCTAGATGGGCCAGGTGTTTGTGTCGGCCACTAGGGTCGCTTATCTTACTCACACAGCTACCCCATTGCGCCTCTTTTTTTCTTTGCGTCATGTGCTGTTTGGGGAGTGTTTTTTGGAAGGGCCATCCTGCGTGACACTGCAGTGCCACTCCTAGATGGGCCAGGTGTTTGTGTCGGCCACTAGGGTCGCTTATCTTACTCACACAGCTACCTCATTGCGCCTCTTTTTTCTTTGCGTCATGTGCTGTTTGGGGAGTGTTTTATGGAAGGGCCATCCTGCGTGACACTGCAGTGCCACTCCTAGATGGGCCCGGTGTTTGTGTCGGCCACTAGGGTCGCTTATCTTACTCACACAGCTACCTCATTGCGCCTCTTTTTTTCTTTGCGTCATGTGCTGTTTGGGGAGTGTTTTTTGGAAGGGCCATCCTGCGTGACACTGCAGTGCCACTCCTAGATGGGCCCGGTGTTTGTGTCGGCCACTAGGGTCGCTTATCTTACTCACACAGCTACCTCATTGCGCCTCTTTTTTTCTTTGCGTCATGTGCTGTTTGGGGAGTGTTTTTTGGAAGGGCCATCCTGCGTGACACTGCAGTGCCACTCATAGATGGGCCCGGTGTTTGTGTCGGCCACTAGGGTCGCTTATCTTACTCACACAGCTACCTCATTGCGCCTCTTTTTTCTTTGCGTCATGTGCTGTTTGGGGAGTGTTTTTTGGAAGGGCCATCCTGCGTGACACTGCAGTGCCACTCCTAGATGGGCCCGGTGTTTGTGTCGGCCACTAGGGTCGCTTATCTTACTCACACAGCTACCTCATTGCGCCTCTTTTTTTCTTTGCGTCATGTGCTGTTTGGGGAGTGTTTTTTGGAAGGGCCATCCTGCGTGACACTGCAGTGCCACTCCTAGATGGGCCCGGTGTTTGTGTCGGCCACTAGGGTCGCTTATCTTACTCACACAGCTACCTCATTGCGCCTCTTTTTTTCTTTGCGTCATGTGCTGTTTGGGGAGTGTTTTTTGGAAGGGCCATCCTGCGTGACACTGCAGTGCCACTCCTAGATGGGCCAGGTGTTTGTGTCGGCCACTAGGGTCGCTTATCTTACTCACACAGCTACCTCATTGCGCCTCTTTTTTTCTTTGCGTCATGTGCTGTTTGGGGAGTGTTTTTTGGAAGGGCCATCCTGCGTGACACTGCAGTGCCACTCCTAGATGGGCCCGGTGTTTGTGTCGGCCACTAGGGTCGCTTATCCTACTCACACAGCTACCTCATTGCGCCTCTTTTTTTCTTTGCGTCATGTGCTGTTTGGGGAGTGTTTTTTGGAAGGGCCATCCTGCGTGACACTGCAGTGCCACTCCTAGATGGGCCAGGTGTTTGTGTCGGCCACTAGGGTCGCTTAGCTTACTCACACAGCTACCTCATTGCGCCTCTTTTTTTCTTTGCGTCATGTGCTGTTTGGGGAGTGTTTTTTGGAAGGGCCATCCTGCGTGACACTGCAGTGCCACTCCTAGATGGGCCCGGTGTTTGTGTCGGCCACTAGGGTCGCTTATCTTACTCACACAGCTACCTCATTGCGCCTCTTTTTTTCTTTGCGTCATGTGCTGTTTGGGGAGTGTTTTTTGGAAGGGCCATCCTGCGTGACACTGCAGTGCCACTCCTAGATGGGCCCGGTGTTTGTGTCGGCCACTAGGGTCGCTTAGCTTAGTCATCCAGCGACCTCGGTGCAAATTTTAGGACTAAAAATAATATTGTGAGGTGTGAGGTATTCAGAATAGACTGAAAATGAGTGGAAATTAAAATTCGGTGAGGTTTTGCCAAAACGCGGTCGAACCCAAAACACGGCCGCGGAACCGAACCCAAAACCAAAACACAAAACCCGAAAAATTTCAAGTGCACATCTCTAGTTTACAGTGCTTTGATAAATCTATTGTTAACATATAGGTGGTAATTCCGAATTGTTCGCTCGCTAGCTGCTATTAGCAGCCGTGCAAACGCTAAGCCGCCGCCCTCTGGGAGTGTATCTTAGCTTAGCAGAAGTGCGAACGAAAGGATCGCAGAGCGGCTACAAAATAATTTTGTGCAGCTTCAGAGTAGCTCCAGACCTACTCCTAGCTTGCGATCACTGCAGACTATTTAATTCCTGTTTTGACATCACGAACACGCCCTGCGTTCGGCCAGCCACACCTACGTTTCACCAGTCACGCCTGCGTTTTTATCTGGCACGCCTGCGTTTTTTCATTCACTCCCTGAAAACGGTCAGTTAACTTCCTGTTAATCACTCTGCGGTCAGCAGTGTGACTGAAAAGCTTCGCTAGACCTTATGTGAAACTACATTGTTCATTGTAATAGTACGACGCGCCGCATAAGCATGCGCAGAACTGCCATTTTATTGCCTGATCGCTGCGCTGCGAACGAAAGCAGCTAGCGATCAACGCGGAATGACCAGCATAGCCATACTGAGTATTACTTTGTATTGCTAGTCCAGTGCTGTTTTATGGTACATAATTTCTGCATGATACGCTTGTAACTATATCTGTGTGTGTGCACGTAGCTGCTGCGTGGTTGCCTTATTACAGGGTATTTCACTCAGTGGGCTATTCCTATATTGCTATACCTGAGGGGGCCAAGTATTTCAGGTTTTTCTTTATGTTTAATATAGGATTGTATCACAAGATATACTGACGGTGTATTTTTACTTGTGATTTATAGTCACCATGTAGTCTATGGCCCTTATTCCGAGTTGTTCACTCGTTGCCGAGTTTCGCCATATTGCGATTATTTTCATCGTTCTGGTGATCGGAGTGTGATTGACAGGAAGTGGGTGTTTCTGGGCGGAAACTGGCCGTTTTATGGGAGTGTGCGAAACAACGCTGGCGTTTCTGGGGAAAAAACGCGGGAGTGTCTGAAGAAATGGGGGAGTGTCTGGGTGAACGCTGGGTGTGTTTGTGAATTCAAACCAGGAACGAAACTGACTGAACTGATCGCAATGGCTGAGTAAGTCTGGTGCTACTCAGAAACTGCTAAGAATTTTCAATACGCAAATCTGCTAATCTTTCGTTCGCAATTCTGCTATGCTAAGATACACTCCCAGAGGGAGCGTGTGCAATGCTGCTAAAAGCAGCTAGCGAGCGAACAACTCGGAATGAGGGCCTATATCTCTTGAACTCCCGGTCTGTGCTATCATAGGCCCACTTTTCTAAGAGTTCTTGATAGGTATAGTGCTGCCACACTTTGTACCAGGTTGCCCAATATTGTGCACATAGTTATGTCTGCTACACGTGGCAACAACGCTGGGGCTTCTCCCACACTGTGTGGTAGTGATCGTCCCCCGCAGCGATTTTGCCTGACAGATGTGCCTCTGGATCCGGCAAAAGCAAACACGTTGCACTCGGTGGTACATTCCCTCCTGGCCACAGGCAAGGGGTACTATTCACTGCTGTTTCTAGTCCCGAAAACGAACGGGTCCTCGCGGCCCATTCTCAATCTGAAGTCCTTGAACAAGCATGTGCGGATCTCCAAGTTTTGTATGGAAACGCTGTTCTGGCCATGGAACCTGGGGACTATATGGTCTCCCTGGACATACAGGATGCCTACCTACATATTCCTATTGCGGTATCTCATCAGCAGTACCTGCGGTTTGCGGTGGGCAACCTTCATTACCAATTTCGGGCATTACCCTTTGGTTTGACAACGCCTCCACGAGCTTTCAACAAAGTTATGGCGGTCATGACGGCTACACTCCGCCGTCAAGGGGTCAGGATCCTACCGTAATTGGACGATTTGTTGATCCTGGCAAATTCCCAAGAACTTCTCCTGTGTCATCTCGATCTGATGGTCCAGTGCATGAAAGCCCACGGGTGGCTGATCAACTGGAAGAAATCCTCCCTGGTTCCTGCTCGGAGCATGTTACATCTGGGAGCGTTATTGGACACTCACAACCAATGATTGTTCCTGTCTCAGGAGAAAGTCCTGAAGCTTCAGGACAGGAATCGATGCTTCCTATCTCATCCGCAAGTGTCGATACATTCGGCAATGCAAGTGCTGGGTCTCATGGTGTCGACTTTCGACATGGTGGAATATGCTCAATTCCACTCTCGCCCTCTGCAGAAGTTAATTATGACCAAGTGGGACGGCCTGCCTCACCGGATCAGATCTCACATAATCTCCTTGTCTCCGGAGGTCCGCCTGCCACTGAGCTGGTGGCTTCAGGACCAACAACTGAGCAGGGGTCGTCCCTTCTGGATATCTGACTGAGTCTTTCTTACAATGGATGCCAGTCTGAGAGGTTGGGGCACGGTGTTAGAACAACACTCTCTTCAGGATCAGTGGACCAAGGAGGTGTCTCTGCTCCCGATCAATATTCTGGAATTGCGGGCAATGTTCAATGCATTGACAATGGCCCAGCATCTAATACAGAACAGACCTGTTCAAGTACAGTCAGACAATGCCACCAGGGTGGCGTACATAAATCATCAAGGCGGTACTCGAAGCCGCATGGCAATGAGGGAAGTATCACGGATTCTTCAATGGGTGGAGCGCCATCTGCTGGCCATATCCGCAGTGTTCATTCCGGTCGTCATGAACTGGGAAGCGGACTATCTCAGTCGTCAGGACGTACACGCAGGAGAGTGGAGCCTCCATCCGGAGGTATTTCAACTTCTCGTGGACACGTGGGGCTTTCCAGATGTGGATCTGATGGCATCTCGACACAATCACAAGGTTTCAGTCTTCGGAGCAAGGACAAGGGATCCTCAAGCAGCATTCGTGGATGCTCTGGCAATTCCATGGAACTTTCAGCTACCCTCCAGTGTCACTCCTGCCCAGAGTAATACGGAAGTTCAAGCAAGAAGGAGGAAACCTGCTTCTGGTTGCTCCAGCGTGGCCCAGATGGCACTGGTTCTCTGATCTACTGGGTCTCTCATGGGATCATCCCCTTCTACTTCCACAACGACCAGACCTCCTAGTTCAGGGTCCTTGTGTTTACCAGGATTTGGCCCGTCTGGCTTTGACAGCATGGCCCTTGAGGCTTCTGTCCTGAGGGCCAAGGGTTTTTCTGAGGCTTAAAAGAGATTTATGATAAGAACTTACCGTCGTTAAATCTTTCTGCGAGGTACACTGGGCTCCACAGGGTGCCCACCCTGACGCACTTAGCTTCTTTGGGTTGGTATTGGCATAGCCACTGACACCCTCTCCAGTTGTGAGTGTGGCTCCAAGCGGTTGTCGTCTCGGATACCTGCTACTGCATTGGGCTGGTTAACGAAACTGAGCTCCCTGTGCAGGGAGGCGGGGTTATAGAGGAGGCGGCGCTCAGCATCTTGGGAACAGTCAAAAGCTTTGAGCCTGTTGGTGCCTCGGATCAAGATCCTACTCTACACCCCGATGTGAATCCTTGTGGAGCCCAGTGTACCTCGCAGAAAGAGATTTAACAATGGTAAGTTCTTATCATAAATCTTGTTTTTGCCCCCAAGTAACAGTAATAGTGTTAATATGTTAAAGAGTCAGGCAGGGTAGTAACTAGGTGTTGGCCAGAATAGCACTTGCCAGGGGCATTGCTTGATTTGATGCGATGCAGAATAATAAAATACAAACCAGCACTATGTTGTTATTCTAAATTAAATACTTAGGATGGAGGAGGTATATAAAAATGGCTTTAATATTAAAAACAACAATAAATATAAAAAGTTATACACTGAGAATGAGAATCGGCAATATAATATAATATAATATAATCAGGCCAGCTCCAGACACGTTTGACACGTGTGGCCGCGCGGGGCGCCACCTTTAATGGACGCACTGAGTTTCAGCCATCCGCACAGCGCTGTACACCTCTGCTCAGCCCCCTTCCCCTCACCAGCTCCCTCCATCCGATTACTGCAGTGGACACCCAAGCGCCCAGCTGCAGCCAGAGAGACCACAGCGCCACATGACCCGCGCCGGCCAATCAGCAGTGTCCCCCTCTCCCAACTCTATGTCCGTGCTGCTTCCCTTACTGGAGCACTGGCAGGAGGAGATAGAGTCCGGCGGCTGTGTTACCATGTGTGCTGACGTCACCAGGTCGCTCCGCTCCTCATTCGGTCTCCGGCTCAGCCTCATTCACAGTCACACTGTCCCTGCAGCGCTCAGTCTCCTCACACACAGCCACAGCCTCATCCAAGTCCAAGCCTCCCAGTCTCCTCACACACAGCCACAGCCTCATCCAAGTCCAAGCCTTCCAGTCTCCCACCGGCTGGTGCGCTGGGCTGCAGTTTGGTATGGACGTCGGGACTCAGGACCTGCGGTAATTAGTGATTGTGTCAGGTCCCTCCCGCTTCCTCTCTGCTCGCTGCTGTACCTCTGACAGTGGCGTCAACAGTATGAAGCAGGGCTCTCCATGTCAGGTAGCTCCGGTTCCCTCCTTCCTCTCTCCTACCTCCCCTCCGGCCACTACTACTGTGGGAATTCTGGGCCCTATTCAGACCTGATCGCTGTTGTGCGAAATCGCACAGCGGCCGATTATCGTATGACTGCACATGTGTATGCACTGCAATGCGCAGGTCCGTTGCCAAACAGCGACAGGATGGTGCGAACATTTCGATTGCTAGGCGTACACAAGGCGATTGACAGGAAGCGGACATTTGGGGGTGGTAACTGCCCGTTTTCTGGGAGTGGCAGGGAAAACGCAAGCATTCCCAAGTGTTTTCAGGGCGGGTGTGTGACGTCAGCTCCAGCCCAGATCAGCCTGTTTGTATCGCACTGCAGAAGTATGTCCTGGGCTACGCACAGACTGCACAAACTGGAAAAATCAATTGATGGTGAGAGAGTTACGAACAGATTTGCAGATGTCCGCTGTCTGGCGAAGTTTTTGCACGGCGTGCACACGCATTCGCACACTTGCACGGGGCAGCTTTTCACTCTCTATGGGCTGCGGCTATCTGATCGCAGACCACTGCAAAAATTCACATCAGCAATCAGGTCTGAGTCAGGCCCTATGTGCGGTACTTATACTACTGTGGGTGTTATGTGTAAAGGGCACTACATTGGGCGTTATGTGTGGCACTACTGTGGGCATTGTTTGTGGCACTACTACTGTGGGCATTAGGTGTGGCACTGCTATTTTTGGCATTGTGTGTTAAGGGCACTTCTACTGTGGACATTGTGTGGCACTTCTACTGTGGGCATTGTGTAAAAGGGGTACTACCAGTGGTCAAAGTGGGCCGGTATACGGCATTATGGCATAACGGCACTTCTCCAGAGACCTGGAAGTATTATTATTTTTAATTAGCAGTGTGCAGACTCAAGTCTGACACTGTAGAGCCAGCACATAGCAGCAGGAGGCGGGGCTGCGTGGCCGCTCCGGATTGTCTGCCGCAGATTTGAAATAGTAACGCCGCGGTAATAGGAGCCACAATGCCACCGACCACAGCCTCCTCCTTCCACCGCCGCCGCCCTCTGCCTCCTCCTCTACTACGCCACCACCCACAGTCCTTCTCTGCACCTCCACACCATGCCGACTACAGCCTCCTCATCCACCGCAGACCACAGCATCCTCATCCTCCACAGACCACAGCATCCTCAGCACCGCCGCTGCTAAATAGGTAATCATACCCTGCTGCCTTTCTCTCTCAATAGTTCGTACTGTATGCCCTTGCTGTTCCTCTCTCTGTCACTCTCCCTGTCCGTATGTCCCTGCTGTCACTCTCCCTGTCCCTCTGTCACTCTCCCTGTCCCTATGTCCCTGCTGTCACTTTCCCTGTCTCTCTGTCACTCTCCCTGTCCCTATGTCCCTGCTGTCACTCTCTCTGAATTTTGTCTCATTCCATACAGCATAATGTGAATTTCGACTCATTCTGTGTGCTATAATGTAAACTTCGGCTGATTTTGTGTGCTATAATGTGAATTTCGGCTCATACCGTGTGCTATAATGTGAATTTCGGCTAATACCGTGTGCTATAATGTGAATTTTGGCTCATACCGTGTGCTATAATGTGAATTTCGGCTCATTCTATGTGCTATAATGTGAATTGTGGCTAATTCTGTGTGCTATAATAAGAATTTCAGCTCATTCCGTGTGCTATAATGTGAATTTCAGCTCATACTGTGTGCTATAATGTGAATTTCGGCTCATACCATGTGATGTAATGTGAATTTCGGGTCATACCGTGTGCTATAATGTGAATTTTGGCTCATAACTTGTGTTATAATGTAAATTTCGGCTCATACTGTGTGCTATAATGTAAATTTTGGCTCATACCGTGTGTTATAATGTGAATTTCGGCTCATACTGTGTGCTATAATGTAAATTCCGGCAAACATACCGTGTGTTATAATGTGAATTTCGGCTCATACCGTGTGCTATAATGTGAATTTCGGCTCATACCATGTGCTATATTGTGAATTTTGGCTCATACTGTGTTGTATAATGTGAAAGTACTAGATACTACATTGAAGGACATGCCCTCTTTTCCGGCGCACACATAATTGCAACCTTCAGCATTCCATACCCCCACTTCAAAATTTTCACTTCGACCACTGGGTTCTACGGTGTAGCGTAACGTGACTAAGGGGCACTACTGTGGGACATAACATGAAAATGGTACTCTACCACAGTATGTGGTATAATATAAATCAGGGGCACTATGTGCACTGTACTGTGAATAAGATTGTGCTTCTGCGTAGTGTAATTTGAATTGGTGGCATTATTGTGTGGCTATGCTGCTTCCTTGTGAGACCACACCCCTTATTTGGCCTACGGTTCGCGTTGACCCATTTATACTTACTGCAGGAAGGGTGCAAATTATCATGGGTGATTTCAATATTGCTATTGATTGTCCAAAATCTGCTGCGCATGCCTCCAAACTACTCTCTCTAACCTCCTCTCTTGGCCTCTCCCAATGGACTGACTCCTCTACTCATCAGGCGGGCCACTGCCTTGATCTAGTATTCACCAGACTATGCTCCATCTCTGAACTCACTAACACTCCTTTCCCCCTCTCAGATCACAACCTTATCACCTGCATACTCTCCTCTGTTAATTCAAACCCTGTGTTGCGGAAGTTCTCCAATCTTCCTCAAACTAGCAGAAATATTAACACAATTAATCTTCAAGAACTTTCCACTTCACTCCAACAACTGCTTTCACCTATTTCTGCATTCACCTCTCCTGAGATGGCTGTATCACACCTTAATGAGACTCTAGAACTAGCCCTTGATGAAGTGGCTCCAGCTACCCATCACACTCCACGTAGGCCTAGATGTCAACCATGGCACTCCAAATTAACAAGACAACTACAAAAACTCACACGAAAACTTGAACGTCAGTGGCGTAAATCTCGTATTTCAAGTGACTTCCTCACATATAAGACAGTCTACCATTCTTATAAAAATGCCCTGGACACTGCCAAACAAACATATTTCCAAACTCTTATCTCTTCTCAAGCCTCTAACCCCAAACGACTCTTTAATACATTTAAATCACTTCTGAATCCTCCCGCACCTACCCCACCAGCCACTATCAAGGCACAGGATCTTGCTTCCTACTTCAAGGAGAAGATTGATAAGATCCGAGATGAAATGGTATGCTCTTCGGCAGCCAGTGACCTGCTCCGTTCTTACCTGAACCCTCTGGCACTCTTTCTTCATTTGATCCCACAAATGAAGATGAAGTATCATCACTCTTCTCATCCTGCTTCTCTACTACCTCTCCTCTTGATCCTTTACCCTCACAAATAAGTAAAGCTCTGTCTCTGGTGCTCATCCCTACCTTAACTAACATCTGTAATCTCTCTCTCTCTACTGGTATTTTTCCTTCACTCTTCAAGCATGCAGTGATTACTCCCATTTTAAAAAAACAAAATTCTGACCCTAATGCTCTCTCAAACTACCGCCCTATCTCTCAGCTCCCTTGTCTCTCTAAGCTACTTGACAGACGTGCCTACACTCGACTCACACACTTTCTTAACTCATACACTTTGTTGGACCCACTTCAGTCAGGCTTCCGTTCCCAACATTCCACAGAGACAGCACTGACTAAAGTGGTTAATGATTTGGTCACTACAAAGTCTAAAGGCCACTACTCACTACTTATTCTTCTAGATCTATCTGCTGCATTTGACACTGTAGACCACTCTCTTCTCATACAGACACTACAATCCCTAGGTCTTAAAGACACAGCCCTTTCTTGGTTCCTATCGTACCTATCTAATCGCTCCTTCAGTGTTCGCTTCTCTGAATCTACCTCCTCTTCGCTACCTCTTTCAGTTGGAGTACCGCAAGGCTCAGTCTTGGGTCCTCTGCTTTTCTCTATCTATACCTCATCTCTTGGTAAACTAATCAGCTCTTTTGGTTTTCAGTATCATCTGTACGCAGATGATACTCAAATCTACCTATCCTCCCCTGACTTGTCCTTATCTGTACTGGACCGTGTCACTGAATGCCTTTCTGCCATCTCATCCTGGATGACATCTCGCCACCTCAAACTTAATATTTCAAAGACAGAGTTAATTATATTTCCACCGGCCAATAGTAGGTACCAACCTGATATTTCTATCACTGTTGAAAACTCGACTATCTACCCTACCCCACAAGCTCGCTGCCTAGGTGTCATCCTTGACTCTGATCTGTCCTTTGTTCCCCACATTCAATCTGTCTCAAGATCATGTTACATGCATCTAAAAAACATATCCAAAATACGACCATACCTTACACAAGACACTGCTAAAACTCTAATCCACGCTCTCATTATCTCCCGCATTGATTATTGCAATAGTCTCCTAACTGGTCTTCCCAAAACGAGACTCTCACCACTACAATCCATTCTGAATGCAGCGGCGAGGCTTATCTTCCTTGCTAGACGTTCATCGTCTGCAGATCCAATCTGTCAGTCCCTCCATTGGTTACCTGTACTCTACCGTATTCAATATAAAATACTTTTACTCACACACAAGGCCATTAACCAAACTACACCAACGTACATCACTTCGCTTATCACAAAATATCTCCCAACCCGACCTCTTCGCTCTTCACAAGACCTGCGTCTCTCATCCACACTCATTACTCGCTCCCACTCACGACTGCAGGACTTTCATCGGGCTGCACCCACTCTGTGGAATTCCCTACCACGCACAATAAGACTCTCCTCTAGTCTCCAAACCTTCAAGCGTTCCCTCAAAACTCACCTCTTTAGGCAAGCGTATCAAATTCCTGAACCACCCACATAACTTTCATAAACCTTCCTATCAAATTACATCCACTCTGTACAGTCCACACATATCCTCACGTCTTCTCATTCTATGCAATAGATAGCACCTTTCCTTGTGTACATATGCCTATTTCCCTATAGATTGTAAGCTTGCGAGCAGGGCCTTCCTACCTCTAAGACTGTTATCACCCATTTGTTATTGTTATTTCAAACTGTGAAGCGCAACGGAATTTGCTGCGCTATATAAGAAACTGTTAATAAATAAATAATTAATAAAATGTATCGTTTGCAGGGGGGCTTCTCCAAGACATCACTCTTCCTGTCATACGGATGCAGTATTCCCTTTCCGGCCACCCTTGTTAAAAGGCAATGCCTACTTTTCCAGGAGCGCATGCGCCTTAAGCTCGTGCAAGTATCGCCCTCCTCTTCACATGTCATTGGGGTGAGGCGCTCCTAAATTTCTCGCTCAGGGTGCTACTAGGCCTGGAGCCGGCCCTTAATATAATATAATATAGTTCTGTCAGTATACAGTAGTTCTGCTTTATAGTTCTGCCAGTAAAACACATTCCACATATATGATCCCGGACTGAGAATATGGGATTTTGTCTCCAGTAGTTAGACAAATGAAGTATAAAGCAGCTGGTATTACCCAATTCACGGTGGTTGAATGTCCAGAACACTGACCTTACTATATGCCTGCAGGAATTATGTTAGCTGTGTCAGGTGGTCCACTGGGTTTCCCTAAGTACAGTATGCTGCTGTAATGTAGATTGTAGTCCAGAAGAAATTGTTTCCAATGTAGAGATTCTAATAGTCCATTCCTGGATCCTCTTATGCAGGTGTATATTAGGTGGTCCTTATGGTGGAATAATAGTCTTAATGTGTTTCCCTGGGCTAGGTCACCCACTTCTGAGGAAGCTGGGTGACCTAGCCCAGGGAACACATTAAGACTATGTACAGTACAGAGATCCAAGATGTATGGCTCTCAACATATTTAAGCGCCTCAGCTGATCAATTACGTTAGGTGTCAACTTCACTTATAGAAACCCCAGAATTGCCTTCTGCCAAAAGGAGAAAATGAAGCCAAGAGAATCCATTAATACCCTACCTACAAGTTCTATAGTGTGCCATGCCAGCGACTTTGTCGATGTTAACTGAGAGCACTACAGTGTGGCATATACTGTGATCTGGGAGCATTACTGTGTGGCATATAATGTGAATTTCTAATGCTACAGTGTTACATATAATGTGACTCAATGACCTCAGGCGTCAGCTTCCCTTAAAGAAATCTTCCATCAAATGGAGTTGTATAAGCCAAGAGGATCCATTAAGTGCCTGCCTACAAGTAAGTTCTATATTGTGCCAGGCTACCAACTTCCACAATGTTAACTGGGAGCACTATAGTGTGGCATATAATGTGATCTGGGGGCTCTACAATGTGGTATATTAGATGATCTGGGGGCACTACATTGTGGCATATAATATGAACTGGTGGCATAATAGTATGACATTTAATGTGAGCTGGTGGCACTACAGTGTGGCATGTAATGTGATCTGGGAGCACTACAGTGTGGCATATAGGGGCAGATGTGTTAAGCCTGGAGAAGGGATAAAGAAGTGATAAAACAGTGATAAGCGCAAGGTGATAATGCACCAGCCAATCAGCTCCTAACTGTAATTTTTCAAACCCGTAATGATTGGTCGGTGCCTTATCACCTTGCGCATATAACTGGTTTATCACTTCTTTATCCCTTATCCAGGTTAATAGTATACATCTGCCCCATAATGTGATCTGGGAGCACTATAGTGTGGTATATAGGCCCTCATTCCGAGTTGATCGCTCATTGCCGTTTTTCACAATGTAGCGATCAGGCTAAAAATCGTCTATTCTGCGCATGCGTATGGGCCGCAGTGCGCACGCGCTAAGTACTTTCACACAAAACTTTGCAGTTTTACACATGGCCGAACGACTGTTTTATATCGCTCGAGTGATCGGTGAGTGATTGATAGTAAAGGGGCGTTTCTGGGTGGTAACTGACCGTTTTCCGGGAGTGTGCTAAAAAATGCAGGCGTGTCAGCAGAAAACGCAGGCTTGCCTGTAGAAACGGAGGAGTGGCTGGCCGAACACAGGGCGTGTTTGTGACGTCAAAACAGGAACTGAACTGTCTGCAGTGATGGCAAGGTAGGAGTAAGTTTCGAGCTACTCTGAAACTGCATGAAAATATTTAATAGCAGAACTGCTAACCTTTCGTTCGCACTTCTGCTAAGCTAAGATACACTCCCAGAGGGCGGCGGCTTAGCGTTTGCACTGCTGCTAAAAGCAGCTAGCGAGCAATCAACTCGGAATGAGGGCCATAATAAGAACTGGTGACACTACAGTGTTGCATATAAGGTGGACTAGTGGTACTATGGTGTGGTCTATAAAGTGAACTGGGGGCACTACAGTGTGGCATATAAAGTGTATAATGAGATGGGGGGATGTCAAGTCCTTCAGTTTGTCAGGAGCATCCAGACAAATGGATTTGGCCCTGAATCCTGGTGTAGGTGCTCACCTTTTTCCCTGTTGGTATAGCAACAAGCAAATGCAGGTACCCCTGAAGCTAGTGGTCATCATATACTGTAAATCCACTAATGGTGGAATAAATACAGCAAAAATCAATTCCAGAATCCCATTGTCACTACATCATCCAAAGGTCCTATAATTATCCTCAACTTAAACTGTTCAAATTGGGGAGCTTTCATTTACTATCACTTAGTCCTAAATTATTCAGGAATGTAAATTCCATATTCAATCATGTGGGTAAACAGTAGAGATGAGCGCCTGAAATTTTTCGGGTTTTGTGTTTTGGTTTTGGGTTCGGTTCCGCGGCCGTGTTTTGGGTTCGAACGCGTTTTGGCAAAACCTCACCGAATTTTTTTTGTCGGATTCGGGTGTGTTTTGGATTCGGGTGTTTTTTTCAAAAAACACTAAAAAACAGCTTAAATCATAGAATTTGGGGGTCATTTTGATCCCAAAGTATTATTAACCTCAAAAACCATAATTTACACTCATTTTCAGTCTATTCTGAATACCTCACACCTCACAATATTATTTTTAGTCCTAAAATTTGCACCGAGGTCGCTGTGTGAGTAAGATAAGCGACCCTAGTGGCCGACACAAACACCGGGCCCATCTAGGAGTGGCACTGCAGTGTCACGCAGGATGTCCCTTCCAAAAAACCCTCCCCAAACAGCACATGACGCAAAGAAAAAAAGAGGCGCAATGAGGTAGCTGTGTGAGTAAGATTAGCGACCCTAGTGGCCGACACAAACACCGGGCCCATCTAGGAGTGGCACTGCAGTGTCACGCAGGATGGCCCTTCCAAAAAACCCTCCCCAAACAGCACATGACGCAAAGAAAAAAAGAGGCGCAATGAGGTAGCTGTGTGAGTAAGATTAGCGACCCTAGTGGCCGACACAAACACCGGGCCCATCTAGGAGTGGCACTGCAGTGTCACGCAGGATGTCCCTTCCAAAAAACCCTCCCCAAACAGCACATGACGCAAAGAAAAAAAGAGGCGCAATGAGGTAGCTGTGTGAGTAAGATTAGCGACCCTAGTGGCCGACACAAACACCGGGCCCATCTAGGAGTGGCACTGCAGTGTCACGCAGGATGTCCCTTCCAAAAAACCCTCCCCAAACAGCACATGACGCAAAGAAAAAAAGAGGCGCAATGAGGTAGCTGACTGTGTGAGTAAGATTAGCGACCCTAGTGGCCGACACAAACACCGGGCCCATTTAGGAGTGGCACTGCAGTGTCACGCAGGATGTCCCTTCCAAAAAACCCTCCCCAATCAGCACATGATGCAAAGAAAAAGAAAAGAAAAAAGAGGTGCAAGATGGAATTGTCCTTGGGCCCTCCCACCCACCCTTATGTTGTATAAACAAAACAGGACATGCACACTTTAACCAACCCATCATTTCAGTGACAGGGTCTGCCACACGACTGTGACTGATATGACGGGTTGGTTTGGACCCCCCCCCAAAAAAGAAGCAATTAATCTCTCCTTGCACAAACTGGCTCTACAGAGGCAAGATGTCCACCTCATCTTCACCCTCCGATATATCACCGTGTACATCCCCCTCCTCACAGATTATCAATTCGTCCCCACTGGAATCCACCATCTCAGCTCCCTGTGTACTTTGTGGAGGCAATTGCTGCTGGTCAATGTCTCCGCGGAGGAATTGATTATAATTCATTTTAATGAACATCATCTTCTCCACATTTTCTGGATGTAACCTCGTACGCCGATTGCTGACAAGGTGAGCGGCGGCACTAAACACTCTTTCGGAGTACACACTTGTGGGAGGGCAACTTAGGTAGAATAAAGCCAGTTTGTGCAAGGGCCTCCAAATTGCCTCTTTTTCCTGCCAGTATAAGTACGGACTGTGTGACGTGCCTACTTGGATGCGGTCACTCATATAATCCTCCACCATTCTATCAATGTTGAGAGAATCATATGCAGTGACAGTAGACGACATGTCCGTAATCGTTGTCAGGTCCTTCAGTCCGGACCAGATGTCAGCATCAGCAGTCGCTCCAGACTGCCCTGCATCACCGCCAGCGGGTGGGCTCGGAATTCTGAGCCTTTTCCTCGCACCCCCAGTTGCGGGAGAATGTGAAGGAGGAGATGTTGACAGGTCGCGTTCCGCTTGACTTGACAATTTTGTCACCAGCAGGTCTTTCAACCCCAGCAGACTTGTGTCTGCCGGAAAGAGAGATCCAAGGTAGGCTTTAAATCTAGGATCGAGCACGGTGGCCAAAATGTAGTGCTCTGATTTCAACAGATTGACCACCCGTGAATCCTTGTTAAGCGAATTAAGGGCTCCATCCACAAGTCCCACATGCCTAGCGGAATCGCTCCGTGTTAGCTCCTCCTTCAATGTCTCCAGCTTCTTCTGCAAAAGCCTGATGAGGGGAATGACCTGACTCAGGCTGGCAGTGTCTGAACTGACTTCACGTGTGGCAAGTTCAAAGGGCATCAGAACCTTGCACAACGTTGAAATCATTCTCCACTGCGCTTGAGACAGCTGCATTCCACCTCCTATATCATGCTCAATTGTATAGGCTTGAATGGCCTTTTGCTGCTCCTCCAACCTCTGAAGCATAGAGAGGGTTGAATTCCACCTCGTTACCACTTCTTGCTTCAGATGATGGCAGGGCAGGTTCAGTAGTTTTTGGTGGTGCTCCAGTCTTCTGTACGTGGTGCCTGTACGCCGAAAGTGTCCCGCAATTCTTCTGGCCACCGACAGCATCTCTTGCACGCCCCTGTCGTTTTTTAAAAAATTCTGCACCACCAAATTCAAGGTATGTGCAAAACATGGGACGTGCTGGAATTTGCCCATATTTAATGCACACACAATATTGCTGGCGTTGTCCGATGCCACAAATCCACAGGAGAGTCCAATTGGGGTAAGCCATTCCGCGATGATCTTCCTCAGTTGCCGTAAGAGGTTTTCAGCTGTGTGCGTATTCTGGAAACCGGTGATACAAAGCGTAGCCTGCCTAGGAAAGAGTTGGCGTTTGCGAGATGCTGCTACTGGTGCCGCCGCTGCTGTTCTTGCGGCGGGAGTCCATACATCTACCCAGTGGGCTGTCACAGTCATATAGTCCTGACCCTGCCCTGCTCCACTTGTCCACATGTCCGTGGTTAAGTGGACATTGGGTACAGCTGCATTTTTTAGGACACTGGTGACTCTTTTTCTGAGGTCTGTGTACATTTTCGGTATCGCCTGCCTAGAGAAATGGAACCTAGATGGTATTTGGTACCGGGGACACAGTACCTCCAACAAGTCTCTAGTTGGCTCTGCAGTAATGATGGATACCGGAACCACGTTTCTCACCACCCAGGATGCCAAGGCCTCAGTTATCCGCTTTGCAGTAGGATGACTGCTGTGATATTTCATCTTCCTCGCAAAGGACTGTTGAACAGTCAATTGCTTACTGGAAGTAGTACAAGTGGGCTTACGACTTCCCCTCTGGGATGACCATCGACTCCCAGCGGCAACAACAGCAGCGCCAGCAGCAGTAGGCGTTACACGCAAGGATGCATCGGAGGAATCCCAGGCAGGAGAGGACTCGTCAGAATTGCCAGTGACATGGCCTGCAGGACTATTGGCATTCCTGGGGAAGGAGGAAATTGACACTGAGGGAGTTGGTGGGGTGGTTTGCGTGAGCTTGGTTACAAGAGGAAGGGATTTACTGGTCAGTGGACTGCTTCCGCTGTCACCCAAAGTTTTTGAACTTGTCACTGACTTATTATGAATGCGCTGCAGGTGACGTATAAGGGAGGATGTTCCGAGGTGGTTAACGTCCTTACCCCTACTTATTACAGCTTGACAAAGGGAACACACGGCTTGACAAATGTTGTCCGCATTTCTGGTGAAATACCTCCACACCGAAGAGCTGATTTTTTTGGTATTTTCACCTGGCATGTCAACGGCCATATTCCTCCCACGGACAACAGGTGTCTCCCCGGGTGCCTGACTTAAACAAACCACCTCACCATCAGAATCCTCCTGGTCAATTTCCTCCCCAGCGCCAGCAACACCCATATCCTCCTCATCCTGGTGTACTTCAACACTGACATCTTCAATCTGACTATCAGGAACTGGACTGCGGGTGCTCCTTCCAGCACTTGCAGGGGGCGTGCAAATGGTGGAAGGCGCATGCTCTTCACGTCCAGTGTTGGGAAGGTCAGGCATCGCAACCGACACAATTGGACTCTCCTTGTGGATTTGGGATTTCGAAGAATGCACAGTTCTTTGCTGTGCTGCTTTTGCCAGCTTGAGTCTTTTCATTTTTCTAGCGAGAGGCTGAGTGCTTCCATCCTCATGTGAAGCTGAACCACTAGCCATGAACATAGGCCAGGGCCTCAGCCGTTCCTTGCCACTCCGTGTCGTAAATGGCATATTGGCAAGTTTACGCTTCTCCTCCGACAATTTTATTTTAGGTTTTGGAGTCCTTTTTTTTCTGATATTTGGTGTTTTGGATTTGACATGCTCTGTACTATGACATTGGGCATCGGCCTTGGCAGACGACGTTGCTGGCATTTCATCGTCTCGGCCATGACTAGTGGCAGCAGCTTCAGCACGAGGTGGAAGTGGATCTTGATCTTTCCCTAATTTTGGAACCTCAACATTTTTGTTCTCCATATTTTAATAGGCACAACTAAAAGGCACCTCAGGTAAACAATGGAGATGGATACTAGTATACAATTATGGACTGCCTGCCGAGTGCAGACACAGAGGTAGCCACAGCCGTGAACTACCGTACTGTACTGTGTCTGCTGCTAATATAGACTGGTTGATAAAGAGATGTCTATGTAACTATGTATGTATAAAGAAGAAAGAAAAAAAAACCACGGTTAGGTGGTATACAATTATGGACGGACTGCCTGCCGAGTGCAGACACAGAGGTAGCCACAGCCGTGAACTACCGTACTGTACTGTGTCTGCTGCTAATATAGACTGGTTGATAAAGAGATGTCTATGTAACTATGTATGTATAAAGAAGAAAGAAAAAAAAACCACGGTTAGGTGGTATACAATTATGGACGGACTGCCTGCCGAGTGCAGACACAGAGGTAGCCACAGCCGTGAACTACCGTACTGTACTGTGTCTGCTGCTAATATAGACTGGTTGATAAAGAGATGTCGTAGTAGTATGTATGTATAAAGAAGAAAAAAAAACCACGGTTAGGTGGTATACAATTATGGACGGACTGCCTGCCGAGTGCAGACACAGAGGTAGCCACAGCCGTGAACTACCGTACTGTGTCTGCTGCGACTGGATGATAAATGATATAAAAAATATATATATCACTACTGCAGCCGGACAGGTATATATTATATATTATATAATGACGGACCTGCTGGACACTGTCTGTCAGCAGAATGAGTTTTATTTTTATAGAATAAAAAAAACAACAACACACAAGTGAAGTCACACGACGAGTGTTTAACTTTTTCAGGCAATCACAATATAAGTATACTACTAACTATACTGGTGGTCAGTGTGGTCAGGTCACTGGTCAGTCACACTGGCAGTGGCACTCCTGCAGCAAAAGTGTGCACTGTTTAATTTTAATATAATATTATGTACTCCTGGCTCCTGCTATAACCCATAACTGGCACTGCAGTGCTCCCCAGTCTCCCCCACAATTATAAGCTGTGTGAGCTGAGCAGTCAGACAGATATATAATATATATAGATGATGCAGCACACTGGGCTGAGCCTGAGCAGTGCACACAGATATGGTATGTGACTGAGTCACTGTGTGTATCGCTTTTTTCAGGCAGAGAACGGATATATTAAATAAACTGCACTGTCTGGTGGTCACTCACTATATAATATTATGTACTCCTGGCTCCTGCTATAACCTATAACTGGCACTGCAGTGCTCCCCAGTCTCCCCCACAATTATAAGCTGTGTGAGCTGAGCAGTCAGACAGATATATAATATATATAGATGATGCAGCACACTGGGCTGAGCCTGAGCAGTGCACACAGATATGGTATGTGACTGAGTCACTGTGTGTATCGCTTTTTTCAGGCAGAGAACGGATATATTAAATAAACTGCACTGTCTGGTGGTCACTCACTAGTAAACTCTCTGCACTCTCTACACTTCTACAGTACTCCTCCTAGTCCTAAACTCCAGTAAATCTCTCTCTCTTATAATCTAAATGGAGAGGACGCCAGCCACGTCCTCTCCCTATCAATCTCAATGCACGTGTGAAAATGGCGGCGACGCGCGGCTCCTTATATAGAATCCGAGTCTCGCGATAGAATCCGAGCCTCGCGAGAATCCGACAGCGTCATGATGACGTTCGGGCGCGCTCGGGTTAACCGAGCAAGGCGGGAAGATCCGAGTCGCTCGGACCCGTGAAAAAAAACATGAAGTTCGTGCGGGTTCGGATTCAGAGAAACCGAACCCGCTCATCTCTAGTAAACAGAGATTTATGTATAAAAATACATTCATTTATAGCAACAAGAAATATATACATACTATAGGAGGGTAAAATTTTATTGTCACTATATACAAAGGTGGGTATAATTCAGTACACGATTTAGGTATACACAGAGTCCTAGAGCACTTTCTATGCCTGTGTGTATAGCAACAACAAATGCATATCTAAATTTAAAGTTCTGTGTGAAATCTAGTGATCAGTGGTCAGTCACAGTCATTTGTCCTATGCTGCCACTAACTTTGTGCTCAGCTGATCAGTGTGTTCAGATGTCGAAAGTCCACCTCCTCATTTGTCCTTATTTTTCAACATATTTTCAGTTAAAGCTATGAATACACTATGATGTCAAGAACTGGAAAGGAACATGTCCTACCTTCCAATTAGTGTACGTTATGTAAGATGCATGAGATAACCTGCACATTTTGTTGGGTGACAGATTTAAGACTAAACACTGTTGCTGCAGTTGAAAAGGGGAACAAAAGCTGACCAGTTAGAGTTTCTGGTTCTGACAGAGATTCTTCATTTTACAATTTCACCTTGATATACCATACTATCCTACTGAATGTGTACCCCATCTCTCCAATTCCACCTTGTTACACCAGAATTCCTGCTTAGCCTTATACATATATATCTCAATAGGGACAGCAGAGGCGTAACTAGGGTTCTTGGAGACAAGGGCAAGATTAAGAATGGCGCGACCCCCCCCAATAAATAAATAAATAAAATAGAGTATATGCTCGCAACAAACAAGTGGGTGTGGCTACATACCAGAATCGGCATGGCAGTGATGAAGAGCCTTTCCTGTCATACTAACATTTGTACAATAAAAACAAAATGGGTAGTTCAAACAGCGCTCATAAATATAGTGGCAGTCTGTATGAATCAAAGAGAGCCTTCACCAAGACCCCAAGTAAAGCAATAGAAAGAAAGGTGACCACACATGGCGCTACCATATAAACTGAGTATAATGAAATCAAGGCTAATGTATGCAATGAATGTTGGTAGCATTCTCTTTTTAAAGATGATAATAATAATCTGTAAAATGAAAAGAAACAGACTTAGTGCAAAAAGTGGGAATGAATAATCGTTTGAGGATTTATTGGTTCCACTCACATAAGTAAGTTTAAATACTGCATATCGTCCTCAGATGGCATATGATCCAGATTCAAATGGACATCTCAGTAAAATGGAAACTCAGAAAGATAGATACATAGGGGGTCATTCCGAGTTGTTAGCTCGTTATTTTTTTCTCGCAACGGAGCGATTAGTCGCTAATGCGCATGCGCAATGCCCGCAGTGCGACTGCGCCAAGTAAATTTGCTATGCAGTTAGGTATTTTACTCACGGCATTACAAGGTTTTTTCTTCATTCTGGTGATCGTAATGTGATTGACAGGAAGTGGGTGTTTCTGGGCGGAAACTGGCCGTTTTATGGGTGTGTGCGAAAAAACACTACCGTTTCTGGGAAAAACGCGGGAGTGGCTGGAGAAACGGAGGAGTGTCTGGGCGAACGCTGGGTGTGTTTGTGACGTCAAACCAGGAACGACAAGCACTGAACTGATCGCAGATGCCGAGTAAGTGTGGAGCTACTCAGAAACTGCTAAGAAGTGTCTATTCGCATTTTTGCTAATCTTTCGTTCGCAATTTTGATAAGCTAAGATTCACTCCCAGTAGGCGGTGGCTTAGCGTGTGCAATGCTGCTAAAAGCAGCTTGCGAGCGAACAACTCGGAATGAGGGCCATAGTGCAGCACGGCTTCATATAATAAAAATACATTTAATGAGACAAATGCACACTCACATAGACAACATTGTTAAAAGCATATATTCCAATTAGTCACAGAGCTGATCTTCCCACGTCTCTGATACGGAGTTCAGCGGATCAGTACCTTGTGCTTTAGCGTGCTTTCGGTCAAAAGACCTTCCTCAGAAGCATAATGTTTCTGCCACAGTTTTGACTGTATAAAGTATATGGAAGAATTTGTTAGAAATATCATCTTTGCATTATTCTAATAATTTTTATAGCCAAAACTCTGGAGTAAAAAGTCTATGGCAGGTGAGGCAGTGCCCTCACCTGTGTATTTTTTCTGCACATCTCTTATCAAACGCACCAAATTTACAGGAGTATACTGCTGCACCTGTGTATAATGTCAAGATGTGTCCTTTGGTTCATATATTGTGTGTAAATCTGTAGGAGATCACATCACCCAGAAGATACCTGTTTGTGTAGGAATATTAACAAGATCAGCATCATACAACAGCTGTTAAACCAGACTAGTGTAACCTGTGTCACATCCAGTACCCTGTGTCTCAGCAACACCATCTCCCCCTGCATCTCAGCCACACCATCATATCCCCCCTGTGTCGTCTCTCTGCACACTATCACCTGCGACGTCACTCAGCAAACCATCGCTTACATCCTGCTGTCATCTCTAAGCCACACCATCATCTCCCCCTGTGTCGTCTCTCAGCACACCATCGCCTCCCCCTGTGTCGTCTCTTTGCACAACATCACCTGCATCTGCAACGTTACTCATTAAACCATTGCTTACCCCCTGCTGTCATCTCTCAGCACACCATCACCACCCCATGCGTTGTCTCTTAGCACACCATCACCTCCCCCTGCAACGTCTCTCAGCACACCATCACCTACGCCCTGCATCATCTCTCAGCACACCATCACGTACCTCTGTGGCGTCTCTCAGCACATCATCTCCCCCTGCATCATCACTCAGCACACTATCACCCTCCCGGTTTGTCTTCCAGCACACCATCACTTCCCCCTGCGTCGTCTCTCTACATACCATCAACTCCCACCCTGCGTTTTCTCTCAGCCAAACTATTGTCTCCCCCATCATTCTATGTCTCCCTGTGTTTCTCCCCCCCCCCCACTAATATTTTGCCTCTCAGTGTGTCTCTCCCACTCCCCTTCATCAGCATCAGATTAAAGGCTGGACAGGAGGGGTGGTCATCCAGAGGCCCCCACACTGCTGTAAGATGCCACACCGCTGAGTGCAGGCAGAACGGGCAGGAGGCATTTAAAAGTTAATGGCTCAAACAGCAGTGGGGAGTTCAGGTGTTCGTCACTACTGGCAATTAGGAAGATTGCCAGGCTCATCTGCCATCTCAGCTTTGGGCAGACCTGCCCGACCTTAGGAATGCAGAGGCGCCGTCATCAGAATGCAGAGGCCCTGTCATCAGGGAGCGTGACGCTGGCGTCGCGGTCACGCTTCTTCCCAGAAGCATCACCACATATGTTGGGACAGAGGCTGGGAGCTGCTGCTGCACGAACGCTGCCGAGCACCACAGGTCTAGCTCGGCAGTGCAGTGGTAACGGGCTGGAAGGCGGCAGTAGCACAATGACGGAGGCGGACGGGCAGAGCAGGTACGATGCCCTGACTGGCAGCGCCCCCCCCCTCTTCTGGGCCTGCCACAGCACCCAGGTCACGTGCCCTGCTCGACCCCCCTGTCTCTGAAGGACAGGATTAACCTATTGGATGACCCTGGCAGCACACTCATTCTCTGATGAAAATTCTGTCTCTATACAAAGAAACGCTGATCCCATATCATATACACTATTCTGATTGGTTTGTTGCTAGTGGCAGCTGTTCACCAATTAAAATGCCACAGTGTGCACCTGTAGTATATTTGCCTGGGTTACATCAGGCATTGCATATAGTTTATGTCTCTTAAGGTCTTCATCTATTAAGAATTAAATAAAAGTTACATAACTGTAAACTAGAGATGTGCAGGCTCAATTTCCTGAAAACCAAGCTTGCCTCAACTTCCTGGATTCGAGGGAATCGGCTTGGGTTTTCCCACCTTGCTCAGATTCCAAAAGGCAAAACGTCATCTTCCTTGCGTTGGATCTCATGTGTTTTGGATTCAATATAAGTCCCTCCAGCAATGATTCGGGTGACATCTTACACAGGACCATGTAGGCTGATGATTGCTGAGCTGACCTATGTGACTAAGGGGAACATTTACTAAGCAGTGATAAGAGCGGAGAAGTGAGCCAGTGGAGAAGTGCCCATGGCAACCAATCAGCGCTGAAGTAACATCTATAATTTGCATATTATAAAATTATACAGAGCTGCTGACTGGTTGATGGGGCAACTTCTCCACTGGCTCACTTCTCTGCTCTTGTCACTGCTTAGTAAATGTCCCCTTGAGTGTCCACTCCTCAGGCTCTTAGTTTTATTAACCATGTGCTGTGGACCTATGTCACGGTTTCCTCAGGTTTTTAGTGTTAATATTGGTCAAGCTAGATAATCACTATAGGTAGTTAGCAAACATTGTTTTTTATTTTTTTATTATGCAGGAAGTTACATATTTTGTCTAAGTGTGTCACACTGTTACTGATTATTACCCTTGGTGCAACTGCACACTGGTGTTTTTTTTTTTTTAGTGTCCGCAGTGCAGCTACAACCTAGAGCTCCATATAGGGCAGTATTAACACTTGGCACACAGCATACTGGTGTTTTTTGTCACTACTTATATTGCAACCCAGAGCTCCTTATAGGGCAGAATTAACCCTTGTGGCACAGCACACTAGTGTTTTTTTGTCACTGCTTGTGTTCAGTAAAGCCCAGTAGACCCACTGAACTAATAAATATAAGCACTATGAGACTGATGTGTGAAGTTGTCATTTGTGGAAAAACAGAAAAAACAAAAAAACATTTTTTTACAACTTGTAGTATGTGTTCAATAAAGCCCAGAAGGTGCCGTGCCCCACTGCATAAATAAATATAAGCACTGAGTCGATATGGATCACAATTTGAATTTGATAATTTTCCAAAGGGAAGCGCTGGGAACACCCGTTCATATTTTAAAATATCCTGATTACCCTCACATTAAAAACTATTACACTCATATAGTAGAAGAGGGTCATTAGTTTGTTTTGTTTATGAACCATTATATTTCTTTTGCTAAAACGTACTGTGTTTCATTGAAACATTTAATAAATGTATTTAAAAAAAACGGTGTTTCAAATTGTTTCACACTGCAAAATAGTTTTAGGTCCAAGCATTGTTACCTAACAATTACGTACTAAATGCTATAACAATTGAAATATTCTGTCTAACACAGGCTTTCCATCATGAGGTAGTATGCCATTGCTGCCTATGGCAAGCCTGCTTTATGGAGATGGATTGGGTTCATGTTGAAGTGTGTTCTAGCCCATTTAGGACATAAAATGGTGTTTACAGTCAGCAGAGCACATCAGCGCTCAGGTATACAAGTGTCAAATATGGTTGAGAAGTGCTGGATGATATAAGTAAGCACAGATGTGCACACTGGTTCCAATTTTCTCCCAGCATAACCAAATCAATACTATAAAGGCAGCACCAAGGAAAATCAACATTTATTTAATGGGGAAATATATTTCGTTTTAACGTACACTTTGGAAAGTTATTATACTGCCAAATGAATTTTTTTTAAACATTGGCACCTGTTTGTACTCACCCATTCACTGCCAGAGCTCTCTGCAGTTTTTTGACTCTCAGATAGCAAAGACAAATATTCTATTTTTCTATTCTAGTGAGTTATAAATAGACATACAATGGTGGCATGAAAGGACTTCCTAAAAATGACCAGATAATGAAAACAAAAACACATATACATCTTTATGTTTTGCAATAACCATTAGGGTAGCTGATGTCTATTTATTGTCATTAATATGTTTACTACCATTAACAAATATGTATAATTCATTGATTTGATTACAATTCACAACTCTAAGCTAAACTACTACGAAACTGCAGAGTATTACTTATGTGACATATCCTGGTCCATTGGGTTCTCCACCATTCCGTTGTTGCTTTGCTGTGCTGTGAAGGGCAAACCTACTTCAGACAAGGTTACCAATGCCCCTTCCATTTCATATTGTTATTTGCACAAAGAAATACCATAGTTTATCTTAGTTTAGCGAGTAGGTATGTCTTAGACCAGACCTCGTCAGTCGCTGGTGTGTTAGGACTACCTGTTGCAGGTCAGCACTCTCATTCACTTACACTAATGTAGCAAAGTGCACTTAGGGCCTGACTGAAACATGGACACAGAAGATGCAGCTGCTGTGCAATATGCTAATGCCGCACAAGGCATCTCGTGTAAAAAGATACCTCCTGCTGGCTTCTGTGATCCACTGCTGCATCCGAAGCCGCAGTTTTGGGTCATCTCCATAGACATTGGTCATCACAGGGCTAGAATGTGGTACAATAATGAGCGTCTGCAGGCAACAGTGAAGCACGGTGCAAGTTTGGGGCTGCATTTCAGCAAATGGAGTTGGGGATTTGGTCAGGATTAATTGTGTCCTCAATGCTGAGAAATACAGGCAGATACTTATTCATCATGCTATATCATCAGGGAGTCTTCTGATTGGTTCCTAATTTATTCTGCAGCAGGACAACAACCCCACACATACAGCCAGGGCCGTTTCTAGACAATTTGGCTCCCAGTGCGAGATTTCAAAATGCGCCCCCCCATTGCTATAAAAAAAAATTGAGTGCCCCCCCATATAGCCTTCGGCGCGCGCGCTCCCGACAAGGGTGTGTGGCCTGATTAAAATGGGCGTGGCCTCATTAAAGTGGGCGCGGCCTCGTCTGATATCATCACACCCACCACAGGGAAAAAAAAAAGTCCCCTTTTTACACATTACAGCAGGCAAGTGTCCCCATATTACACAGCGCGGCAGGCAGGTGTCTCCATTTTACACAGCGCGGCAGGCAGGTGTCCCCATTTTACAAAGTGCGGCAGGCAGGTGTCCCCATTTTACACAGTGCGGCAGGCAGGTGTCCCCATTTTACACAGTACGGTAGGCAGATATCCCCATTTTACACAGTACGCAGGCAGGTGTCCCCATTTTACACAGTGCGGCAGGCAGGTGTCCCCATTTTACACAGTACGGCAGGCAGGTATCCCCATTTTACACAGTACGCAGGCAGGTGTCCCCATTTTACACAGCGCGGCAGGCACGTGCCCGCATTTTACACAGTACGGCAGGCAGATATCCCCATTTTACACAGTACGCAGGCAGGTGCCCCAATTTTACACAGTGCGGCAGGCAGGTATCCCCATTTTACACAGCGCGGCAGGCACGTGCCCCCATTTTACACAGTGCGGCAGGCAGGTATCCCAATTTTACACAGTACAGCAGGCAGATATCCCCATATTACACAGTACGCAGGCAGGTGCCCCCATTTTACACAGTGCGGCAGGCAGATATCCCCATTTTAAACAGTACGGCAGGCAGATATCCCCATTTTACACAGTACGCAGGCAGGTGCCCCCATTTTACACAGTGCGGCAGGCAGGTATCCCCATTTACACAGCGCGGCAGGCACGTGCCCCCATTTTACACAGTGCGGCAGGCAGGTGTCCCCATTTTACACAGTACAGCAGGCAGATATCCCCATTTTACACAGTACGCAGGCAGGTGCCCCCATTTTACACAGTGCGGCAGGCAGGTATCCCCATTTTACACAGTACAGCAGGCAGATATCCCCATTTTACACAGTACGCAGGCAGGTGCCCCCATTTTACACAGTGCGGCAGGCAGGTATCCCCATTTTACACAGTACGGCAGGCAGATATCCCCATTTTACACAGTACGCAGGCAGGTGCCCCCATATTACACAGTGCGGCAGGCAGGTATCCCCATTTTACACAGCGCGGCAGGCACGTGCCCCCATTTTACACAGTGCGGCAGGCAGGTATCCCCATTTTACACAGTACAGCAGGCAGATATCCCCATTTTACACAGTACGCAGGCAGGTGCCCCCATTTTACACAGTGCGGCAGGCAGGTATCCCCATTTTACACAGTTCGGCAGGCAGATATCCCCATTTTACACAGTACGCAGGCAGGTGCCCCCATTTTACACAGTGCGGCAGGCAGGTATCCCCATTTTACACAGCGCGGCAGGCACGTGCCCCCATTTTACACAGTGCGGCAGGCAGATATCCCCATTTTACACAGTACAGCAGGCAGATATCCCCATTTTACACAGTACGCAGGCAGGTGCCCCCATTTTACACAGTGCGGCAGGCAGGTATCCCCATTTTACACAGTACGGCAGGCAGATATCCCCATTTTACACAGTACGCAGGCAGGTGCCCCCATTTTACACAGTGCGGCAAGCAGGTATCCCCATTTTACACAGTACGGCAGGCAAGTGTCAAATGGGGGGGGAAGGAAGGGGGAGAGAGAGAGAGATAGATATAATACTTACATCTTCCCGCTCTTCGGGTCCCGCCGACTCACATCCCTCGCGCTGGCCGCCTCCTCCTTCCAGGCTTATCTCCTCTCCTCCCTCTCCCCAAGCGCTCCTGCTCGGGGGGCGGAGTTTCGCGGAATGACGCAGGCAGGTGCCCCCATATTACACAGTGCGGCAGGCAGGTATCCCCATTTTACACAGCGCGGCAGGCACGTGCCCCCATTTTACACAGTGCGGCAGGCAGGTATCCCCATTTTACACAGTACAGCAGGCAGATATCCCCATTTTACACAGTACGCAGGCAGGTGCCCCCATTTTACACAGTGCGGCAGGCAGGTATCCCCATTTTACACAGTACGGCAGGCAGATATCCCCATTTTACACAGTACGCAGGCAGGTGCCCCCATTTTACACAGTGCGGCAGGCAGGTATCCCCATTTTACACAGCGCGGCAGGCACGTGCCCCCATTTTACACAGTGCGGCAGGCAGGTGTCCCCATTTTACACAGTACAGCAGGCAGATATCCCCATTTTACACAGTACGCAGGCAGGTGCCCCCATTTTACACAGTGCGGCAGGCAGGTATCCCCATTTTACACAGTACGGCAGGCAGATATCCCCATTTTACACAGTACGCAGGCAGGTGCCCCCATTTTACACAGTGCGGCAGGCAGGTATCCCCATTTTACACAGTACGGCAGGCAGGTGTCAAATGGGGGGGGAAAGAAGGGGGAGAGAGAGAGAGATAGATATAATACTTACATCTTCCCGCTCTTCGGGTCCCGCCGACTCACATCCCTCGCGCTGGCCGCCTCCTCCTTCCAGGCTTATCTCCTCTCCTCCCTCTCCCCGAGCGCTCCTGCTCGGGGGGCGGAGTTTCGCGGAATGACGCGTTTGCGTCGTGACGTCACGACGCAAACGCGTCATTCTGCAAAACTCCGCCCCCCAAGCAGGAGCGCTCGGGGAGAGGGAGGAGAGGAGATAAGGAGTCACAAAGTGCCGCTAGAAACGGCACTGCATACAGCTAATGTCAACTATCTTCAGCGTAAAGAAGAACTAGGAGTCCTGGAAGTGATTATATGGCCCCCACAGAGCCCTGATCTCAACATCATCGAGTCTGTCTGGAATTACATGAAGAGACAGAAGAATAAGAGCAAGCCTACATCCACAGAAGATCTGTGGTTAGTTCTCCAATATGTTTGGAACAGCCTCTCTGCCGAGTTCCTTCAAAAACTGTGTGCAAGTGTATCTTGAAGAATTCATGCTGTTTTGATGACAAAGGGTGGTCAGGTCACACCAATTATTGGGGCAGATGTATTAAGGCTGGAGAAGTGATAAAGCAGTGATAAATGCAAGGTGATAACGCATCAGCCAATCCGCCATTCTCATTGTTCAAACCCGTAATGATTGGCTGATGCATTATCACTTTGCATATATCACTTCTGTATCACTGCTTTATCACTTCTACAGGCTTAATACATATGCCCTATTGATTTGATTTAGATTTCTCTTTTGTTCATTTACCTTGCATTTTGTTAATTGATAAAAATAAACTATTAACACCTCTATTTTTGAAAACATTGTTACTTTGATGAGTTCTCTCTACACTGGCCTCAAACTTTTGCACAGTACTATAATATTTATATATATATATATTATACACACACACACACACACACACACACACACACACACACATATCTCCCAACTTTTGATGCTTCAGTGTCCAGACTTGCAGTGCGACCGTGGCGATAAGGGGGGGGGGGGGGGAGTGGCCTTGAAAGGAGTGATTGGGGGCTAGGATGGATGGGCAAGGCCTAATGCCAAGACCCTGGTTTTTGACATTTTGGCTAACCCTCCATGCGCTGATAGATGCCGTGCACACGCGCACGGCATCTATTCAGTGATCACCGGCTGCTTTGCAAAGCAGAGCTGCTGTGATCACTGGCTCTTCCAATCTATGACCCGCGGGGGGACAGTGTTCATTTAGCGGGACTGTCCCGCTGTATTCGGTACAGTTGGGAGGTATGTATATTGTATACGCTAAAACCAGTGGATGGCACTTGCAGGAGACAATTAACAGATGCACAACTGTTAATGCTGAACGGTCAACATTTCAGAGGACCTTAATTCCTCCTTCGTTATGTCCTGATGAAAGAGGAATAAAGGTCTTCTAAAACGTTGACCGTTCAGCATTAACAGTTGTGCGGCTGTTACGTGTCTCCTGCGAGTGCCATCCACTGCTTTCAGCATGCATTTATCCTATTGTTCGGGCACCGGATACAGTTGGCAATTTGATGCAGGAGTGCCAGCCTTTCTTGGATAGATATATATATATATATATATTATATATCTACAAGGGTGTTGCTACCATAAGTGCAGGCAGTGCCGCTGCTATGGGGCCAGGAGCTGAGAGAGAGTTATATACATTTTTTTACCATTGGATGGTATGTAGGGTCCTTTCAAAATTTTTCCTTGGTGCCTGCAATATATCTAGGTATGCCCATGGACCTGCTCATTGTAGTGTGGTATAAAATGAACTGGAGGGCATTTTAATGTTATTTAATATGAACCGGGGCACTGTAATGAGGCACATTATGAACGGGGAGCACTATATATCATAATGTGAATTGGGGGTACTGTGCAGAATAATGTGTACTGGCAGCTCTGAAATGTGACATTGGGTGAACTTAAGCACTACTGCAATTCATAAAATAAACTAGGGCACTAGTATGGGGCATAACATTAAATAAGGCTCTACTATGGTTCAGAAAATAAAATAGGGCACTATTATAGGGCATAAAATAAACAACCGCTGCAGAGAAGTGTCTTTCTAGAAGCATTAGTACGGGGTCCCTACAAAATGTTGCTATGGGGCCCAAAAAGTTCTGGGGTATATATATATATATATATATATATATATATATATATTAGTGATGTGCACCGGAAATTTTTCGGGTTTTGTGTTTTGGTTTTGGATTCGGTTACCCGACCGTGTTTTGGATTCGGACGCGTTTTGGCAAAACCTCCCTGAAAATTTTTTGTCGGATTCGGGTGTGTTTTGGATTCGGGTGTTTTTTTACAAAACCCGCTCAAAAACAGCTTAAATCATAGAATTTGGGGGTCATTTTGATCCCATAGTATTATTAACCTCAATAACCATAATTTCCACTCATTTCCAGTCTATTCTGAACACCTCACACCTCACAATATTATTTTTAGTCCTAAAATTTGCATTGAGGTCGCTGGATGACTAAGCTAAGCGACCTAAGTGGCCGACAATAACACTTGGCCCATCTAGGAGTGGCACTGCAGTGTCAGACAGGATGGCACTTCAAAAAATAGTCCCCAAACAGCACATGATGCAAAGAAAAAAAAGAGGTGCACCAAGGTCGCTGGATGGCTAAGCTATGCGACCCAAGTGGCCGACACAAACACCCGGCCCATCTAGGAGTGGCACTGCAGTGTCAGACAGGATGGCAGATTTAAAAAATAGTCCCCAAACAGCACATGATGCAAAGAAAAAAAGAGGTGCAATGAGGTAGCTGTGTGACTAAGCTAAGCGACCCAAGTAGCCGACACAAACACCTGGCCCATCTAGGAGTGGCACTGCAGTTTTCTAGCGAAAGGATGAGTGCTTCCATCCTCATGTGAATATGAACTACTAGCCATAAACATAGGCCAGGGCCTCAGCCGTTCCTTGCCACTTCGTGTCGTAAATGGCATATTGGCAAGTTTACGCTTCTCCTCAGACGCTTTTAATTTTGATTTTTTGGGTCATTTTACTGAACTTTTGTAGTATACTTGAGGACACAGAGGTAGAGCAGTGGACTACTGTACCGTACTGCTATATATATATACTGGTGGTCACAGCAATATTCTGCACTGTCCCCTCCTACTATATACTGCGCACAACTAAAATGCAGCACAGGTATGGATGGATAGTATACTTGACGACACAGAGGTAGGTAGAGCAGTGGCCTACTGTACCGTACTGCTATATATTATATACTGGTGGTCAGCAAAATTCTGCACTGTCCTCCTACTTGTCAAAGTCAGAAAAATATCATGCTACACGTTGCCATATATTCACCTCATGCGCTTGCCCGCTGCACATGCACTTTCTCTGGCGTGCGTGCACATATTCGCAGTTGCGTGACGGCGCCTCTACAAGACCTCAATCAGCAAATGTATATTAAACTCACATAGTTTATGACTGCATTTACCATAATTGCTTCTTATCTTCATTTCTACAACCTTCAGGTAATGACGCACATAGTCGATAGGGAATATAGGCACAGATATCAGCACTCACATATCCCCCCATTCATGTATCATCAACTAAAATGTGCTCCCCCATTTTGTTGCAACCAAAAGCCGAAAAGAGCTCGGTAAAGTTTGACAGCCCATCCACAGACCCTTAATACGGGATAAGAAGGATTCAAATGTATACTTCGCAATACCTCGAAGCTTGATTTAAAACACGTACGGCACGATGATACATGACCCCTCAAACATGGACTCAAACACACATGCTTCTACTATCTCACTAGGTCATACTTTTTTCCCACCTTCTTCTCTTCTCCCTTACCCAATCATAGAAATGTATTACATATGACATATATTTTTCTCTTTTTGAACTGTTTTAGGAAGTGGCAGTTATTGATGACTGCTAAAGGGTGGACTGTCAAAGTCAGAAACATATCATGCTACACGTTGCCATATATTCACCTCATGCGCTTGCCCGCTGCACATGCACTTTCTCTGGCGTGCGTGCACATATTCGCAGTTGCGTGACGGCGCCTCTACGGGCGTGCGCTCGAGCGCATGGTATGTGCATTTACGGTAGAGTTTGTGTGCGTCTAGCGGGCGACTCAATCGCTGCTTAATAACTCCATATAGCAGGTATTATTGGTAATGTTCCCCTTAGTGATAACTGTAAGTTTGTTTAAAGTGAATTGGTCCCTGGACAAAGGAATTCCTCTTTACGTGGTACAAAGGGTCTGATTAAGGTTGAACAGTGGTGTCTGGTACCTAACCGAAGAGTATTTTAATAGCAATAATCCGGTGTTGGTTAAGTAAAGATTAATCGCTCCTGCATATAGTTATGGCCATTAGTAGTTTCTGGACATTTTCTATATTTGCAGTTCATTGTCCATGTGTTGGAAATCCTGAGTTCCCCTCCCACCTGAGCAATTTGATATAGTCACAGCCCACCTGTTCAAACTAACCTATGACCTTTTGTTATGATGCGAGGAGACATTCCTGTGTCCAATGAACAATGAGATTATAGGTCCCTTTGTAGTATACTGTATGCAGTGTATATAAGATCAGCCAGCCTGGACAGCTCACTCTCTCACACTCCACAAACGGTTTTCATCTTGACTAACTTGGAGCTGGTACCAGAAGCTGAGCAGCGATCATTCCCAGTGTGTGTAAGTAATTCTCTGTAATCAACTCACTCAATGTTTGTATTGGCCAATCATTCTCTCTCTCTCTGTTATAGTATAAGATTGTAACGTTATTGTATATTTCTGTCTAGATATTCTGTTAGAATTTTATGTTAGCTTGTAGTGTATGACTTGTAAACTGTTTACCCCTTTTCGATATAACTAAAAGCTTGTTAGTAAAGGTGTTGGAACCTTAGCACGGTATCGTGTGTTCATTACATTGCAGAGGGTAATAGGAGCGTCTCGATCGCTCAGACAGCTTTAGTGTTAACAAGGTTAAGCAGCGTTATATCGCTACAGTGTTTCAGTACAAGGTTTACAGCATAAGAGTATCCTTTCTGTGTATTACTTTCAAGGTTTACTGATTGTCATCTTGTGAGCGTCTGCGCCGCTCGTGATCTCCTCGTGGTCTCGAGCGTCCGCTACGCTGGTAGCGTAGCATTACGGTAGTCGCTCGCCTATAGCGTGTTCGACACCAAGCGTAAAGCTGTGAGCGAGCGTGCCGCTCGTGCGTCTCGATCACGGCTAAGCGTCCGCTACGCTAAGTGCGTACCCTTACGGTACCCCATACGCCAATTGCGTATTGAGTCTCTTACCCATATAGTGAAGGTTATAAGGTAATCATAATCAGCATTATCATACTATATATACTGCGCACAACTAAAATGCACCACAGGTATGGATGGATTTTATACTTGACGACACAGAGGTAGGTAGAGCAGTGGCCTACTGTACCTTACTGCTATGTATTATATACTGGTGGTAAGCAAAATTCTGCACAGTCCTCCTACTATAGATACTGCGCACAACAACTAAAATGCACCACAGGTATAGATGGATAGTATACTTGACGACACAGAGGTAGGTAGAGCAGTGGCCTACTGTACCGTACTGCTATATATTATAAACTGGTGGTCAGCAAAATTCTGCACTGTCCTCCTACTATATATATTGCGCACAACTAAAATGCACCACAGGTATGGAAGGATAGTATACTTGAAGACACAGAGGTAGGTAGAGCAGTGGCCTACTGTACCGTACTGCTATATATTATATAGTGGTGTTCAGCAAAATTCTGCACTGTCCTCCTACTATATATACTGCGCACAACAACTAAAATGCACCACAGGTATGGATGGATAGTATACTTGACGACACAGAGGTAGGTAGAGCAGTGGCCTACTGTACCGTACTACTATATATTATATACTGGTGGTCAGCAAAATTCTGCACTGTCCTCCTACTATATATACTGCGCACAGAAACTAAAATGCACCACAGGTATGGATGGATAGTATACTTGACGACACAGAGGTAGGTAGAGCAGTGGCCTACTGTACCGTACTGATATATATTATATACTGGTGGTCAGCAAAATTCTGCACTGTCCTCCTACTATACATACTGCGCACAACTAAAAGTACTGCGTAGGGAACATAATGTGACCATAGCAGCATAAATGCACCGTCTGGGCTTCCGCAGCGCCGCTTTATGCATCACCTTGGCTTGGAATGGGTTAATGTTTTGTGGTGGGAGGAACGTAGAGAGAGGGTCCGAGGGGCTGATTGGTTGGATCATGTATAGGGGCTGGCCTGTCATGCACATAGGTTGCTGACCGGGTACTTCCTGCCTTTCTTCCAGCTCTTCTCGTGATGCCTGCAAGTAATGTTCCCATTTATTGTATTCCTATACCCTTATTCTCTCTCATACTTCTAAATATCCCTTTGTACTTATTTCACTCGCTCTCCTCTGTTCCTTGCCCTTCTCTATCCCCTCTACTTTTTTCCTATATTTCCCCTTCCTATCCTTTGTGCTCCCCTGTGCATCCTGAACCTCTCTATGGCCGCCAGAATCCGCCCCAGCCGCACCGCTGGCCTCCCCGCCCGGCTCCTGGACGCCTTTGATGTCCAGCCGGCACGGGGAGTGCCTGCTGCGGCTGCCAGAGAGGTTCAAGCCGCGCGCGGCCGCGCTCGGCCGCCCGCTCGTTCTCCCCACGCGAGTGCGCTCTCCGTCCCCGCTGCTAGCCGTGGCGGGGGACGGAGCACAGGGGGATAGAGGGCGCACGTGGTGGCTTGCCAGGGACGGTGCTCTGCCGTCCCTGAGCCCGTCGCTAGGCGCTACCCGCTACCCGGCCCGCGGATCGGCGGCTTGCGGCCACCAGGGGGGCAGCACCCAGCCACATGTGGGCTCCACTACTGGGCTTACTGGGCGGGTGGGGGGTCACGCGGCTGCCAGACACATGCAGTCTAGGCAGCGCGCACGTGCTGATTTTCATCCTGCCAGCTGGGGGCCCAGATGAGGCCTGACCCATATGGCCGGCTCTCCCTCTCGGCCGGTCAGGTCCGGCCTGCGACCCCCCTGACAGAGCGGGGCATCGCCCCCGCTCTGCTGCTGCACATCCCCCGTTGCCTGTTGCGGATAGGGCAGGGCTGGTTAGAAGGGGACGTTCTGCGTCCGCCCGCGGCGGGGCGGGCCTTCTGGCCTCTCCTGCCGTGGATGGCCCCGTAGCGCCTGCCCCTCCCGGATTGACTCGGATGGCGACTGGCGCTGCTGCCGCCGCCCGTGGCCGAGCAGCTCTTACCGGGGTCGCTTGCCCCATCAGGGGGCGGCGGGCGCCGGCGGAGGGCGACCGTTCTTCCCCTCCCCGCGTCCTGTCGTCGCCTGCCGTCATCTCTGCGGACGGCGTTCATTCCGACGTCGCGCTGCCTCCTTCCAGTAGTGACGACTCTCCGGTTTCTCGTGCTGCGGCCAATGCTCGGGATAGGAGGAGGTCGCGGTGCTGGCGGTTTGCGCAAGGTTCCTCGCAGCGGGACGGCTGTACCGTGATGCCCGACAGTGAGGGATCGTCCGGGTCCTTGCTTCCAACGGTGGGTTTACGAACCTCCCGTGGGGCGCACGACTCGTGTGGCATCTCTGATTTTCCTATGCCTGCCACTGCGGCTGCGCCCTTGGTGGACGCCACCGTTCTGTCCACCATTTGTGCCGCTGTTGTGTCGGTGGTGGCGCCCTTGTTATCCTCCGTACCCGGGGGACTAGGACGGCCCGCTGTTTCTTTGGCGGATAGCATTGTGCAATCTCTTACCCCGCTTCAGTCCCCTGGCGCGACGGTTCCCCCACCTGTATCGCTCCCGGCGGCTGCGGGTCCTGTGGGGGAGCTGGGGAACGATGTCTCTTTTGTCTCCCCAGCCACGGAAGTCGTTTTCGGAATGGAGTCTGCCGGTGCATCCTCGAGTCGTTCGGTGGCCGTTGGGATGGATGGTGTTCCCTCTCGTGCAGGTGAGTCTTCATCGGACCCCTACTGGTCCAGGGGGAGCGCGGTTACACCCCATAGCGGCTTGTGAGTGGGTACTCACTCCAGCTCCTCTAGCGTAGGCAGCAGTGCACGTAGGGTTTCCAGCAAGCGCAGCAGGTGCAGCCGCAGGCGTCGGGACACTGACTCTTCCCTTGCTTCCACGTCCTCGGAGGGTCTGTCCTCCTCCGACGGCGGCTTGCACAGGGTTAAGCGTCGCAAACGGCGCAAACATCGGTATTCAACCTCGTCCGCCTCACAAGTCTCGGTGGAATCGGACACCGTACACTGCGCTAATACGGCCGTGCAACGCGGACTCAGGCCCCGGGTCCGGGACCATATCCGTAAGAGCCAATATGTAAATATTTTCGCTCTTACTAGTGACGATCACAAAGCCTTACTTTCAGCTAAGAAAAAAGGGCAGGCCAGCGAGGACGCTTTGCGGTCCTACCCGAATTGGGTGCGATGTATGTTGATCTTTGCTGCTTGTTACCTGGCGACCCGCCCGGACGAACACATGAACGTTGTGCGGTATCAATTCCTCATACACGTGCTGTACCATAAGTACAAAGGGTCAGCCTGGCGTCGTTATGATGAGGATTTTCGGCGCAAACAACACGGGCGGCAGATCTACAACTTCGGTAAGAAAGATGTGGAATTGTGCTCGGAACTGACCCAGGGTACGGCCGGCACTGAGGAAGTCGGCACGGCAAAGCGTTGGGCAAACCGACCTGCCTCTCGTTTGGCTGGCTTTCGCGGCGGTTCAGGGCGTGCGGGGCATGGCAAATGCTTCGCTTTTAATAATGCCCAATGTGACTTAGGCGGCCGGTGTCGTTTTCGTCACTCCTGTATCAGATGTGGCAGGGGCCACGGGATTAAGCACTGTCCCAGTCCAGCGACCGGAGGGGCTTCCGGACCACAGACCCGACAGTCGTGCTCCCGCGGCCTCTGGCGTTGGCCACAGCTCCCACCCCAATTAGACTACCCGCGGCCGGAGGACGCCCAATTCTTGCACTCGGGTTTCGCGTCGGGCTTCCCCTTGCCGATACATGGACGGGTGGGTCCCGGGGCAGGTACGAACCTGCGCTCGGCTCGGGAGTTTCCGGACGTGCTCCGCCAGAAGGTGGAGGCTGAAGTGGAGTTAGGAAGAATGATAGGTCCTTTCCGGGAACCCCCCTTGCCAGATTTGGTTTTGTCCCCGTAGGCATAGTGCCCAAAAAGATAGCGGGAAAATTTCGACTGATCCAACATCTTTCCAGTACTCTGGGGTCATCGGTTAACGAGGCCATCCCTTATGAGCAGTGTAGGGTTGTTTACCTATCCTTTGATTCAGCTATAGACACCATCCGGTCTTTTGGGCCTGGGGCAGTGATGTGTAAATTGGACATCCAGTCAGCGTTCCGTCTCCTTCCGCTGCACCCGTCTGCCTTTCGGTTTATGGGTTTTAAGCTAGATGATGGCTACTACATCGATCGGTGCCTCCCTATGGGCTGTTCTGTTTCTTGCGCCTACTTCGAAAGATTCAGTTCTTTCCTCCACTGGTGTCTCGAGCAATCGACGGGCGAACAGGGAATTTCGCACTACTTGGATGATTTTCTTTTTATCGGCCCATCAGACTCGGATCGCTTAGTCAATTTGCTGCAGGGGGCTCTGGCCCTCTTCGCACACTTCGGGGTTCCGGTGGTACCTGAAAAGACGGAGGGGCCCTCCGCCTCCTTGGTTTACCTCGGCATTCAGATTGATACCGTCGGCGGTCTGTGTAGGCTCCCTGCGGACAAGGTGTTGCGCTTACACGACGGCATCCTATATGTGCTGGCTGCGGGCAAGCTCACTCTCAAACAGGCTCAATCCTTATTGGGCCTGTTTAACTTTGCTTGCAAGGTGATCCCCATGGGCAGGGTTTTCTGTAGAAAATTGGAACGGGCCACCGTGGGGGTTAGATGCCCGCATCATTTTCTTAAGTTGTCCCTCGAAATCCGAAGAGATTTGCGTATTTGGGACGACTTTCTAGTTAGTTTCAACGGCATCTGTATTTGGCAGGAGTCAGCCGTGTCTAGCCCATCCCTAGATCTTTTCACGGACGCCTCTGGCGCTTACGGGTTCGGAGCTTATTTCGTGGGCCGTTGGTGCGCGTGTCCTTGGCCTCGGGCCTGGCTTAGCAAGGGCCTCACGACGAACATGTTGTTGCTGGAAATGTTTCCCATTCTGGTCGCTCTGGAATTGTGGTGCATTGCCCTGCGTAACAAAGATGTTATCTTCTGGTGCGACAATTTGGGCGTGGTTTTTGCCATAAACCGCCAAAAATCCACGTCCTTGCCGGTCCTGCGGGTCCTTGCGCAGATAGTCTTGCTATGTTTGGTGAACAACATTATGTTGCGAGCCAAGCATGTCCCTGGCGTGCGTAACGAAATTGCTGATGCCCTGTCTCACGGCGATTGGCAGCAGTTTAGGCGCTTGGCTCCTGCAGCGCTAATCCAAGGGGAATCCTGTCCTGCTTATGTGTGGCAGGTCATCCACCCGGATTGGAGGAGTTAGCCCACAGGTCGTTGGCCCCTGCCACTTTTACGGCCTATCGGGCCGCCTGGGAGTGGTGGAGTCGCTTCCTCCTGGAGAGAGGCCCGAGTGGTAAGACCTCTCACGATTTACTCTTAGAATACATCTGGATGTTGTACTCCGACGGGATTTCGCGGGCGTGTGTTAGCAGGATTCTGGCTTCGGGGGGAAGCGGATTTTACAAGGTCCTTTTTCCTCCAGGTGTTGAAAGGTTGGGCTCGGGCGGTCCCGCCCCTCCCGGATACTCGCCTGCCGATCACGGGTGCTTTGCTGAGGCGGATTTTGGGATCCCTTAGGAATATTTGCTCCTCGGGATACGAAGTTCGCCTCTTCATGGCGGCCTTTACGATGGCCTTCCACGGTGCATTCAGGGTGGGTGAGCTGGTGTCCGTCTCTCGTACTTCTGCCTCGCCCATGCTGGCAGCCCACGTCGTTGTACGCCCCGACGGTTTGTGGTGCAGGATTCAGCGCTCCAAGACTGACGTAGCCGGCAGGGGGCAGTTGGCCGATTTGGGTATCCACTGTTTTTGGTCTTGCATCTGGGTGGCAGCGATCTGGTGCGCCGCACGGGGCTTGACATTCGCCTCGAGATCAGCCGTCAGCTGTTGGAACTTATGGCTGACTGGCCGTTTTGCCTGATCCTCTGGTCAGACATCGTCCCTCGGCGGTCTTGGCGTGGAGCCTTTAACCCCGGGGCGATTGACCTAGTTCGGAGGCGGGTCAATTCGGTTGTCGGTCGTGCTGTCCTCCAGCATGGCGGGCTGGTTGTGCCGCACGGTGGTATCTCCTTCCGGGATCCGTCACTGTACTGGTCTGACGGGGTGCATTTGTCGCCAGCTGGCATGCTGATCTTTTTGGAGGACATTATTCACGTTCTTCGGTCCCCTTAGGTAGTTTTTCTCTTTCGGTCTCTTTAGTTAGTTTTGTTCTGCTTTTTAGGTCCCTTTAGTTCGTTTTTCTGCTTTTTGGGTTCTTTTTGAGTTCGGTGGTGCTGGCAGGTTGGTAACCTGGCAGTTGGCCGGTTTCTGAACGGTTACTTAATTTTAATTATGAGTTCAAGGTTAGAAGTTTGGGTGTACTTTTAGGTAGATTTCATAGTTTTGAATTAGTTTACGGGCATCACTTTACCAAGTGGGGTCCATATAATTGGTATAAACATATGTGGATGGCGGGGCCGGTGGCCCAATTTTTTACCCCGTAGGGGCGGAGCGTACCTCCGTACCTACAACTGTTGGTGGGCAGGGGTAGTGGCAGAAGGTCGACCCCTGTCTTTGGATTTTTTGATTTTCAATGTCCGGGATGGAGGCAGGAGGCCGATCCCGGAACATCAGGGGCAGAAGGCTCCCTCACACATATGTTTTTATCGCTAGTTTTTTCTGTATTATGATGTTGATCACCCATGTTACGTTTATCATGTTTAACCGTTCTTCTCCCCGCCACCTTAGTTAGAGAGGGAAGTCTACATTTTAGTTTTAGTATTTAATAGGCCTTCCTCTCAGTCAGAAAATAAAAGCTGACCCCTTTCACGCCAATTACAGTTGTTGTGTCTTTATTTTATAAGATAAGTGTGCTTGAGTGGCGCGTGGATGCATCTGACGTGTGAGGTTTAAGACTGCGTAGGGAACATAATGTGACCATAGCAGCATAAACGCACCGTCTGGGCTTCCGCAGCGCCGCTCAATGCATCACCTTGGCTTGGAAGGGGTTAATGTTTTGTGGTGGGAGGAACGTAGAGAGAGGGTCCGAGTGGCTGATTGGCTGGATCATGTATAGGGGCTGGCCTGTCATGCATATAGGCTGCTGACCGGGTACTTCCTGCCTCTCTTCCAGCTCTTCTCGTGACCCGCCCTCCCGCCCTGGGGACTTGGTTTTGTTCTTCAGTTGTATTCCTTGTGTCGGCTTTTGGTGGCCGGTTTCTGAACGGTTACTTAATTTTAATTATGAGTTCAAGGTTAGAAGTTTGGGTGTACTTTAAGGTAAATTTCATAGTTTTGAATTAGTTTACGGGCATCACTTTACCAAGTGGGGTCCATATAATTGGTAAAAACATATGTGGATGGCGGGGCCGGTGGCGCAATTTTTTACCCCGTAGGGGCGGAGCGTACCTCCGTCCTTACAACTGTTGGTGGGCAGGGGTAGTGGCAGAAGGTCGACCCCTGTCCTTGGATTTTTTGATTTTCAATGTCCGGGATGGAGGCAGGAGGCAGATCCAGGAACATCTGGGGCAGAAGGCTCCCTCACACATATGTTTTTATCGCTAGTTTTTTCTGTATTATGATGTTGATCACCCATGTTACGTTTATCATGTTTAACCGTTCTTCTCCCCGCCACCTTAGTTAGAGAGGGAAGTCTACATTTTAGTTTTAGTATTCAATAGGCCTTCCTCTCAGTCAGAAAATAAAAGCTAACCCCTTTCACGCCAATTACAGTTGTTGTGTCATTATTTTATAAGATAAGTGTGATTGAGTGGCGCGTGGGTGCATCTGACGTGTGAGGTTTACGCACCACAGGTATGGATGGATAGTATACTTGACGACACAGAGGTAGGTAGAGCAGTGGCCTACTGTACCGTACTATTATATATTATAAACTGGTGGTCAGCAAAATTCTGCACAGTCCTCCTACAATATATACTGCGCACAACAACTAAAATACACCACAGGTATGGATGGATAGTATACTTGACGACACAGAGGTAGGTAGAGCAGTGGCCTACTGTACCGTACTGATATATATTATATACTGGTGGTCAGCAAAATTCTGCACTGTCCTTCTACTATATATACTGCGCACAAAAACTAAAATGCACCACAGGTATGGATGGATAGTATACTTGACGACACAGAGGTAGGTAGAGCAGTGGCCTACTGTACCGTACTGATATATATTATAAACTGGTGGTCAGCAAAATTCTGCACTGTCCTCCTACTATATATACTGCGCACAACAACTAAAATGCACCACAGGTATGGATGGATAGTATACTTGACGACACAAAGGTAGGTAGAGCAGTGGCCTACTGTACCGTATTGCTATATATTATATACTGGTGGTCAGCAAAATTCTGCACTGTCCTCCTACTATATATACTGCGCACAACAAAAATGCACCACAGGTATGGATGGATAGTATACTTGACAACACAGAGGTAGGTAGAGCAGTGGCCTACTGTACCGTACTGCTTAATATTATATACTGGTGGTCAACAAAATTCTGCACTGTCCTCCTACTATATATACTGCGCACAACTAAAATGCACCACAGGTATGGATGGATAGTATACTTGACGACACAGAGGTAGGTAGAGCAGTGGCCTACTGCACCGTACCGCTATATATTATATACTGGTGGTCAGCAAAATTCTGCACTGTCCTCCTACTATATATACTGCGCACAACAACTAAAATGCACCACAGGTATGGATGGATAGTATACTTGACGACACAGAGGTAGGTAGAGCAGTGGCCTACTGTACCGTACTGCTATATATTATATACTGGTGGTCAGCAAAATTCTGCACTGTCCTTCTACTATATATACTGCGTACAACTAAAATGCACCACAGGTATGGATGGATAGTATACGTGACGACACAGAGGTAGGTAGAGTAGTGGCCTACTGTACCGTACTGCTATATATTATATACTGGTGGTCAGCAAAATTCTGCACTGTCCTCCTACTATATATAATGCGCACAACAACTAAAATGCACCACAGGTATGGATGGATGGTATACTTGACGACACAGAGGTAGATAGAGCAGTGGCCTACTGTACCGCACTGCTATATATTATATACTGGTGGTCAGCAAAAATTCTGCACTGTCCTCCTACTATATATACTGCGCACAACAAAAAAAATGCACCACAGGTATGGATGGATAGTATACTTGACAACACAGAGGTAGGTAAAGCAGTGGCCTACTGTACCGTATTGCTATATATTATATACTGGTGGTCAGAAAAATTTTGCACTGTGCTCCTACTATATATATGCTGCGCACAACTAAAATGCACCACAGTTATGGATGGATAGTATACTTGACGACACAGAGGTAGGTAGAGCAGTGACCTACTGTACCGTACTGCTATATATTATATACTGGTGGTCAGCAAAATTCTGCACTGTCCTCCTACAATATATACTGCACACAACAACTAAAATGCACCACAGGTATGGATGGATAGTATACTTGACGACACAGAGTTAGGTAGAGCAGTGGCCTACTGTACCGTACTGATATATATTATATACTGGTGGTCAGCAAAATTCTGCACTGTCCTTCTACTATATATACTGCGCACAACAACTAAAATGCACCACAGGTATGGATGGATAGTATACTTGACGACACAGAGGTAGGTAGAGCAGTGGCCTACTGTACCTTACTACTATATATTAAATACTGGTGGTCAGCAAAATTCTGCACTGTCCTCCTACTATATATACTGCGCACAACTAAAATGCACCACAGGTATGGATGGATAGTATACTTGATGAAACAGAGGTAGGTAGAGCATTGGCCTACTGTACCATACTGATGTATATTATATACTGGTGGTCAGCAAAATTCTGCACTGTCCTCCTACTATATATACTGCGCACAACTAAAATGCACCACAGGTATGGATGGATAGTATACTTGACGACACAGAGGTAGGTAGAGCAGTGGCCTACTGTACCGTACTGCTATATATTATATACTGGTGGTCAGCAAAATTCTGCACTGTCCTCCTACTATATATACTGCGCACAACTAAAATGCACCACAGGTATGGATGGATAGTATACTTGACAACACATAGGTAGGTAGAGCAGTGGCCTACTGTACCGTACTGCTATATATTATATACTGGTGGTCAGCAAAATTCTGCACTGTCCTACTACTATATATACTGCGCACAACAAAAATGCACCACAGGTATGGATGGATAGTATACTTGACGACACAGAGGTAGGTAGAGCAGTGGCCTACTGTACCGTACTGCTATATATTAAATACTGGTGGTCAGCAAAATTCTGCACTGTCCTCCTACTATATATACTGTGCACAACAACTAAAATGCACCACAGGTCTGGATGGATAGTATACTTGACGACACAGAGGTAGGTAGAGCAGTGGCCTACTGTACCGTACTGCTATATATTATATACTGGTGGTCAGCAAAATTCTGCACTGTCCTCCTACTATATATACTGCGCACAACTAAAATGCACCACAGGTATGGATGGATAGTATACTTGACGACACAGAGGTAGGTAGAGCAGTGGCCTACTGTACCTTACTGCTATATATTATATACTGGTGGTCAGCAAAATTTGCCACTGTCCTACTACTATATATATTGCGCACAACAACTAAAATGCACCACAGGTATGGATGGATAGTATACTTGACGACACAGAGGTAGGTAGAGCAGTGGCCTACTGTACCGCACTGCTATATATTATATACTGGTGGTCAGCAAAATTCTGCACTGTCCTCCTACTATATATACTGTGCACAACAACAAAAATGCACCACAGGTATGGATGGATAGTATACTTGACGACATAGAGGTAGGTAGAGCAGTGGCATACTGTACCGTACTGATATATATTATATACTGGTGGTCAGCAAAATTCTGCTCTGTCCTCCTACTCTATATATATACTGCGCACAACTAAAATGCACCACAGGTATGGATGGATAGTATACTTGATGACACAGAGGTAGGTAGAGCAGTGGCCTACTGTACCGTACTGCTATATATTATATACTGGTGGTCAGCAAAATTCTGCACTGTCCTCCTACTATATTTACTGCACACAACAACTAATATGCACCACAGGTATGGATGGATAGTATACTTGATGACACAGAGGTAGGTAGAGCAGTGGCCTACTGTACCGTACTGCTATATATTATATACTGGTGATTAGCAAAATTCTGCACTGTCCTCCAACTATATATACTGCGCACAACTAAAATGCACCACAGGTATAGATGGATAGTATACTTGACGACACAGAGGTAGGTAGAGCAGTGGCCTACTGTACCGTACTGCTATATATTATATACTGGTGGTCAGCAAAATTCTGCACTGTCCTCCTACTATATATACTGCGCACAACTAAAATGCACCACAGGTATGGATGGATAGTATACTTGACGACACAGAGGTAGGTAGAGCAGTGGCCTACTGTACCATACTGCTATATATTATATACTGGTGGTCAACAAAATTCTGCACTGTCCTCCTACTATATATACTGCGCACAACAACTAAAATGTACCACAGGTCTGGATGGATAGTATACTTGACGACACAGAGGTAGGTAGAGCAGTGGCCTACTGTACCGTACTGCTATATATTATATACTGGTGGTCAGCAAAGTACTGCACTGTCCTCCTACTATATAAACTGCGTACAACTAAAATGCATCACAGGTATGGATGGATAATATACTTGACGACACAGAGGTAGGTAGAGCAGTGGCCTACTGTACCGTACGGCTATATATTATATACTGGTGGTCAGCAAAATTCTGCACTGTCCTCCTACTATATATATACTGCGCACAACTAAAATGCACCACAGGTATGGATGGATAGTATACTTGATGACACAGAGGTAGGTAGAGTAGTGGCCTACTGTACCGTACTGCTATATATTATATACTGGTGGTCAGCAAAATTCTGCACTGTCCTCCTACTATACATACTGCACACAACAACTAAAATGCACCACAGGTATGGATGGATTGTATACTGGATGACACAGAGGTAGGTAGAGCAGTGGCCTACTGTACCGTACTGCTATATATTATATACTGGTGGTCAGCAAAATTCTGCACTGTCCTCCAACTATATATACTGCGCACAACTAAAATGCACCACAGGTATGGATGGATAGTATACTTGACGACACAGAGTTAGGTAGAGCAGTGGCCTACTGTACCGTACTGCTATATATTATATACTGGTGGTCAGCAAAATTCTGCACTGTCCTCCTACTATATATACTGCGCACAACTAAAATGCACCACAGGTATGGATGGATAGTTTACTTGAAGACACAGAGGTAGGTAGAGCAGTGGCCTACTGTACCTTACTGCTATATATTATATACTGGTGGTCAGCAAAATTCGCCACTGTCCTACTACTATATATACTGCGCACAACAACTAAAATGCACCACAGGTATGGATGGATAGTATACTTGACGACACAGAGGTAGGTAGAGCAGTGGCCTACTGTACCGCACTGCTATATATTATATACTGGTGGTCAGCAAAATTCTGCACTGCCCTCCTACTATATATACTGCGCACAACAACAAAAATGCACCACAGGTATGGATGGATAGTATACTTGACGACATAGAGGTAGGTAGAGCATTGGCATACTGTACCGTACTGAAATATATTATATACTGGTGGTCAGCAAAATTCTGCTCTGTACTCCTACTATATATATACTGCGCACAACTAAAATGCACCACAGGTATGGATGGATAGTATTCTTGATGACACAGAGGTAGGTAGAGCAGTGGCCTACTGTACCGTACTGATATATATTATATACTGGTGGTCAGCAAAATTCTGCACTGTCCTCCTACTATATATACTGCACACAACAACTAATATGCACCACAGGTATGGATGGATAGTATACTTGATGACACAGAGATAGGTAGAGCAGTGGCCTACTGTACCGTACTGCTATATATTATATACTGGTGGTCAGCAAAATTCTGCACTGTGCTCCAACTATATATACTGCGCACAACTAAAATGCACCACAGGTATAGATGGATAGTATACTTGATGACACAAACTTAGGTAGAGCAGTGGCCTACTGTACCGTACTGCTATATATTATACACTGGTGGTCAGCAAAATTCTGCACTGTCCTCCTACTATATATATTGTGCATAACAACTAAAATGCACCACAGGTATTGATGGTAAGTATAGTTGACGACACAGAGGTAGGTAGAGCAGTGGCCTACTGTACCGTACTGCTATATATTATATACTGGTGGTCAGCAAAATTCTGCACTGTCCTCCTACTATATATACTGTGCACAACTAAAATGCACCACAGGTATGGATGGATAGTTTTCTTGACGACACAGAGGTAGGTAGAGCAGTGGCCTACTGTACCGTACTGCTATATATTATATACTGGTGGTCAGCAAAATTCTGCACTGTCCTCCTACTATATTAACTGCGCACAACAAAAATGCACCACAGGTATGGATGGATAGTATACTTGATGACACAGAGGTAGGTAGAGCAGTGGCCTACTGTACTGTACTGCTATATATTAAATAATGGTGGTCAGCAAAATTCTGCACTGTCCTCCTACTATATATACTGCACACAACAACTAAAATGCACCACAGGTATGGATGGATAGTATACATGACAACACAGAGGTAGGTAGAGCAGTGGCCTACTGTACCATACTGCTATATATTATATAATGGTGGTCAGCAAAATTCTGCACTGTCCTCCTACTATATATACTGCGCACAACTAATATGCACCACAGGTATGGATGGATAGTATACTTGACGACACAGAGGTAGATAGAGCAGTGGCCTACTGTACTGTACTGCTATATATTATATACTGGTGGTCAGCAAAATTCTGCACTGTCCTCCTATTATATATACTGCGAACAACTAAAATTCACCACAGGTATGGATGGATAGTATACTTGACGACACAGAGGTACGTAGAGCAGTGGCCTACTGTACCGTACTGCTATATATTATATACTGGTGGTCAGCAAAATTCTGCACTGTCCTCCTACTATATATACTGCGCACAACTAAAATGCACCACAGGTATGGATGGATAGTATACTTGACAACACATAGGTAGGTAGAGCAGTGGCCTACTGTACCGTACTGCTATATATTATATACTGGTGGTCAGCAAAATTCTGCACTGTCCTACTACTATATATACTGCGCACAACAAAAATGCACCACAGGTATGGATGGATAGTATACTTGACGACACAGAGGTAGGTAGAGCAGTGGCCTACTGTACCGTACTGCTATATATTAAATACTGGTGGTCAGCAAAATTCTGCACTGTCCTCCTACTATATATACTGTGCACAACAACTAAAATGCACCACAGGTCTGGATGGATAGTATACTTGACGACACAGAGGTAGGTAGAGCAGTGGCCTACTGTACCGTACTGCTATATATTATATACTGGTGGTCAGCAAAATTCTGCACTGTCCTCCTACTATATATACTGCGCACAACTAAAATGCACCACAGGTATGGATGGATAGTATACTTGACGACACAGAGGTAGGTAGAGCAGTGGCCTACTGTACCTTACTGCTATATATTATATACTGGTGGTCAGCAAAATTTGCCACTGTCCTACTACTATATATATTGCGCACAACAACTAAAATGCACCACAGGTATGGATGGATAGTATACTTGATGACACAGAGGTAGGTAGAGCAGTGGCCTACTGTACCGCACTGCTATATATTATATACTGGTGGTCAGCAAAATTCTGCACTGTCCTCCTACTATATATACTGTGCACAACAACAAAAATGCACCACAGGTATGGATGGATAGTATACTTGACGACATAGAGGTAGGTAGAGCAGTGGCATACTGTACCGTACTGATATATATTATATACTGGTGGTCAGCAAAATTCTGCTCTGTCCTCCTACTCTATATATATACTGCGCACAACTAAAATGCACCACAGGTATGGATGGATAGTATACTTGATGACACAGAGGTAGGTAGAGCAGTGGCCTACTGTACCGTACTGCTATATATTATATACTGGTGGTCAGCAAAATTCTGCACTGTCCTCCTACTATATTTACTGCACACAACAACTAATATGCACCACAGGTATGGATGGATAGTATACTTGATGACACAGAGGTAGGTAGAGCAGTGGCCTACTGTACCGTACTGCTATATATTATATACTGGTGATTAGCAAAATTCTGCACTGTCCTCCAACTATATATACTGCGCACAACTAAAATGCACCACAGGTATAGATGGATAGTATACTTGACGACACAGAGGTAGGTAGAGCAGTGGCCTACTGTACCGTACTGCTATATATTATATACTGGTGGTCAGCAAAATTCTGCACTGTCCTCCTACTATATATACTGCGCACAACTAAAATGCACCACAGGTATGGATGGATAGTATACTTGACGACACAGAGGTAGGTAGAGCAGTGGCCTACTGTACCATACTGCTATATATTATATACTGGTGGTCAACAAAATTCTGCACTGTCCTCCTACTATATATACTGCGCACAACAACTAAAATGTACCACAGGTCTGGATGGATAGTATACTTGACGACACAGAGGTAGGTAGAGCAGTGGCCTACTGTACCGTACTGCTATATATTATATACTGGTGGTCAGCAAAATACTGCACTGTCCTCCTACTATATAAACTGCGTACAACTAAAATGCATCACAGGTATGGATGGATAATATACTTGACGACACAGAGGTAGGTAGAGCAGTGGCCTACTGTACCGTACGGCTATATATTATATACTGGTGGTCAGCAAAATTCTGCACTGTCCTCCTACTATATATATACTGCGCACAACTAAAATGCACCACAGGTATGGATGGATAGTATACTTGATGACACAGAGGTAGGTAGAGTAGTGGCCTACTGTACCGTACTGCTATATATTATATACTGGTGGTCAGCAAAATTCTGCACTGTCCTCCTACTATATATACTGCACACAACAACTAAAATGCACCACAGGTATGGATGGATTGTATACTGGATGACACAGAGGTAGGTAGAGCAGTGGCCTACTGTACCGTACTGCTATATATTATATACTGGTGGTCAGCAAAATTCTGCACTGTCCTCCAACTATATATACTGCGCACAACTAAAATGCACCACAGGTATGGATGGATAGTATACTTGACGACACAGAGTTAGGTAGAGCAGTGGCCTACTGTACCGTACTGCTATATATTATATACTGGTGGTCAGCAAAATTCTGCACTGTCCTCCTACTATATATACTGCGCACAACTAAAATGCACCACAGGTATGGATGGATAGTTTACTTGAAGACACAGAGGTAGGTAGAGCAGTGGCCTACTGTACCTTACTGCTATATATTATATACTGGTGGTCAGCAAAATTCGCCACTGTCCTACTACTATATATACTGCGCACAACAACTAAAATGCACCACAGGTATGGATGGATAGTATACTTGACGACACAGAGGTAGGTAGAGCAGTGGCCTACTGTACCGCACTGCTATATATTATATACTGGTGGTCAGCAAAATTCTGCACTGCCCTCCTACTATATATACTGCGCACAACAACAAAAATGCACCACAGGTATGGATGGATAGTATACTTGACGACATAGAGGTAGGTAGAGCATTGGCATACTGTACCGTACTGAAATATATTATATACTGGTGGTCAGCAAAATTCTGCTCTGTACTCCTACTATATATATACTGCGCACAACTAAAATGCACCACAGGTATGGATGGATAGTATTCTTGATGACACAGAGGTAGGTAGAGCAGTGGCCTACTGTACCGTACTGATATATATTATATACTGGTGGTCAGCAAAATTCTGCACTGTCCTCCTACTATATATACTGCACACAACAACTAATATGCACCACAGGTATGGATGGATAGTATACTTGATGACACAGAGATAGGTAGAGCAGTGGCCTACTGTACCGTACTGCTATATATTATATACTGGTGGTCAGCAAAATTCTGCACTGTGCTCCAACTATATATACTGCGCACAACTAAAATGCACCACAGGTATAGATGGATAGTATACTTGATGACACAAACTTAGGTAGAGCAGTGGCCTACTGTACCGTACTGCTATATATTATACACTGGTGGTCAGCAAAATTCTGCACTGTCCTCCTACTATATATATTGTGCATAACAACTAAAATGCACCACAGGTATTGATGGTAAGTATAGTTGACGACACAGAGGTAGGTAGAGCAGTGGCCTACTGTACCGTACTGCTATATATTATATACTGGTGGTCAGCAAAATTCTGCACTGTCCTCCTACTATATATACTGTGCACAACTAAAATGCACCACAGGTATGGATGGATAGTTTTCTTGACGACACAGAGGTAGGTAGAGCAGTGGCCTACTGTACCGTACTGCTATATATTATATACTGGTGGTCAGCAAAATTCTGCACTGTCCTCCTACTATATTAACTGCGCACAACAAAAATGCACCACAGGTATGGATGGATAGTATACTTGATGACACAGAGGTAGGTAGAGCAGTGGCCTACTGTACTGTACTGCTATATATTAAATAATGGTGGTCAGCAAAATTCTGCACTGTCCTCCTACTATATATACTGCACACAACAACTAAAATGCACCACAGGTATGGATGGATAGTATACATGACAACACAGAGGTAGGTAGAGCAGTGGCCTACTGTACCATACTGCTATATATTATATAATGGTGGTCAGCAAAATTCTGCACTGTCCTCCTACTATATATACTGCGCACAACTAATATGCACCACAGGTATGGATGGATAGTATACTTGACGACACAGAGGTAGATAGAGCAGTGGCCTACTGTACTGTACTGCTATATATTATATACTGGTGGTCAGCAAAATTCTGCACTGTCCTCCTATTATATATACTGCGAACAACTAAAATTCACCACAGGTATGGATGGATAGTATACTTGACGACACAGAGGTACGTAGAGCAGTGGCCTACTGTACCGTACTGCTATATATTATATACTGGTGGTGAGCAAAATTCTGCATTGTCCTCCTACTATATATACTGCGCACAACAAAAATGCACCACAGGTATGGATGGATAGTATACTTGACGACACAGAGGTAGGTAGAGCAGTGGCCTACTGTACCGTACTGCTATATATTATATACTGGTGGTCAGCAAAATTTTGCACTGTCCTCCTACTATATATACTGCGCACAACTAAAATGCACCACAGGTATGGATGGATAGTATACTTGACGACACAGAGGTAGGTAGAGCATTGGCCTACTGTACCGTACTGCTATATATTATATACTGGTGGTCAGCAAAATTCTGCACTGTCCTCCTACTATATATACTGCGCATAACTAAAATGCACCACAGGTATGGATGGATAGTATACTTGACGACACAGAGGTAGGTAGAGCAGTGGCCTACTGTACCATACTGCTATATATTATATACTGGTGGTCAGCAAAATTCTGCACTGTCCTCCTACTATATATACTGCGCACAACAACTAAAATGCACCACAGGTATGGATGTATAATATACTTGACGACACAGAGGTAGGTAGAGCAGTTGTTATGAGCCACGGCTGTGGTTCATTCCTGTTTTGCATGTCGGTTAGGTATTTTATGTTATACTACTGTTTATGTTCCCCGTGGGTGTCATGGGGTGCTTGGAGCTCTCCCTTAAGGAGAGGATACTGTTATGAACCACAGGTAGTGGTTCATTCCTATTTTATGTTTATAGTTCTCTTGCAGGCCAGGATTTCCCTTTGCTCTGGTTTAAAAGATTATTGTTTGCTGTCAGTGGTGAGTCTGTGTAATTGCAGTCTGTTCCCATGTGTACAGCCTCACCTGGCTGCTAATTGCATCTTGTCAGTTTGGAGTCATGCAACAGGGCAGCTGCATGACATAATTAATTAGGCCTCTCTGTTGTATGCTGGCTGAGTGCAATTCACAGACGCTGGTGATATTTCTAGGTTTCCAGTCTTCCAGAGTGCTTGAGTTCTGAGCTTGTTCCTGCCAGTTCCTGAGCTCCTGTCTAGCAGTGTCTGTCTAGCCGATTCCTGTGTCTGATCCCGTGTCCTGCCGTGAAGCGTTCCTGTCCTGAAGTCCTGTGGCTTTGCCTATGCCTGGTCGAGTTTCTGGCTTCTTGGTGTCCACCGGTCTGTCGTTTGGGATTCTGCCTGTCCTCCAGTTCTGAGAGTCTGTGTCGGCAGCATTGGGATTTCCTGTCCGTTTGCCAGTATTTGTACCGGTTCCGTGAGTAGCGGCTTTGCGCGTCCGTCGGCCTAGGCCGCTGTATTCCTTGGTTGTATCTGTCACTGGTGTTTTGCAGAGGGTTCTGCTTATGCTGTCACCGCCGGTACACAAAAGTATTGTGTCGGCATGTGGTCAGCATTTCCTTTGTTGTTCTTTTCCTTTGGCGGCAAGCCGCACATACATTTAGTATTAGGCTAGTTAGTAGCCCCTGGCTTTGGTTGTTTCAGTTAGAGGGCCCCTTGTTATTACCCTGTCTCAGTTCACGCTTGTCTCTCTTTAAGACCTGAGGGGGCATCGGAGTTGGGCAGACCTAATCCGCCCTTCAAACGCGGCTGCCATGGGCCCAAGAAACCATAGTCCTGCAAGCGTGAATTGACAACACGGGTAAAACAACGGAGGTAGGGTGCCAGGGGCTATTCCCGTTCCATTTCTCCAAATCCAGTATTCCGTCCTGGTGCTTTGGACTCACTTCATAGCATCTACCTTGTTCTGAGCACCAGGAACCTAACAGCAGTGGCCTACTGTACCATACTGCTATATATTATATACTGGTGGTCAGCAAAATTCTGCACTGTCCTCCTACTATATATACTGCGCACAACAACTAAAATGCACCACAGGTATGGATGTATAATATACTTGACGACACAGAGGTAGGTAGAGCAGTTGTTATGAGCCACGGCTGTGGTTCATTCCTGTTTTGCATGTTGGTTAGGTATTTTATGTTATACTACTGTTTATGTTCCCCGTGGGTGTCATGGGGTGCTTGGAGCTCTCCCTTAAGGAGAGGATACTGTTATTAACCACAGGTAGTGGTTCATTCCTATTTTATGTTTATAGTTCTCTTGCAGGCCAGGATTTCCCTTTGCTCTGGTTTAGAAGATTATTGTTTGCTGTCAGTGGTGAGTCTGTGTAATTGCAGTCTGTTCCCATGTGTACAGCCTCACCTGGCTGCTAATTGCATCTTGTCAGTTTGGAGTCATGCAACAGGGCAGCTGCATGACATAATTAATTAGGCCTCTCTGTTATATGCTGGCTGAGTGCAATTCACAGACGCTGGTGATATTTCTAGGTTTCCAGTCTTCCAGAGTGCTTGAGTTCTGAGCTTGTTCCTGCCAGTTCCTGAGCTCCTGTCTAGCAGTGTCTGTCTAGCCGATTCCTGTGTCTGATCCCGTGTCCTGCCGTGAAGCGTTCCTGTTCTGAAGTCCTGTGGCTTTGCCTATGCCTGGTCGAGTTTCTGGCTTCTTGGTGTCCACCGGTCTGTCGTTTGGGATTCTGCCTGTCCTCCAGTTCTGAGAGTCTGTGTCGGCAGCATTGGGGTTTCCTGTCCGTTTGCCAGTATTTGTACCGGTTCCGTGAGTAGCGGCTTTGCCGCGTCTGTCGGCCTAGGCTGCTGTATTCCTTGGTTGTATCTGTCACTGGTGTTTTGCAGAGGGTTCTGCTTATGCTGTCACCGCCGGTACACAAAAGTATTGTGTCGGCATGTGGTCAGCATTTCCTTTGTTGTTCTTTTCCTTTGGCGGCAAGCCGCACATACATTTAGTATTGGGCTAGTTAGTAGCCCCTGGCTTTGGTTGTTTCAGTTAGAGGGCCCCTTGTTATTACCCTGTCTCAGTTCACGCTTGTCTCTCTTTAAGACCTGAGGGGGCATCGGAGTTGGGCAGACCTAATCCGCCCTTCAAACGCGGCTGCCATGGGCCCAAGAAACCATAGTCCTGCAAGCGTGAATTGACAACACGGGTAAAACAACGGAGGTAGGGTGCCAGGGGCTATTCCCGTTCCATTTCTCCAAATCCAGTATTCCGTCCTGGTGCTTTGGACTCACTTCATAACATCTACCTTGTTCTGAGCACCAGGAACCTAACAGCAGTGGCCAACTGTACCATACTGCTATATATTATATACTGGTGGTCAGCAAAATTCTGCACTGTCCTCCTTCTATATATACTGCGCACAACAACTAAAATGCACCACAGGTATGGATGTATAATATACTTGACGACACAGAGGTAGGTAGAGCAGTTGTTATGAGCCACGGCTGTGGTTCATTCCTGTTTTGCATGTCGGTTAGGTATTTTATGTTATACTACTGTTTATGTTCCCCGTGGGTGTCATGGGGTGCTTGGAGCTCTCCCTTAAGGAGAGGATACTGTTATTAACCACAGGTAGTGGTTCATTCCTATTTTATGTTTATAGTTCTCTTGCAGGCCAGGATTTCCCTTTGCTCTGGTTTAGAAGATTATTGTTTGCTGTCAGTGGTGAGTCTGTGTAATTGCAGTCTGTTCCCATGTGTACAGCCTCACCTGGCTGCTAATTGCATCTTGTCAGTTTGGAGTCATGCAACAGGGCAGCTGCATGACATAATTAATTAGGCCTCTCTGTTATATGCTGGCTGAGTGCAATTCACAGACGCTGGTGATATTTCTAGGTTTCCAGTCTTCCAGAGTGCTTGAGTTCTGAGCTTGTTCCTGCCAGTTCCTGAGCTCCTGTCTAGCAGTGTCTGTCTAGCCGATTCCTGTGTCTGATCCCGTGTCCTGCCGTGAAGCGTTCCTGTCCTGAAGTCCTGTGGCTTTGCCTATGACTGGTCGAGTTTCTGGCTTCTTGGTGTCCACCGGTCTGTCGTTTGGGATTCTGCCTGTCCTCCAGTTCTGAGAGTCTGTGTCGGCAGCATTGGGGTTTCCTGTCCGTTTGCCAGTATTTGTACCGGTTGCGTGAGTAGCGGCTTTGCCGCGTCCGTCGGCCTAGGTCGCTGTATTCCTTGGTTGTATCTGTCACTGGTGTTTTGCAGAGGGTTCTGCTTATGCTGTCACCGCCGGTACACAAAAGTATTGTGTCGGCGTGTGGTCAGCATTTCCTTTGTTGTTCTTTTCCTTTGGCGGCAAGCCGCACATACATTTAGTTTTAGGCTAGTTAGTAGCCCCTGGCTTTGGTTGTTTCAGTTAGAGGGCCACTTGTTATTACCCTGTCTCAGTTCACGCTTTGTCTCTCTTTAAAACCTGAGGGGGCATCGGAGTTGGGCAGACCTAATCCGCCCTTCAAATGCGGCTTCCATGGGCCCAAGAAACCATAGTCCTGCAAGCGTGAATTGACAACACGGGTAAAACAACGGAGGTAGGGTGCCAGGGGCTATTCCCGTTCCATTTCTCCAAATCCAGTATTCCGTCCTGGTGCTTTGGACTCACTTCATAACATCTACCTTGTTCTGAGCACCAGGAACCTAACAGCAGTGGCCTACTGTACCGTACTGCTATATATTATATACTGGTGGTCAGCAAAATTCTGCACTGTCCTCCTACTATATATACTGCACACAACAACTAAAATGCACCACAGGTATGGATGGATAGTATACTGGATGACACAGAGGTAGGTAGAGCAGTGGCCTACTGTACCGTACTGCTATAAATTATATACTGGTGGTCAGCAAAATTCTGCACTGTCCTCCAACTGTATATACTGCGCACAACTAAAATGCACCACAGGTATGGATGGATAGTATACTTGACCACACAGAGTTAGGTAGAGCAGTGGCCTACTGTACCGTACTGCTATATATTATATACTGGTGGTCAGCAAAATTCTGCACTGTCCTCCTACTATATATACTGCGCACAACTAAAATGCACCACAGGTATGGATGGATAGTTTACTTGAAGACACAGAGGTAGGTAGAGCAGTGGCCTACTGTACCTTACTGCTATATATTATAAACTGGTGGTCAGCAAAATTCGCCACTGTCCTACTACTATATATACTGCGCACAACAACTAAAATGCACCACAGGTATGGATGGATAGTATACTTGATGACACAGAGGTAGGTAGAGCAGTGGCCTACTGTACCGTACTGCTGTATATTATATACTGGTGGTCAGCAAAATACTGCACTGTCCTCCTACTATATATACTGCACACAACAACTAATATGCACCACAGGTATGGATGGATAGTATACTTGATGACACAGAGGTAGGTAGAGCAGTGGCCTACTGTACCGTACTGCTATATATTATATACTGGTGGTCAGCAAAATTCTGCACTGTCCTCCAAGTATATATACTGCGCACAACTAAAATGCACCACAGGTATAGATGGATAGTATACTTTAGACACAAACTTAGGTAGAGCAGTGGCCTACTGTACCGTACTGCTATATATTATACACTGGTGGTCAGCAAAATTCTACACTGTCTTCCTACTATATATATTGTGCACAACAACTAAAATGCACCACAGGTATGGATGGTAAGTATACTTGATGACACAGAGGTAGGTAGAGCAGTGGCCTACTGTACCGTACTGCTATATATTATATACTGGTGGTCAGCAAAATTCTGCACTGTCCTCCTACTATATATACTGCGCACAACTAAAATGCACCACAGGTATGGATGGATAGTTTTCTTGACGACACAGAGGTAGGTAGAGCAGTGGCCTACTGTACCGTACTGCTATATATTATATACTGGTGGTCAGCAAAATTCTGCACTGTCCTCCTACTATATATACTGCACACAACTAAAATGCACCACAGGTATGGATGGATAGTATATTTGATGACACAGAGGTAGGTAGAGCAGTGGCCTACTGTACTGTACTGATATATATTAAATAATGGTGGTCAGCAAAATTCTGCACTGTCCTCCTACTATATATACTGCGCACAACAACTAAAATGCACCACAGGTATGGATGGATAGTATACATGACAACACAGAGGTAGGTAGAGCAGTGGCCTACTGTACCATACTGCTATATATTATATAATGGTGGTCAGCTAAATTCTGCACTGTCCTTCTACTATATATACTGCGCACAACTAAAATGCACCACAGGTTTGGATGGATAGTATACTTGACGACACAGAGGTAGATAGAGCAGTGGCCTACTGTACTGTTCTGCTAAATATTATATACTGTTGGTCAGCAAAATTCTGCACTGTCCTCCTATTATATATACTGCGAACAACTAAAATTCACCACAGGTATGGATGGATAGTATACTTGACGACACAGAGGTACGTAGAGCAGTGGCCTACTGTACCGTACTGCTATATATTATATACTGGTGGTGAGCAAAATTCTGCATTGTCCTCCTACTATATATACTGCGCACAACAAAAATGCACCACAGGTATGGATGGATAGTATACTTGATGACACAGAGGTAGGTAGAGCATTGGCCTACTGTACCGTACTGCTATTTATTATATACTGGTGGTCAACAAAATTCTGCACTGTCCTCCTACTATATATACTGCGCATAGCTAAAATGCACCACAGGTATGGATGGATAGTATACTTGACGACACAGAGGTAGGTAGAGCAGTGGCCTACTGTACCATACTGCTATATATTATATACTGGTGGTCAGCAAAATTCTGCACTGTCCTCCTACTATATATACTGCGCATAACTAAAATGCACCACAGGTATGGATGGATAGTATACTTGACGACACAGAGGTACGTAGAGCAGTGGCCTACTGTACCGTACTGCTATATATTATATACTGGTGGTCAGCAAAATTTTGCACTGTCCTCCTACTATATATACTGCGCACAACTAAAATGCACCACAGGTATGGATGGATAGTATACTTGACGACACAGAGGTAGGTAGAGCATTGGCCTACTGTACCGTACTGCTATATATTATATACTGGTGGTCAGCAAAATTCTGCACTGTCCTCCTACTATATATACATCGCATAACTAAAATGCACCACAGGTATGAATGGATAGTATACTTGACGACACAGAGGTAGGTAGAGCAGTGGCCTACTGTACCATACTGCTATATATTATATACTGGTGGTCAGCAAAATTCTGCACTGTCCTCCTACTATATATACTGCGCACAACAACTAAAATGCACCACAGGTATGGATGTATAATATACTTGACGACACAGAGGTAGGTAGAGCAGTTGTTATGAGCCACGGCTGTGGTTCATTTCTGTTTTGTATGTCGGTTAGGTATTTTATGTTATACTACTGTTTATGTTCCCCGTGGGTGTCATGGGGTGCTTGGAGCTCTCCCTTAAGGAGATGAAACTGTTATGAACCACAGGTAGTGGTTCATTCCTATTTTATGTTTATTGTTCTCTTGCAGGCCAGGATTTCCCTTTGCTCTGGTTTAGAAGATTATTGTTTGCTGTCAGTGGTGAGTCTGTGTAATTGCAGTCTGTTCCCATGTGTACAGCCTCACCTGGCTGCTAATTGCATCTTGTCAGTTTGGAGTCATGCAACAGGGCAGCTGCATGACATAATTAATTAGGCCTCTCTGTTGTATGCTGGCTGAGTGCAATTCACAGACGCTGGTGATATTTCTAGGTTTCCAGTATTCCAGAGTGCTTGAGTTCTGAGCTTGTTCCTGCCAGTTCCTGAGCTCCTGTCTAGCAGTGTCTGTCTAGCCGATTCCTGTGTCTGATCCCGTGTCCTGCCGTGAAGCGTTCCTGTCCTGAAGTCCTGTGGCTTTGCCTATGCCTGGTCGAGTTTCTGGCTTCTTGGTGTCCACCGGTCTGTCGTTTGGGATTCTGCCTGTCCTCCAGTTCTGAGAGTCTGTGTCGGCAGCATTGGGGTTTCCTGTCCGTTTGCCAGTATTTTTACCGGTTCCGTGAGTAGCGGCTTTGCCGCGTCCGTCGGCCTAGGCCGCTGTATTCCTTGGTTGTATCTGTCACTGGTGTTTTGCAGAGGGTTCTGCTTATGCTGTCACCGCCGGTACACAAAAGTATTGTGTCGGCGTGTGGTCAGCATTTCCTTTGTTGTTCTTTTCCTTTGGCGGCAAGCCGCACATACATTTAGTTTTAGGCTAGTTAGTAGCCCCAGGCTTTGGTTGTTTCAGTTAGAGGGCCCCTTGTTATTACCCTGTCTCAGTTCACGCTTTGTCTCTCTTTAAGACCTGAGGGGGCATCAGAGTTGGGCAGACCTAATCCGCCCTTCAAACGCGGCTGCCATGGGCCCAAGAAACCATAGTCCTGCAAGCGTGAATTGACAACACGGGTAAAACAACGGAGGTAGGGTGCCAGGGGCTATTCCCGTTCCATTTCTCCAAATCCAGTATTCCGTCCTGGTGCTTTGGACTCACTTCATAACATCTACCTTGTTCTGAGCACCAGGAACCTAACAGCAGTGGCCTACTGTACCGTACTGCTATATATTATATACTGGTGGTCAGCAAAATTCTGCACTGTCCTCCTACTATATATACTGCGCACAACAACTAAAATGCACCACAGATATGGATGGATAGTATACTTGACGACACAGAGGTAGGTAGAGCAGTGGCCTACTGTACCGTACTGCTATATATTATATACGGGTGGTCAGCAAGATTCTGTACTGTCCTCCTACTATATATACTGCGCACAACAACTAAAATGCACCACAGGTATGGATGGATAGTATACTTGACGACACAGAGGTAGATAGAGCTGTGGCCCACTGTACCGTACTGATATATATTATATACTGGTGGTCAGCAAAATTATGCACTGTCCTCCTACTATATATACTGCGCACTACTAAAATGCACCACAGGTATGGATTGATAGTATACTTGATGACACGGAGGTAGGTAGAGCAGTGGCCTACTGTACCGTACTGCTATATATTATACACTGGTGGTCAGCAAAATTCTGCACTGTCCTCCTACTATATATACTGCGCACAACAACTAAAATGCACCACAGGTATGGATGGATAGTATACTTGACGACACAGAGGTAGGTAGAGCAGTTGTTATGAGCCACGGCTGTGGTTCATTCCTGTTTTGCATGTCGGTTAGGTATTTTATGTTATACTACTGTTTATGTTCCCCGTGGGTGTCATGGGGTGCTTGGAGCTCTTCCTTAAGGAGAGGATACTGTTATGAACCACAGGTAGTGGTTCATTCCTATTTTATGTTTATAGTTCTCTTGCAGGCAAGGATTTCCCTTTGCTCTGGTTTAGAAGATTATTGTTTGCTGTCAGTGGTGAGTCTGTGTAATTGCAGTCTGTTCCCATGTGTACAGCCTCACCTGGCTGCTAATTGCATCTTGTCAGTTTGGAGTCATGCAACAGGGCAGCTGCATGACATAATTAATTAGGCCTCTCTGTTGTATGCTGGCTGAGTGCAATTCACAGACGCTGGTGATATTTCTAGGTTTCCAGTCTTCCAGAGTGCTTGAGTTCTGAGCTTGTTCCTGCCAGTTCCTGAGCTCCTGTCTAGCAGTGTCTGTCTAGCCGATTCCTGTGTCTGATCCCGTGTCCTGCCGTGAAGCGTTCCTGTCCTGAAGTCCTGTGGCTTTGCCTATGCCTGGTCGAGTTTCTGGCTTCTTGGTGTCCACCGGTCTGTCGTTTGGGATTCTGCCGGTCCTCCAGTTCTGAGAGTCTGTGTCGGCAGCATTGGGGTTTCCTGTCCGGTTGCCAGTATTTGTACCGGTTCCGTGAGTAGCGGCTTTGCCGCGTCCGTCGGCCTAGGCCGCTGTATTCCTTGGTTGTATCTGTCACTGGTGTTTTGCAGAGGGTTCTGCTTATGCTGTCACCGCCGGTACACAAAAGTATTGTGTCGGCGTGTGGTCAGCATTTCCTTTGTTGTTCTTTTCCTTTGGCGGCAAGCCGCACATACATTTAGTTTTAGGCTAGTTAGTAGCCCCTGGCTTTGGTTGTTTCAGTTAGAGGGCCCCTTGTTATTACCCTGTCTCAGTTCACGCTTTGTCTCTCTTTAAGACCTGAGGGGGCATCGGAGTTGGGCAGACCTAATCCGCCCTTCAAACGCGGCTGCCATGGGCCCAAGAAACCATAGTCCTGCAAGCGTGAATTGACAACACGGGTAAAACAACGGAGGTAGGGTGCCAGGGGCTATTCCCGTTCCATTTCTCCAAATCCAGTATTCCGTCCTGGTGCTTTGGACTCACTTCATAACATCTACCTTGTTCTGAGCACCAGGAACCTAACAGCAGTGGCCTACTGTACCGTACTGCTATATATTATATACTGGTAGTCAGCAAAATTCTGCACTGTCCTCCTACTATATATACTGCGCACAACAACTAAAATGCACCACAGGTATGGATGTATAATATACTTGATGACACAGAGGTAGGTAGAGCAGTTGTTATGAGCCACGGCTGTGGTTCATTCCTGTTTTGCATGTCGGTTAGGTATTTTATGTTATACTACTGTTTATGTTCCCCGTGGGTGTCATGGGGTGCTTGGAGCTCTCCCTTAAGGAGAGGATACTGTTATGAACCACAGGTAGTGGTTCATTCCTATTTTATGTTTATAGTTCTCTTGCAGGCCAGGATTTCCCTTTGCTCTGGTTTAGAAGATTATTGTTTGCTGTCAGTGGTGAGTCTGTGTAATTGCAGTCTGTTCCCATGTGTACAGCCTCACCTGGCTGCTAATTGCCTCTTGTCAGTTTGGAGTCATGCAACAGGGCAGCTGCATGACATAATTAATTAGGCCTCTCTGTTATATGCTTGCTGAGTGCAATTCACAGACGCTGGTGATATTTCTAGGTTTCCAGTCTTCCAGAGTGCTTGAGTTCTGAGCTTGTTCCTGCCAGTTCCTGAGCTCCTGTCTAGCAGTGTCTGTCTAGCCGATTCCTGTGTCTGATCCCGTGTCCTGCCGTGAAGCGTTCCTGTCCTGAAGTCCTGTGTCTTTGCCTATGCCTGGTCGAGTTTCTGGCTTCTTGGTGTCCACCGGTCTGTTGTTTGGGATTCTGCCTGTCCTCCAGTTCTGAGAGTCTGTGTCGGCAGCATTGGGGTTTCCTGTCCGTTTGCCAGTATTTTTACCGGTTCCGTGAGTAGCGGCTTTGCCGCGTCCGTCGGCCTAGGCCGCTGTATTCCTTGGTTGTATCTGTCACTGGTGTTTTGCAGAGGGTTCTGCTTATGCTGTCACCGCCGGTACACAAAAGTATTGTGTCGGCGTGTGGTCAGCATTTCCTTTGTTGTTCTTTTCCTTTGGCGGCAAGCCGCACATACATTTAGTTTTAGGCTAGTTAGTAGCCCCTGGCTTTGGTTGTTTCAGTTAGAGGGCCCCTTGTTATTACCCTGTCTCAGTTCACGCTTTGTCTCTCTTTAAGACCTGCGGAGGCATCGGAGTTGGGCAGACCTAATACGCCCTTCAAACGTGGCTGCCATGGGCCAAAGAAACCATAGTCCTGCAAGCGTGAATTGACAACACGGGTAAAACAACGGAGGTAGGGTGTCAGGGGCTATTCCCGTTCCATTTCTCCAAATCCAGTATTCCGTCCTGGTGCTTTGGACTCACTTCATAACATCTACCTTGTTCTGAGCACCAGGAACCTAACAGCAGTGGCCTACTGTACCGTACTGCTATATATTATATACTGGTGGTCAGCAAAATTCTGCACTGTCCTCCTACTATATATACTGCGCACAACAACTAAAATGCACCACAGATATGGATGGATAGTATACTTGATGACACAGAGGTAGGTAGAGCAGTGGCCTACTGTACCGTACTGCTATATATTATATACGGGTGGTCAGCAAGATTCTGCACTGTCCTCCTACTATATATACTGCGCACAACAACTAAAATGCACCACAGGTATGGATGGATAGTATACTTGACGACACAGAGGTAGGTAGAGTAGTGGCCCACTGTACCGTACTGATATATATTATATACTGGTGGTCAGCAAAATTATGCACTGTCCTCCTACTATATCTACTGCGCACAACTAAAATGCACCACAGGTATGGATTGATAGTATACTTGACGACACGGAGGTAGGTAGAGCAGTGGCCTACTGTACCGTACTGCTATATATTATACACTGGTGGTCAGCAAAATTCTGCACTGTCCTCCTACTATATATACTGCGCACAACAACTAAAATGCACCACAGGTATGGATGGATAGTATACTTGACGACACAGAGGTAGGTAGAGCAGTGGCCTACTGTACCATACTGCTATATATTATATACTGGAGGTCAGCAAAATTCTGCACTGTCCTCCTACTATATATACTGTGCACAACAACTCAAATGCACCACAGGTATGGATGGATAATATACTTGACGACACAGAGGTAGGTAGAGCAGTGGCCAACTATACCGTACTGCTATATATTAAATACTGGTGGTCAGCAAAATTATGCACTGTCCTCCTACTATATATACTGCGCACAACTAAAATGCACCACAGGTATGGATTGATAGTATACTTGACGACACGGAGGTAGGTAGAGCAGTGGCCTACTGTACCGTACTGCTATATATTATACACTGGTGGTCAGCAAAATTCTGCACTGTCCTCCTACTATATATACTGCGCACAACAACTAAAATGCACCACAGGTATGGATGGATAGTATACTTGACGACACAGAGGTAGGTAGAGCAGTGGCCTACTGTACCATACTGCTATATATTATATACTGGAGGTCAGCAAAATTCTGCACTGTCCTCCTACTATATATACTGTGCACAACAACTCAAATGCACCACAGGTATGGATGGATAATATACTTGACGACACAGAGGTAGGTAGAGCAGTGGCCTACTATACCGTACTGCTATATATTAAATACTGGTGGTCAGCAAAATTCTGCACTGTCTTCCTACTATATATACTGCGCACAACTAAAATGCACCACAAGTATGGCTGGATAGTATACTTGACGACACAGAGGTAGGTAGAGCAGTGTCCTACTGTACCATACTGCAATATATTATATACTGGAGGTCAGCAAAATTTTGCACTATCCTCCTACTATATATACTGTGCACAACAACTAAAATGCACCACAGGTATGGATGGATAGTATACTTGATGACACAGAGGTAGGTAGAGCAGTGGTCTACTGTACCGTAAAACTATATATTATATACTGGTGGTCAGCAAAATACGCCACTGTCCTCCTACTATATATACTGCGCACAACAACTAAAATGCACCACAGGTATGGATGGATAGTATACTTGACGACACAGAGGTAGGTAGAGCAGTGGCCTACTGTACCATACTGCAATATATTATATACTGGTGGTCAGCAAAGTTCTGCACTGTCCTACTACTATATATACTGCGCACAACAACTAAAATGCACCACAGGTATGGATGGATAGTATACTTGACGAAACAGTGGTAGGTAGAGCAGTGGCCTACTGTACCATACTGTTATATATTATATACCGGTGGTCAGCAAAATTCTGCATTGTCCTCCTACTATATATACTGCGCACAACAAAAATGCACAACAGGTATGGATGGATAGTATACTTGACGATACAGAGGAAGGTAGAGCAGTGGCCTACTGTACCGTACTGCTATATATTATATACAGGTGGTCAGCAAAATTTTGCACTGTCCTTCTACTATATATGCTGCGCACAACAACTAAAACGCACCACAGGTATGTATGGATAGTATACTTGATGAAACAGTGGTAGGTAGAGCAGTGGCCTACTGTACCATACTGTTATATATGATATACTGGTGGTCAGCAAAATTTTGCACTGTCCTCCTACTATGTATACTGCGCACAATTAAAATGCTCCACAGGTATGGATGGATAGTATACTTGACGACACAGAGGTAGGTAGAGCAGTGGCCTACTGTACCGTACTGCTATATATTATATACTGGTGGTCAGCAAAATTCTGCACTGTCCTCCTACTATATATACTGCGCACAACTAAAATGCACCACAGGTATGGATGGATAGTATACTTGATGACACAGAGTTAGGTAGAGCAGTGGCCTACTGTAGCGTACTGCTATATATTATATACTGGTGGTCAGCAAAATTCTGCACTGTCCTCCTACTATATATACTGCGCACAACAACTAAAATGCACCACAGGTATGGATGGATAGTATACTTGACGACACAGAGGTAGGTAGAGCAGTGGCCTACTGTACCGCACTGCTATATATTATATACTGGTGGTCAGCAAAATTCTGCACTGTCCTCCTACTATATATACTGCGCACAACAACTAAAATGCACCACAGGTATGGATGGATAGTATACTTGACGACACAGAGGTAGGTAGAGCAGTGGCCTACTGTACCGTACTGCTATATATTATATACTGGTGGTCAGCAAAATTTTGCACTGTCCTCCTACTATATATACTGCGCACAACAACTAAAATGCACCACAGGTATGGATGGATAGTATACTTGACGACACAGAAGTAGGTATAGCAGTGGCCTACTGTACCGCACTGCTATATATTATATACTGGTGGTCAGCAAAATTCTGCACTGTCCTCCTACTATATATACTGCGCACAACAACAAAAATGCACCACAGGTATGGATGGATAGTATACTTGACGACACAGAGGTAGGTAGAGCAGTGGCATACTGTACCGTACTGATATATATTATATACTGGTGGTCAGCAAAATTCTGCTCCGTCCTCCTACTATATATAAACTGCGCACAACTAAAATGCACCACAGGTATGGATGGATAATATACTTGATGACACAGAGTTAGGTAGAGCAGTGGCCTACTGTACCGTACTGCTATATATTATATACTGGTGATCAGCAAAATTCTGCACTGTCCTCCAACTATATATACTGCGCACAACTAAAATGCACTACAGGTATGGATGGATAGTATACTTGATGACACAGAGTTAGGTAGAGCAGTGGCCTACTGTACCGTACTGTTATATATTATATACTGGTGGTCAGCAAAATTCTGCACTGTCCTCCTACTATATATATTGCGCACAACAACTAAAATGCACCACAGGTATGGATGGTAAGTATACTTGACGACACAGAGGTAGGTAGAGCAGTGGCCTACAGTACCGTACTGCTATATATTATATACTGGTGGTCAGCAAAATTCTACACTGTCCTCCTACTATATATGCTGCGCACAACTAAAATGCACCACAGGTATGGATGGATAGTTTTCTTGACGACACAGAGGTAGGTAGAGCAGTGGCCTACTGTACCGTACTGCTATATATTATATACTGGTGGTCAGCAAAATTCTGCACTGTCCTCCTACTATATATACTGCACACAACTAAAATGCACCACAGGTATGGATGGATAGTATACTTGATGACACAGAGGTAGGTAGAGCAGTGGCCTACTGTACCGTACTGCTATATATCTTAAATAATGGTGGTCAGCAAAATTCTGCACTGTCCTCCTACTATATATACTGCGCACAACAACTGAAATGCACCACAGGTATGGATGGATAATATACTTGATGACACAGAGTTAGGTAGAGCAGTGGCCTACTGTACCGTACTGCTATATATTATGTACTGGCGGTCAGCAAAATTTGCCACTGTCCTCCTACTATATATACTGCACACAACAACTAAAATGCACCACAGGTATGGATGGATAGTATACTTGACGACACATAGGTAGGTAGAGCAGTATCCTACTGTACCGCACTGCTATATATTATATACTGGTGGTCAGCAAAATTCTGCACTGTCCTCCTACTATATATACTGCGCACAACAACTAAAATGCACCACAGGTATGGATGGATAGTATACTTGACAACACAGAGGTAGGTAGAGCAGTGGCCTACTGTACCGTACTGCTATATATTATATACTGGTGGTCAGCAAAATTTTGCACTGTCCTCCTACTATATATACTGCACACAACTAAAATGCACCACAGGTATGGATGGATAGTATACTTGATGACACAGAGGTAGGTAGAGCAGTGGCCAACTGTACCGTACTGCTATATATTAAATAATGGTGGTCAGCAAAATTCAGCACTGTCCTCCTACTATATATACTGCGCACAACAACTAAAATGCACCACAGGTATGGATGGATAGTATACTTGACGACACAGAGGTAGGTAGAGCCGTGGCCTACTGTACCGTACTGCTATATATTATATACTGGTGGTCAGCAAAATTCTGCACTGTCCTCCTACTATATATACTGCACACAACAACTAATATGCACCACAGGTATGGATGGATAGTATACTTGATGACACAGAGGTAGGTAGAGCAGTGGCCTACTGTACCGTACTACTATATATTATATAATGGTGGTCAGCAAAATTCTGCACTGTCCTCCAACTATATATACAGCTCACAACTAAAATGCACTACAGGTATGGATGGATAGTATACTTGATGACACAGAGTTAGGTAGAGCAGTGGCCTACTGTACCGTACTGCTATATATTATATACTGGTGGTCAGCAAAAATCTGCACTGTCCTCCTACTATATATATTGCGCACAACAACTAAAATGCACCACAGGTATGGATGGTAAGTATACTTGACGACACAGAGGTAGGTAGAGCAGTGGCCTACTGTACCGTACTGCTATATATTATATACTGGTGGTCAGCAAAATTCTGCACTGTCCTCCTACTATATATGCTGCGCACAACTAAAATGCACCACAGGTATGGATGGATAGTTTTCTTGACGACACAGAGGTAGGTAGAGCAGTGGCCTACTGTACCGTACTGCTATATATTATATACTGGTGGTCAGCAAAATTCTGCACTGTCCTCTTACTATATATACTGCACACAACTAAAATGCACCACAGGTATGGATGGATAGTATACTTGATGACACAGAGGTAGGTAGAGCAGTGGCCTACTGTACCGTACTGCTACATATTAAATAATGGTGGTCAGCAAAATTCTGCACTGTCCTCCTACTATATATACTGCGCCCAACAACTAAAATGCACCACAGGTATGGATGGATAGTATACTTGATGACACAGAGGTAGGTAGAGCAGTGGCCTACTGTACCGTACTGCTAAATATTATATACTGGTGGTCAGCAAAATTCTGCACTGTCCTCCTACTATATATACTACGTACAACTAAAATTCACCACAGGTATGGATGGATAGTATACTTGACGACATAGAGGTAGGTAGAGCAGTGGCCTACTGTACCGTACTGCTATATATTATATACTGGTGGTCAGCAACATTCTGCATTGTCCTTCTACTATATATACTGCGCACAACAAAAATGCACCACAGGTATGGATGGATAGTATACTTGACGATATAGAGGTAGGTAGAGCAGTGGCCTACTGTACCGTACTGCTATATATTATATACAGGTGGTCAGCAAAATTTTGCACTGTCCTCCTACTATATATAATGCGCACAACTAAAATGCACCACAGAGATGGATGGATAGTATACTTGACGACACAGAGGTAGGTAGAGCTTTGGCATACTGTACCGTACTGCTATATATTATATACTGGTGGTCAGCAAAATTCTGCACTGTCCTCCTACTATATATACTGCGCATAACTAAAATGCACCACAGGTATGGATGGATAGTATACTTGACGACACAGAGGTAGGTAGAGCCATGGCCTACTGTACCGTACTGCTATATATTATATACTGGTGGTCAGCAAAATTCTGCACTGTCCTCCTACTATATATACTGCGCACAGCAACTAAAATGCACCACAGGTATGGATGGATAATATACTTAACGACACAGAGGTAGGTAGAGCAGTGGCCTACTGTACCGTACTAGTATATATATTATATACTGGTGGTCAGCAAAATTCTGCACTGTCCTCCTACTATATATACTGCGCACAACAACTAAAATGCACCACAGGTATGGATGGATAGTATACTTGACGACACATAGGTAGGTAGAGCAGTGGCCTACTGTACCGTACTGCTATATATTATATACGGGTGGTCATTGGCGTGCGCAGCACATTTTATTAGGGGGTGCACCATCGGAGGGGTGTGTCTAGCACCGCCTTTTGGGCGTGTCTAGAACCATCTATTGACGGTCAACGCAATATAAAATATCCACCCTTGTACCAATCCTAATAAAGCAGATACATTGTCAGATGTGAACTAAACAAACACCCCTGATGGCACTCACTGCAATTACACTGCTCCTCCTCAGCCTGGTCTGGCTCCCTCTCTCTTTCCCCTGCAAGCTGCAGCAGCTTATTTACAAGTCATTCTTCACTGACACTGACAGTCGCAGACTAGTACTGCCGCTGCTGGAAAAATGAGTGACGTGTTAATGCTGCTGCCAGCCGCCTGCCAGTATTGAATTTGTCTTCCTAAGAGGAATGCTGGCTGCATGCTGATCCTCACCATTGGCTGGCATTGGCATAGCATTGAAGGAGAGAGGTGGGCATGTGGCGGGTGTGGCGGGTGGGCGTGCGAGCAGTATGACGTAATCACATCACATCATGCTGTTTTTGTATATGGAGGTGGAGCCGGGAGTTTGAAAGCCGGTGGCAGTGGCACCCTTGATTAACCCAGGCGTCCGGTCAGTAATGCAGTCATGACAGGGTGCAGCGCAGAGGGGACAGTAATCAGCCTGCTCGGCGATCGCTGCATCAGGCATGTGAGATCGGGGTGCCAGATATTAGGGGGTGCCTGTGCGCACCAGGCACCCCCCCTGCGCACACCTATGCGGGTGGTCAGCAAGATTCTGCACTATCCTCCTACTATATATACTTTGCACAACAACTAAAATGCACCACAGGTATGGATGGATAGTATACTTGACGACACAGAGGTAGGTAGAGCAGTGGCCTACTGTACCTTACTGCTATATATTATATACTGGTGGTCAGCAAAATTATGCACTGTCCTCCTACTATATATACTGCGCACAACTAAAATGCACCACAGGTATGGATTGATAGTATACTTGACGACACAGAGGTAGGTAGAGCAGTGGCCTACTGTAACGTATTGCTATATATTATACACTGGTGGTCAGCAAAATTCTGCACTGTCCTCCTACTATATATACTGCGCACAACTAAAATGCACCACAGGTATGGATGGATAGTAAACTTGACGACACAGAGGTAGGTAGAGCAGTGGCCTACTGTACCATACTGCTATATATTATATACTGGAGGTCAGCAAAATTATGCACTGTACTCCTACTATATATACTGTGCACAACAACTAAAATGCACCACAGGTATGGATGGATAATATACTTGACAACACAGAGGTAGGTAGAGCAGTGGCCTACTGTACCGTACTGCTATATATTATATACTGGTGGTTAGCAAAATTCTGCACTGTCCTCCTACTATATATACTTTGCACAACACCTAAAATGCACCACAGGTATGGCTGGATAGTATACTTGACGACACAGAGGTAGGTAGAGCAGTGGCCTACTGTACCATACTGCAATATATTATATACTGGAGGTCAGCAAAATTCTGCACTATCCTCCTACTATATATACTGTGCACAACAACTAAAATGCCCCACAGGTATGGATGTAGTATATAGTAGGAGTACAGTGCAGAATTTTGCTGACCACCAGTATATAATATATAGCAGTACGGTACAGTAGGCCACTGCTCTACCTACCTCTGTGTCGTCAAGTATACTATCCATCCATACCTGTGGTGCATTTCAGTTGTGTGCAGTATATATAGTAGTAGGCCATTGCTATTGATACTGGCATATAATTCCACACATTAAAAAATGGAGAACAAAAATGTGGAGGGTAAAATAGGGAAAGATCAAGATCCACTTCCACCTCGTGCTGAAGCTGCTGCCACCAGTCATGGCCGAGACGATGAAATGCCATCAACGTCGTCTGCCAAGGCCGATGCCCAATGTCATAGTAGAGAGCATGTAAAATCCAAAACACAAAAGTTCAGTAAAATGACCCAAAAATCAAAATTAAAAGCGTCTGAGGAGAAGCGTAAACTTGCCAATATGCCATTTACGACACGGAGTGGCAAGGAATGGCTGAGGCCCTGGCCTATGTTCATGGCTAGTGGTTCAGCTTCACATGAGGATGGAAGCACTCATCCTCTCGCTAGAAAAATGAAAAGACTTAAGCTGGCAAAAGCACAGCAAAGAACTGTGCGTTCTTCTAAATCACAAATCCCCAAGGAGAGTCCAATTGTGTCGGCTGCGATGCCTGACCTTCCCAACACTGGACGGGAAGAGTTGGCACCTTCCACCATTTGCACGCCCCCTGCAAGTGCTGGAAGGAGCACCCGCAGTCCAGTTCCTGATAGTCAAATTGAAGATGTCACTGTTGAAGTACACCAGGATGAGGATATGGGTGTTGCTTGCGCTGAGGAGGAAATTGACAAGGAGGATTCTGATGGTGAGGTGGTTTGTTTAAGTCAGGCACCCGGGGAGACACCTGTTGTCCGTGGGACTAATATGGCCATTGACATGCCTGGTCAAATTACAAAAAAAATCACCTCTTCGGTGTGGAATTATTTTAACACAAATGCGGACAACAGGTGTCAAGCCGTGTGTTGCCTTTGTCAAGCTGTAATAAGTAGGGGTAAGGACGTTAACCACCTCGGAACATCCTCCCTTATACGTCACCTGCAGCGCATTCATCATAAGTCAGTGACAAGTTCAAAAACTTTGGATGACAGCGGAAGCAGTCCACTGACCACTAAATCCCTTCCTCTTGTAACCAAGCTCCTGCAAACCACACCACCAACTCCCTCAGTGTCAATTTCCTCCTTACACAGCAAAGCCAATAGTCCTGCAGGCCATGTCACTGGCAAGTCTGACGAGTCCTCTCCTGCCTGGGATTCCTCCGATGCATCCTTGAGCTTAACGCCTACTGCTGCTGGCGCTGCTGTTGTTGCTGCTGGGAGTCGATCGTCATCCCAGAGGGGAAGTCGGAAGACCACTTGTACTACTTCCAGTAAGCAATTGTCTGTCCAACAGTCCTTTGCGAGGAAGATGAAATATCACAGCAGTCATCCTGCTGCAAAGCGGATAACTCAGGCCTTGGCAGCCTGGGCGGTGAGAAAACTGCATTTTTTAAGATACTGAGGACACTTTTTCTGAACATCCTTGGTATTGCCTGCCTAGTGAAGTGGAACCTAGATGGGATTTGGTACCGGGGACACACTACCTAAGTTCTCTAAGTCCCACTGAACTAATGGTGGATACCGGATGCACGTCTAACACCAACATAGCTGTCAAGGCCTCTGTTATGCGCTTTGCAAAAGGATGACTGCTGTCATATTTCATCTTCCTCACAAAGGATTGCTGGACAGTCAATTGCTTAGTTGAAGTAGTACAAGTGGTCTTCCGACTTCCCCTCTGGGATGACGATCGACTCTCAGCAGCAACAACAGAAGCGGCAGCAACAGCAGCAGTAGGCGTACCACTCAAGGATCCTCCAGAGGAATCCAAGTTAGGAGAGGACTCCTCAGTGTTGCCAGTGACATGGCCTGCAGGACTACTGACGTTCCTGACTGAGGAGGAAGTTTACGTTGAGGGAGTTGATGGTGTGGCTTGCAGGAGCTTGGGTACAAGAGGAAGAAGGGATTTAGGTGTCAGTGGACTGCTTACGCTCTTAGCCAAAGTTTCACAACTTGACACTGACTTCTGATGAATGCTCTGCAGGTGACGTATAAGGCTGGATGTTCCTAGGTGGTTAACGTCCTTACCCCTAGTTATTACAGATTGACAGAGGCAACACAAGGCTTGACACCTGTTGTCCGGATTTGTGGAGAAATAATTCCACACCAAAGAGGTGGCTTTTTTGTTATTTTGCCCAGGCATCACAATGGGCTTATTCATCCCACAGACAACAGGGTTCTTCCCCGGTGCCTGATTTAACAAACCACATCACCATCAGAATCATCATTGTCAATTTCCTCCTCAGCGGCAGCCACGCCCATATCCTCATCCTGGTGTACTTCAACAGTGACATCTTCAATTTGAATATTAGAAACTGGACTGTGGGTGCTAGTTCCAGCACTTGCAGAGGGTGTGCAAATGGTGGAAGGAGCCACCTCTTCCCGTCCAGTGTTGGGAATGTCAGGCATCGCAACCAGACACATTTGGACTCTCCTTGGGGATTTGTGATACCATCTTAGAACGCACAGTTCTTTGCTGTGCTTTATCCAGCTTATAATTTTCTAGCGGAAGGATGAGGGCTTCCATCGTCATGTAAAGCTGAACTACTTGTCATGAACATATGCCAGGGTCTTAGCCGTTCCTTGCCACTCCATGTCGTAAATGGCTTATTGTCAGGTTTATGTTTCTCCTTAGACCATTTAAATTTCTTTTTTTGTTTTTTTTTACTGAACTTTGGCTGTTTGGATTTTACATGCCCTCTACTATCACATTGGGCATCAGCCTTGGCAGACTACGTTGATGGCATTTTATCATCTATGTCATGACTAGTGGCAGCAGCTTCAGCACTAGGAGGAAGTGGTTCTTGATCTTTCCCTATTTTATCCTCCAAAGTTTTGTTCTCCATTATTTTTCTGGAGTTATGTAACAGTATGCGGTACAGGAGAGCATACCTCTACACCACACAGGGCAAACCCTGTGAAAATTATTTGGATTAAATATTTGTAACCCCTTTATTTGGAGTAAATAATATACAGCACAGGACAGCACCACTGAACTTATATGGCAGCACTACTGGACTGGACTTATACGGCAGTACCACTGGACATATACAGCAGTATCACTGGACTGGATTTATATGCCAGTACCACTGGAATTATACGGCAGGATCACTGGACTTATACGCCAGTACCACTGGAATTATACAGCTGGATCACTGTAATTATACAGCAGGATCACTGGATTTATACAGCAGGATCGCTGGATTTATACAGCAGTACCACTGGAATTATACGGCAGGATCACTGGAAATATACACCAGTACCACTAGAATTATACGGCAGGATCACTGGAATTATACGCCAGTACCACTGGAATTATATAGCAGGATCACTGGATTTATACGCCAGTGCCACTGGAATTATACGGCAGTATCACAGGAATTATACGCCAGTACCACTGGAATTATACGGCAGGATCACTGGATTTATACGCCAGTACTACTGGAATTATACAGCAGGATCACTGGACTTTTTCTCCAGTACTACTAGAATTATACGGCAGGATCACTGGAATTATACGGCAGTACCACTGGATTTATATGGCAGTACCACTGGACATACACGGCAGGATCACTAGACTGGACTTATACGCCAGTACCACTGGAATTATTCGACAGGATCACTGGAATTATATGGCAGGATCACTGGATTTATACAGCAGGATCACTGGAATTATACTGCAGGATCACAGGAATTATACGGCAGGATCACTGGACTTGTACGCCAGTACCACTGGAATTATATGGCAGGATCACTGGATATATACGCCAGTATCACTGGAATTATACAGCAGGATCACTGAATTTATATGCCAGTACCACTGGAATTATACGGCAGGATCACTGGACTTATATGGCAGTACCACTGGACATATACGGCAGTATCACTGGACTGGATTTATACGCCAGTAGCACTGGAATTATATGAGAGGATCACTGTAATTATACAGCAGGATCACTGGATTTATACAGCAGTACCGCTGAACATATACGGCAGTATCAATGGACATATACGGCAGTAGCACTGGACATATATGGCAGTCCCACTGGACATATACAGCAGCACAGGGACACCACCACTGGACTGATGCTGGACAATACAGCACCACTGCAATGGATTGGACTTATACAGCAGCACTGGACATATGGCAGCAGAGGACACCACCACTGTGACTGGACTGATGCAGCACAATACACCACCACTGGAATGATGCAGCACAACACAGCACCACTGGACTGGACTTATACAGCTGCGCTCGACATATGGCAGCAGAGGACACAACCACTGCGACTGGACTGATTCAGCACAAGACACTAACACTGAACTGATGAAGGACACTGAGGACGGAGACACTTCCTCTCTCTATACTCTCCAATTCTGGAGTGAAAATGGTGGTGACGCATGGTGACTTATGTGGAATCCAAACCCCGCAAGAATCTGACAGCGGGATGATGACATTTTGCCTCGTTTTGGTTTCCGAGTCAGGCGGGAAAACCCAAGCCGGACTCAGATCCGGGCTCGAGACGTGAAGTTCAGTAGGGTTCGGTTCTCTGAACCCGCTCATCTCTATCTGATACTGAACCTAAATGAGGTCAGAAGATGAATTTTCTGCAAAAAAAGATTCCTGACATTAGCAGAGTTGCATGTAGTTTTATTTAAGACTGCGCTTTAATGGGGGTTCTGAGAGAGCAGCTCTGAAAAAAGTAGTTTCTGTACAAGTAATAACAGTAACAGAGTGCTCGTAATGATATTATGTGAACGCAACACCTGTGAAATAAAAAATGTTAAAAGTTGTATGTTTACAGCCCTTGTCTGAATTTATTTATAAAGTCCACAGTTCTATTTTTTAAATGGGTTCCAATATTTTGCCGTTGGTGATTGAGTGGCAGCGGAAGCAGGTATTTTGCTGTTGGTGAGTCAGTGGGAGCAGAGGCGGATACTTACGGACACTAACTTTCCCTACACTCATACCTGTATTTTCCACAGTCGCCGGCTGGTTCCCTTGCGCTGCTTTCTCCTTTTGCCCGTCAATGGCTGGTGTTAGGGTCGCGTCTCCTGCTGTATGTGGCTATTGTTTCATATGATCTGTGTTCATCATTTGATCTGTGATAATCTGTCATTACCCATCCACAAGTCTGGCCCAGACCAGTTTGGTCCCCTATGCAAGATTTTGGCATGGTACCCCCCTCCCTGCCATGCATCGGGCGGAAGTAATTATGAAAGTAAGTCCCGTTGGTCCTTACCCTCTGTGCTGACATATGCAGACACAGAGGGACACCAGGGCCAAAATTTACTAATATTCGTGTTTGTGTCGGTTTGTGTAGTGTTTAAACTCGTCTTGTATCGGGTGCATCTTCATGCAACTTTTTGAAACTATATACGCCAAGTTACTAAGCATTCGAGTTTATTGTTTTCGTGTTTTCCGATGTCAATGCCAGTCGGGTTTTTTTGGCACATTTACGGCCGTCATTGTCATTTGCGTACGTGTTTGTGTTGTTTTTGCTGGGTTTTTTTCTAAGTTAAACGCGGCAGGGTTTTTTTTTCCCGCGGCCGCATTTTCACTTTTAGTTTCGGTTTTCATCCCCGTTCGTGATTGGTTGTGTTTCAGATGGTAAGAGTGTCTGTGCGCAACCATATAAATACGCCCCAAACTGTCCGCACCTCGTGGGTTTAGTTAGTGGTGAGGAGAGAGGTTGTGCAGTGGAGTTTGGTGAGTAGTGTTTGTTTGGAGGAGTATTTTTTGCGAGTTCTGAGTGTTGTATTGTGTTTGAAAGTAGTTTTGTCATTCTTGTTGTCTTGTATTTTTTGGTTTTGTCTCAATTTTTGTCCAAGTTTTTTTTATTTATAGTCCCTTGTCAGTGTGTGTGTGTGTGTGTGTGTGTGTGTGTGTGTGTGTGTGTGTGTGTGTGTGTGTGTGTGTGATTAGTGTAGTGGTAGTGGAGGAGTGTTTTGTTTTGTCTTTTTTTTCTGTGTTAATTGTTTAGTCACACAATTATGTGTGACTCAGAGGTGGCTGAGGTGAGTGAGGTGGAGGGTGTTAGTGAGGGGGAGGAGGTCGGTCAGGTGGAGGAGGTGAGTGTTAGTGAGGTTACTGAGGTGGAGGAGGTTGGTGAGGTTGCTGCAGCAGTCTCAAGTGATAGTGATAGTGACAGTCAGACAGCTCCGCAGCCACGCACCACTACTAAGACTGGGCGGAATGTCAAGTTTAGTTATGCCGAAAATGTGGCATTGGTGCGGGAGCTGATGAAGTATCAGCGGCAGCTATTTGGGCCTGAGTCTGCCAAGGTGCCAACACGGAAGAAGACGGTGTTGTGGGCGAAAGTAGTTGCTGCTGTAAATAGTGAGGGGGTGGTGAAGCGGACGGAGGACACGTGCCGCAAACGGTACTATGACATAAAGCGACGTGTCAAGTCCAAAATGGCCAAGGAGGTGAAGTCGGCTCGCAAAACCGGTGGTGGTCCGCCCTTTATTGCCACATATCTGGACTATGAGGAGCCCATGCGGACTATAATCCCTCCAGAAGTAGTGTCTGCAACCCATGTCCGGGATTCCGATCGCCCCAGGAAGGATAGTAAGCATGTGTATTTGCCTTAACATTCTATGACATTACTTCTGGCTTACTGTATGTTTTAAATGTGTGTCATGTGACGTTGCATATTACTCCCATCTTCAAGTGTGCGTCATCAAATACATTGTTTTGGGTCATGTTTCATACAAAAGTCAATGTAACGTCTTACTTGCTTGTATGTCATGTGGTTTTTGGACAGTACATTTTCCATGTGTAGTTTGGACTTGGTGTGTCATTGAATTGTCCAGCAATAATGTTTTACTTTTGCACATTGTACATTTTGAAAGTTGGACTATGTTTTTTTATTCTGTTATCCATGTGCAATGTTTCCAAATCAGTGGTTGATATGTTAGAGGCTGGAGTAGTACAAAGTGTTTTTGAAGGCAGTTACATGTATAATTTCATTAGTACTCAATGTAATATTGTTTAAGTCAATGCCACTATTTGCTGGTTCATTTTGAGTCTGTATTTGTACACTGACACAACAACTGCAGACTTAGTTACCTTACTGGGGTTTTTTTTGTTTAATTTTTTAAAATTTTTGTTGGCCTCATATTGTGTTAATGTGTGTTTGGAGTGCCACATCACAGACCTATTTCTATATCGCATCTGTATTTTTTTTTTTTTTTTTTCATTTTATTTGAAAATGAAGCTGTGTGTGTTTTGGCTTGTTAGTGTATGTTTTTGGAATTGTGTCCTATGTCTGTGTCCTGTATATGATTCCCTGTGTTGCACTTTCCATAGTGCATATGGCTATTGGACAATGTTTTGGGTTTGTTGTTGTGCTTTTTGTGTTTAGTGTCCTTATTTTTAGATTCATAATAAAACATCCATTTTTTTAAAGATGTAATGTTTATAAGCATAATGGGTGGATGTATTAACAATAGCAGGAATAATTTTTTTTTTTTAATTTGGATTTACAGTGTTGAAAAAAAGCAGTACTGGTTGTCCTACAGTCACTCCCATCACATCTGATGATGATGACGCTGCGGAAGCAGGTAAAGTGTCCATTGTAGTATAGGTTAGGTTTGTAAATGAATGGCCATAACAAAATGTCACTTTCAATACTAGGTCCATCCAAAGAAGTCTTAAGCAGCAGAAGGCGCACTTCTGGAACACACCACAAAAAACATCTGCCAGCAAAGAAAGCAAGGTCTGATGTCCAGGGCCAACCACAGCAGGCTACCCTGCCACGAAGATTATCTACTGTTTGTTCAGTGCCCCCACTCCAAATTTTGGACACACCTCCAAGACGACAACAACACTCCCCTCATTTTGATTGTGAGTAACAAACTGTGATAACAATTAAAAATGTCAGATCTTTAAAAAACCATTTACTTAAACTCATTAAGTCAATACCCATCAAAATCTGCTATACTTACCCAAGTCAGTAAAACATGAAATGGAAACCAAACAAAATGGCCTACACAACATCCAGTAAAGATATGTATGTCCACTTCAGCCATACAGTAGCACATTGTGTGGAAGATGCTGCAACAGAAACTCATGTGTTTGCAAATAGTAAGGTTGTTAGAATCATTTACACATGTGTGCTTGTCCTAACATTGCCAACTGCATACAAAAACATTACTATGTTTTGGTTGGAGACACTATAAGGCAACACATTATGGATTACAATGTGTTTTTAGGCAGGAGTATGTCTGATGTACCATACAACTCATGTGTTTGCTTTCAGAATGAAGTAACCAGACACATTTGCCACAAACAGGCATATGTATGTATTTAAGTAATGAGTGATGATGTTGCTAGGCCGGATATCTGAAAGCACCAGTCCATTACATGGGTTCCATGTTTAGTGCTTTGTACCAATGTATTAAACATATGGATAAGTAACGGATAAATGTTTTTAATTTCAGCTTCTAGTCCTGGTACCAGCATCCCTCCGCAACAACAGCAACACAGTGACATGGATGACACAATCATGTTAGAAATGCATCCAGTAAGCGAAGGAATCAGCCCCCCAGCACCTGTGAGTACTCCCCCACTGTTAGGCGCCGGGGTCCGCTCGTCGGTGCGGCCCGGCGCCTAGCAACCAGGGATGCCGTGCGCGTACAGCCGCCGGCTCCCTGGCAACGCTAGACGCCGGGCGCACGGAGCCGCTCTGACCTTAGCAACGGGGACGCCACGTTCAGCCGCGTTCCCCGTTGCTGGGTCTGTCCTGATTACCTCATGGTGTGCTGGCCGTGCAGCATGCAAGCTGCACGGCATTTCAGTTGATTACCCTGTCTGGATTTTGATTGGAGGGTTCCTGAATAAAGGCACCCTCAGGACTCCTTACAGACGCCGGTGATAGCTTCCTGTTTGCCTGTGTCTGCTACAGAGAGTTTCCAGTCCTGCTCTATCCGGTTGTTCCTGTCCTCAGAGATCCTGTACTCGGAAGTTTGTCATCTGTTCCTGGAGTCTGACCGAGCACCATTAACATCTTGTGGTGTTCGTGAGTCGCGGCTCAGCCGTGTGTTGCGGCTTGTCCACTTACTGTTTATTATTTAGTTTACTTGTGTTCTGGAGCTTTTGCGGAGGATTCCGCTCCCACAGATCCACTCTGGTATCCAGCGGTGCTGGATAGGAGTAACGGATCAGGGGATCTTTGGTTGTCCTTTTCCCTGGCGGCTAGTCCGCACATACCTTTGGTTTAAGTTAGTTAGCTTGTAACCCCTGGCCTGGTTGCTTAGTCAGAGGGCCCCTTGTTATCACCCTGTCTCGGACTTCCCCTTGTCTCCCTTTAAGACCTGCGGGGGCATCGGGGTTGGGCAGACATAATCCGCCCTTCGAACGCGGCTGCCATGGGCTCAAGCAACCATAGTCTCGCAGGGGATTTCTGATAACACGGGCGAGACAACGGAGTTAGGGTGCCAGGGGTTACTAGGCTCTCCTGCTCCCACAACCAGCTTATTTTCCCTGTACTCAGACCTCTGCCATAAGATCTCCTCCAGTCTGGAGTACAGGAATCATAACATTATCACCGGCCAGACAAAAGAAAAAATTTTAATTAACAGGAGTTAATTTTTTCACTTATTCAGTTGGGAGATTTTGTCGGCCTCATGAATCCCGCCGGTATTGGGCCAAATCCTGGCCAGCTTCTAGTTAGTCAGATTCAAGAACTTACTCAGATGGTTCAGGATCTGTCCCTCCGGGTGAGGTCACAGGAAGATCTGTTACGGACTTCCCCGAGGGTCATCCCTGAACCAAAAATGCATCTGCCTGACCGTTTTTCTGGGGATAGAAAACAGTTTTTTAATTTTAAAGAGTCTTGTAAACTTTATTTTCGTTTAAGACCAGTCTCCTCAGGTACGGAGGCTCAGCGGGTTGGAATTATTATTTCTCTGCTTCAGGGGGATCCTCAGACCTGGGCTTTTGGTTTAAAGACAGACGATCCGGCCTTATCGTCTGTAGACGCCTTTTTAAAATCTTTAGGGCTATTGTATGACGACCCTGATAGAGAGGCGTCCGCTGAGAGTCAGTTGCGTGCTCTTAGACAGGGTAGGAATCCCGCAGAGAATTATTGTACGGAGTTTCGCCGTTGGTCGAACGACTGTGGATGGAATGACCCAGCTCTGTGCAGTCAGTTTCGCCTCGGCTTATCTGAATCTATAAAAGACAGTCTCCTTCAGTATCCCGCTCCTGAGACTCTCGATAAACTCATGGAGCTCTCTATTAAGATAGATCGTCGGCTCAGAGAGCGGAGGGCTGAAAAAGGGGCATCTGTCGGGTCTACTCCTTGTGTGCTTTCCATTCCTGTAGACATGGAGGAGCCTATGCAGATAGGTCTCTCCAAACTGTCTCCTGAAGAAAGAACCAGGAGGCAAAATTCTGGTCTTTGTTTATACTGTGGAGGTAAGGGACATTTTGCCCGTAGTTGTCCGAACAAATCGGGAAACTTCCTGACCAAGTGAATTGTGAGGGGGTTCACTTTGGTCTGCAGCTCATCTCCTCAAATAACTCACTGTTAGTTCCTGCTAAAGTTTCCTTTGGCAGCCTCTGTTCCTCGGTCTCTGCTTTTGTGGACAGTGGAGCTGCAGGGAACTTTATGGATTTAACATGGGCCAAGGCCTTAGGTATTCCTCAGTTAACCTTGGGTAGGTGTGTCACCATGCATGGTTTAGATGGGAGTCCCTTGTCCAATGGGGTTATTTCTCTAGGTACACCTCCTGTTTTACTCTCGGTGGGAGCCCTGCATTCTGAAAAGATTGAGTTTTTCCTTACTCATTGTCCAGCAGTTCCTGTGGTTCTGGGTCACCCTTGGCTGGCCTTTCATAATCCCATCATTGATTGGCAGTCGGGGGAGATCTTACAATGGGGTACCATCTGTAATAAAGAATGTATTACGCTTCCTATCCGAGTAGCTGCCGCCGTTCCTGCACCCATTCCTGAGGAATATCAGGATTTTGTTGACGTGTTTTCCAAGGGCAATGCGGATATTCTGCCTCCCCATAGGCCTTACGATTGTGCCATTGAGCTAATTCCTGGTGCCACGTTGCCTAAAGGAAGGTTATATGCATTGTCTGGTCCTGAAACTGTGGCCATGAATGAGTATGTGAAAGAAAGCCTTGGGAAAGGTTTTATCAGGCCATCTAAATCCCCTTTAAGTGCAGGTTTCTTCTTCGTAGAGAAGAAGGATGGTTCACTCAGACCCTGCATTGACTTTAGAGCTTTGAATAAAATCTCAGTAAAGAATACTTACCCTCTGCCGCTGATCTCTGTCCTCTTTGATCAGCTACGTTCGGCTGTGATTTTTTCTAAGATTGACCTTAGAGGAGCATATAACCTCATCAGAATCAAGTCAGGGGATGAGTGGAAAACGGCATTCAGTACTCAATCAGGCCACTATGAGTATCTGGTTATGCCATTCGGCCTGTCAAACGCTCCGGCAGTTTTCCAGGATCTCATTAATGATGTGCTCCGTGAATTTCTTGGAAGATTCGTTGTAGTCTACTTAGACGATATTTTGATATATTCTGACTCTGTAGAACAACATGTTACCCAGGTGCGTCAGGTGCTAAAGAAATTACGTGAAAATCACCTATATGCCAAACTGGAGAAGTGTGAATTTCATGTCACGGAGGTATCCTTTTTAGGGTACATTATTTCCCCTCGGGGATTCCGTATGGAACCAAAGAAGCTCCAAGCCATCCTTAGTTGGGCGCAACCCACCAACTTAAAAGCAATTCAGTGCTTTTTAGGGTTTGCGAACTACTATAGAAGATTTATTCACTCTTTCTCTGACCTAGTTGCTCCCATTGTGGCACTTACTAAGAAGGGAGCAGATCCTACCAATTGGTCATGTGAAGCTGAGTTATCTTTTCAGGCCTTGAAACAAGCCTTTGTCTCAGCCCCTGTCCTTAGACATCCCAACCCAGAATTGCCTTTCATTGTTGAGGTTGATGCCTCGGAGGTTGGAGTTGGGGCTATCCTTTCTCAGAAGGATCCAGATTCCCTTGAATTACATCCTTGTGCCTTTATGTCCAGGAAATTCTCATCTGCAGAATCCAACTACGATGTTGGTAACCGGGAATTGCTGGCTATTAAATGGGCTTTCGAGGAGTGGAGGCATTGGCTTGAAGGAGCGACCCATACCATTTCAGTTTTGACTGATCACAAAAATCTTCAATACATTGAATCTGCTAAACGACTGAATGCCCGGCAGGCTCGTTGGGCTTTATTTTTTACTCGTTTCAAATTCATTATCACCTTCAGGCCAGGTTCCAAGAATACTAAGGCAGATGCCCTGTCACGCAGTTTTCTTCCAGTTCAAGACAATAGTCCTGTTACTCCCATACTTCCGTCTTCAATCATTCGGGCAGGCCTCACACAGGATGTATTTACCCAGTTAAAGCTGCTTCAACATCAAGCTCCTGGAAATACTCCTGCTGGTCGTCTTTTTGTCCCTGAGTTTTTGAGAGCTACTGTTTTGGCGGAGTTTCATGATAGCAAGGTTGCCGGGCATCCGGGAATCGCTAAGACTTTGGAATTAGTCTCCCGCTCAGTATGGTGGCCTGGTCTTTCCAAAGACATTAAAGAGTTTGTTTTTTCTTGTCAGGTCTGTGCACAGCATAAAGTTCCCCGTTCTTTGCCTATAGGTCAACTTATGCCCTTGAATGTTCCCCTTAGGCCATGGTCGCATATCTCCATGGATTTTGTGGTGGACCTCCCTCTGTCAGCCGGATGCCGAGTCATATGGGTGGTAGTGGATCGTTTTAGCAAAATGGCCCATTTCATTGCTCTTCCCCGATTGCCATCTGCCCAGGGATTGGCAGTCTTGTTCCTCCGCCATGTTTTCAGACTCCATGGCTTACCCACTGATATTGTTTCTGATAGGGGTCCACAATTCATTGCACAATTTTGGAAGTCTTTTTGTGCTTCGTTAAAGATGAAATTATCTTTAACGTCCGGTTATCATCCCCAATCCAATGGGCAGACTGAGCGAGTTAACCAATCTCTAAAACAATATTTGCGTTTGTACTCGGCCAAACTCCAAAATGACTGGTCTGAGTTTCTTCCATTGGCGGAGTTTGCTTATAATAATGCCTGTCATTCCTCCACCAATGTGTCTCCATTTTTTGCAGTTTTTGGTTTTCACCCCAGAGCTAATTCATTTTTTCAACATTCCTCTGTCTCCTCTCTGGCCCTGACCTCTCATCTTAAACTTATTTGGAAAAAAGTGCACTTGGCTTTCAGAAAAGCAGCATTCCGGGAAAAAAGATTTTCTGACAGGCTCCGGCGGCCGTGCACTTTTAAAGTAGGAGACAGGGTGTGGTTGTCGACTCGCAACATTAAACTTCGACAAACCTCAGCCAGATTGGGTCCTAGATTTATTGGACCATTTCTCATTATCAAAAAAGTCAATCCAGTTGCTTTCCGGTTACGTTTACCAAAAACTTTACGGATCGGAAATACCTTCCATTGCTCATTACTGAAACCATATGTTTCGTCCAGTAGATTTCCTCGTAAAATATCTCAGGGGAGATCACCAATAAATGTACAGGGTCAGCAGGAGTTCTTGGTGGAGAAGGTTCTCGATTCCAAGTTGTCCCGGGGTCGGCTTTATTTTTTGGTACATTGGAGAGGTTATGGGCCAGAGGAAAGGTCTTGGGTCCTGGATGAGGATCTTCATGCCCCGAGGCTCAAAAGGGCATTTTTTCGAGAATTTCCTCAGAAACCCGGCTTTAGGGGTTCCTTGACCCCTCCTCAAGGGGGGGTACTGTTAGGCGCCGGGGTCCGCTCGTCGGTGCGGCCCGGCGCCTAGCAACCAGGGACGCCGTGCGCGTACAGCCGCCGGCTCCCTGGCAACGCTAGACGCCGGGCGCACGGAGCCGCTCTGACCTTAGCAACGGGGACGCCACGTTCAGCCGCGTTCCCCGTTGCTGGGTCTGTCCTGATTACCTCATGGTGTGCTGGCCGTGCAGCATGCAAGCTGCACGGCATTTCAGTTGATTACCCTGTCTGGATTTTGATTGGAGGGTTCCTGAATAAAGGCACCCTCAGGACTCCTTACAGACGCCGGTGATAGCTTCCTGTTTGCCTGTGTCTGCTACAGAGAGTTTCCAGTCCTGCTCTATCCGGTTGTTCCTGTCCTCAGAGATCCTGTACTCGGAAGTTTGTCATCTGTTCCTGGAGTCTGACCGAGCACCTTTAACATCTTGTGGTGTTCGTGAGTCGCGGCTCAGCCGTGTGTTGCGGCTTGTCCGCTTACTGTTTATTATTTAGTTTACTTGTGTTCTGGAGCTTTTGCGGAGGATTCCGCTCCCACAGATCCACTCTGGTATCCAGCGGTGCTGGATAGGAGTAACGGATAAGGGGATCTTTGGTTGTCCTTTTCCCTGGCGGCTAGTCCGCACATACCTTTGGTTTAAGTTAGTTAGCTTGTAACCCCTGGCCTGGTTGCTTAGTCAGAGGGCCCCTTGTTATCACCCTGTCTCGGACTTCCCCTTGTCTCCCTTTAAGACCTGCGGGGGCATCGGGGTTGGGCAGACATAATCCGCCCTTCGAACGCGGCTGCCATGGGCTCAAGCAACCATAGTCTCGCAGGGGATTTCTGATAACACGGGCGAGACAACGGAGTTAGGGTGCCAGGGGTTACTAGGCTCTCCTGCTCCCACAACCAGCTTATTTTCCCTGTACTCAGACCTCTGCCATAAGATCTCCTCCGGTCTGGAGTACAGGAATCATAACACCCACAGCAAAGCACACCACCAACCCAACACAGCCCAACAACACCAGTAACACAAGGCCCTGATCAAGTGTTCTGGACCATTTGGGCTAGACAGCAGGCCACTAATGAAGATTGCCTGCGAAGGCAGACCCAAATGTTTGCAAGCCTACCATCTCACCTCAGACAAATCAGCAGAAATCTGAGTAGACAAAATGAAACAAACACAAGAATTGCAAATACCATGGAAATCATACGTGCAGACATTACACATGTCATGGGCAACTTACAGCGCATAATGGAAGAACAGCACAGACAACAGCAAAGCTATATAAACATTTTAGAAAGCAATCAAATGATCAATGAATCCATGTCCAGAATTGCAAAAAAAAAGGGGGAACAAGCCAACCAAAGTTGGAAAGGGCGCTAGGAGTGTGTTTCCAATTAACCGTGTATATAGCAGCTGCCTGGATAGGTCAGTTACACCTATATAGAATGACAATACAATATAACAACAAAATAGGCTGCGCTTAGAGATGAATTGTTATAACAACTGGTAAAATTTATTATACTTAAAATCTGTCCATTAGGACAATTAAAAATGCATGTACATTGCTGAAATGACCTCTGATCATACTTTAAACAACAATTGAGCCTGTTCCAAATTGACCGTGAGACCCTATTATTTGAAACCAAATAAATCCTGGGGCTATAGCATAGTCCCTGGGCTGGAAAGTATGTCCCAACGCTGGAGGATTGGCAGTTCCAAAGAGATGCAAGATTAATGGAAAGTCCTCACCAGTTTTGCGTGTGGATGAACAAAGTCCAGTCCTTTGGTATTGGATATGGTTTCCAATGGAGCAATGTGTAGGGTCCGCGGTGGTCCAAGCTGAGATGGTAGGTTGTGGTAGATTGATCAGAGGGCTCACACCTGACGCGTTTCACAGCTTATCTGCTGCTTTTTCAAAGGTCCAGAATTGTAGACAATCAAAATGCTGCAACACGTGAACTCAATGAAACACTCAGATCCCTGCAGCAACAGCAAACAAGCAGCAGTACTGGTACAACTACTCCAAATGTAACGCCAGTGTCATCACCACCAAGGCACTCCACCAGAGCACGCCAACACGACAGTGGTAAAGGCAAAGGCCAGGAAAGGCAACCACCCAAATAAACATAAAAAAACCCACACCCATTTCTTTAAAGAGAAGAGGAAAAAAAACACTTACCAAGTGTATGATTAACAGAATATATATAACACTTAGCTCCTTGACAATTTGTACAACATCATTAATTATAACTGGTACAACAACAAAAGGAATTTTGTACACACATTTCTTCTTTATCATCTTTGTATTTTTTGTTAGCAGGAAACTGTTGTTTGAGCTGCACATAGATGTTAGCATGCAGAAAGCAGACCACTTGATTTTTTTCTAATCATTACTCTTTCTAGATTCTAATCATTCTTTGAGCCAGAAGACAGACTAATTGGCAGCCAGGCAGATTGTCTTAAGCAGGCAGAAAGCAGACCACTTGATTTTTTTCTAATCATTACTCTTTCTAGATTCTAATCATTCTTTGAGCCAGCAGACGGACTAATTGGCAGCCAGGCAGATTGTCTTAAGCAGGCAGAAAGCAGACCACTTGATTTTTTTTCTCATCATTACTCTTTCTAGATTCTAATCATTCTTTGAGCCAGCAGACAGACTAATTGGCAGCCAGGCAGATTGTCTTAAGCAGGCAGAAAGCAGACCACTTGATTTTTTTCTTATCATTACTCTTTCTAGATTCTAATCATTCTTTGAGCCAGGAGACAGACTAATTGGCAGCCAGGCAGATTCATCCATGACCAATACAATTTACAATGTGAATTGTAACTGTTTTACATTTCTTCTCTAGATGAATTGACAAGAAAAACACAATTGAGTTGGCTAAAAGTGTCCTAATATGTTGGGAGTAATATTTAGATAATTCAGTCCGAAAATGACTGACATTATTGTTGTGCCATGTTTGTGTGTGTTAAAAATAAGTAATCAGATTTAAAAACATGATGCAGAAACAACATTTGAAATATTTGAAAGTTGAACACAAATGTGTGTATTAATGCATATATGTTGTTAAATGTGTATTGCCTTACAAATCTACAATTTTTGGCCAGCAAACATAAGAAAATAAATTATTTTGCATGAGAGAAGTTTGTGCCCCTTTTATAGGCATCCTAATTCAGGTTAGAATGATTTGTAAGTGTCAACTTATGTAAACACGGCTGAAAAAAGCAGGTCTATTTTTTTGCTGCGTTTTTTTACGAATCGCAAACAAATCCGACTGCAATTGAGCACTCAGAGACTAACACCCAAATACGAATGAATAGTGAATTCCCGTATTGTATGAAATAACAGGCGCATTTGACCGATGGTCTATTCATTCGTATTTGTGTACTTTGCCGTTCAAACCATTACGAATGTCCCAAACACTGCCGAGATTTGTGCTTAGTGAATTACCGTTTTGGGACTTAGTAAAAAAAACACAAATCGGCCAAACTCGAATTTTTAGTAAATATTGGCCCATGTGGGCAGTACGGATTGTGTAATGGTTAGCATTACTGCCTCAAAGGACTGAGGTCATGGGTTCGATTCCAACCATGGCCCTAACTGTGCGGAGTTTGTATATTCTCCCTGTACTTGCGTGGGTTTCCTCTGGGTACTCCGGTTTCCTCCCACAAACCAAAAATATACTGGTAGGTTAATTGGCTTCCAATTAATTGGGATCTGGACTATTGGTCAACATACATTAGGTCAACAGCCATTAGGTAGACCCCATATGGTTAACAGACACAAGGTTGACATGGACAAAATGTCGACATATGAACGGTCGACACTGGAAAAGGTTGGTAGGTTCAAAAGGTCGATTACAATGGTTGACACATGTTTTTTTACTTTTGGCTATCCATGTCACAAATCATAACCTTTAGTAACCTTATAACATGCAAAGTGAGACACTGTGCCCAAAGCGTGGCGAGTGGCTGTGTTTCAACAAATGGTGGTCCAAGATGCCAAAACTATCCACAATAACCCCAAAAATGCAAAACAGTGTGTCGACCAATCTGTGTCGACCATTGTGATGTCAACCTTTTCACCCTGTTGAAATTTTGCGCCTGTCAACCTATTCAAGTCTTGACCTTCTCTCCATGTTGACTTTGTTTCTGTCAAACATATGGTGTCAACCCAATAACTGTAGACCTAATGCATGTAGTTCTTCTATACCACACCCATTTATTATCATACATGCACTAGCAGTATTTTATATATCTACTGTATCGATCTATCTGTCTATCTCTACCCCAGACCATGCACTCTCTAATGGTTAGCCAAGCAGCTCTGGAGGCTGGCCACACTCCCTCTGGAAGATGAACACACCCCTAAAGTATGGGCTTCTATCACTGCATTCTCCCGGTGGGCCCTTCATGCTCCAGTCTGACGCTGCCCTGGATACTGAGCAGGATGGAAACTCAGGGGTCTATGTACTTAGCCTTGAAGAGTGATAAAGTTGATGGAGATAAAGTATCAGCCAATCAGCTCCTTTTACAGACCGTGCTTGAAAAATGACAGTTATGAGATAATTGGTTAGTACTTAGTCCACTTTGCATCTCTCCCAGTATTAGTACACAGACCCCTAAATACTTGACCAAGGATAACGTGCTACCTGGCAGGAGGCGTGTCAGTGACATAATGGAATATGAATCAGTCTGAGTATTATACACTAGGGACATGCTTATTACAATGTATAATAGTTGAAGACTGTTGGTATCCTTATAGTAGGTTCAGATACTGTAAGTGGTGAGGGACAGGATTCACTTCAGTTTGTCCACATATTTTATGATTGGAAGCCACAAGCACTGGTTTTGTCTATTACGTTGTCTGTGAATAATTTGAATTGGTCCTGGACCACCAACTCAGGGCATCCCTGCAAGTACCCTGAGGCACCTCAGCGTGCCTAGGCACACAGTTTGAGAACCACTGGCATACAGGAAACTGCCGAGTGTAGCTGGAACAGCACTCAGATTAATGAAGGAAGAAATAGACACACATACAAAATGGCATATGAAAACTGTAGATACTTAACATTGATATAGAAGACTGTAACTGGCAGCACACATTGGTTATTGTAGGCCGGAAGCAGAGAGCACACCAGTGTAATGGAGTAGCATTTGAATACTGCAGAGAGTGACTGGTGATAAAGCACACTGCAGAGATGATAAAACACTAAATACAAGACTGAAAGCAGAGAGTGACTGGAGAGGGAGCACACTGCACAGAACCAGAGAGTACTGGAGCAAGTGCAAAACAGAGTTCACTTAATAGGAAGTTCAATAGTAAAAGAAGAGAGCTGCTGATGCTGCAACCAGGAACTAGTGTAGACAAGTTGTGCCAGCAATGAGCAGGTGCATGAGAGATGTTTAAATAGGGCGCTCTGGGCTAGCATTGGATATAGAAGTCATATGGAAACCAAAACCTCTGTGATTGGCTGCAAACAGTCAGCTGATCAAAGTAAGATGGCAGGCACATGAAGCGCCGCTCCCAAGGAAAGCTATCACCAACAGGAATGCTGTCACAGCAGGTGCACTATTGGTTGGCTTAACACAATATCACTTTAATTCGGGGTATCTATGATTTACACAGGTTCCGAGTTTTTATGTCTCAGGGGCTAGTGGGCAGAGCGGTGATTTATGTCCCCTGGGCTGGTGGGCAAGTAGGGTATGTCAGGGGCGTAAATTCATCCCAGTCACATGGAGGCAAGTTGGAGTTTGGTGCCCCCCCTAAAAAAACACACGACTTACAGAATTATGTAGATATCACCTTCAGCCGGTCTACAAGGGCCTACAGTGAATTGGCAGGGCTCCAAAACATTGTAAGGCAACGGCCAGTGGGTCAGGGTCAGACTCACAAGATTCATGCACAATAAGCCTTCACTGGCGTTCCCATTTTATGGTCCACAGCAACGTCTGAGCAGTATTGTCCAGTCCCCTATTGCAGGTGTTAGCAGGGTTTCTAGGACAGAGCCGATTAACACTGCAGCAGCAGGTTTGCGGCAGAGCTTCATTGGAAGAGGAGCAGTCACACTTTGATCCTACTGTGAAACACACTGGTGCTGCTTGGAGCCCGGAGGCAGGCGTCTCCATTGCCTCTGGATGTTACAACCCTGGTGTATGTCCCTTGAGTTTGGGTGGATAGCAGAGGTGTTGGAACTGGGGGGGGGGCAAGAGGGCAGCATGCCCAACTTAAACATGTCAGAGGTGCAGACGCTGGGGAGGGGGAGCGCTTACCTCCGGATCCACGTGGAGACGCCTACTTTAAAAAGTCTGCTGCCGCAGCCTGCTGCCCCATGTCCTGCCCTAGCCGGCTCTTCACTCTTCACAGATGCATTCCTGGGAGGAGGTTGGGATATCCCAACAGGCTCAGCATGGCCAAGCCTCCTCCCAGTAATGCATCCATGAAGAGTGAAGAGCCGGCAGGACCAGGACATGTGGCGGCAGACTTTTTAAAGTAGGAGTCTCCATGGGAATCAGGAGGTAAGCACTCCCCGCACGAAGAGGGGGAGGGTGTGAATCAGGAAGGAGCTCCAAAAATGCCTCCCAACCACAAAACATTCTGGTGCCCCTGGTGTTTTTACATGGAGCCAGGGAGGGTAGGGTATGCCCCTGAAGCCGGTAGTTAGCTTAAGTCTATGGAGCCAAAGAAGTACTATATTTGTCCCTGTGACGGGGGGCCGGACAGGCGAGTAGTATATGTCCTTTAGGCTGGGGGGAGGTGAGCAGTTGTGACAGATTGCAGTGCAGGGGGTATGCACCACTCACCTAAGGCTGTATGTAGTGATGGTCTAGGATGCCAGAGGCAGTCATGGATCATTCTGGGCCAGCAAGCAGTGTCTGGTGGTGCCCCCTCTCTGTCCCTATAGGCTCTCCCCCCCAATGGTAGCTCTGCTTCCTCTAAAATGTCAATTGCTTTTTTAAATAAAATATTATTAAATAAATGTATGTGGCTCATACAAATGTATGTGGCACTGTTCTGTGTGCTGTAATAATAAAGGGGTGCTGTACTGTGAAATGGAAAACAACAATTTGGAGGAAAAATAGTGGAAGATCAGGAACCACTTCCAGTTCCTAGTACTTGTGCTGAAGCTGCTGCTGCCACCAGTCATGACATTGATGATGCAATTCCATCAACGCCTTCTGCTAAGACTGATGCCCAATGTCATAGAGGGCATGTAAAATCCAAGAAGCAAAAATTAAAAATCAGAAAGAAAAAAAAATTATCTGACGAGAAACGTAAAATTGGCAATATGCCATTCACGACACAAAGTGGCAAGGAAAGGCTAAGGCCTTGGCCTAAGTTCATAACTGGTGGCTCAGCTTCTCATGAGGATGGATGCCCTCCTCCCTCTCAAAAAATAAAACAAAATTAAGCTTTTTAAAGCACAGGAAAAAACAACTGTGCGTTCAGAGATATCACAAATCCCCAAGGAGAGTCCAAGTGTGTTCTTGGTTGCGATATCTTGGCCTGACCTTCCCAAGACTGTATGGAAAAAGGAGGCTCCTACCACCATTTGCATGCCCCCTGCAAGATCTGGGAAGAGCACCGCCAGTCCAGTTGCTGATATTGAGATTGAGGATGTCACTGTAGACGTACACCAGGATATGGAGGACATAGGTGTAGCTGGCAATAAAGAGAAAGTTGACAATGAGGATTCTGATGGTGATGTTGTTTGTTTGAATAAGGCATCAGTAGAGATAGTTTATTTCCATGGGATGAAAAAGCCCATCGTCATGCCTTGGTAAAATACCGAAAAAGCGACCTCTTCAGTGTGGAACTATTTCTCCACAAATCCGGACAACAGGTGTCAAGCCGTGTGTTGCCTCTGTCAATCCGTCATAAGTAGGGGTAAGGACGTTAACCACCTAGGACCATCCTCCTTTATACGTCACCTGCTGCGCATTCATCAGAAGTCAGTGTCAGGTTATGAAACTTTGGGTAGAGTGTAAGCAGTCCACTGACACCTAAATCCCTTCTTCCTCTTGAACCCAAGCTCCTGCAAGCCACACCACCAACTCCCTCAACGTCAACTTCCTCCTCAGTCAGGAACGTCAGTAGTCCTGCAGGCCATGTCACTGTCAAGACTGAGGAGTCCTTACCTAACCGGGATTCCTCCGGAGGATCCTTGAGTGGTACGCCTACTGCTGCTATTGCTTCCACTGCTGTTGTTGCTGCTGGGAGTCGATCGTCATCCCAGAGGGGAAGTCGGAAGACCACTTGTACCACTTCAACTAAGTAATTGACTGTCCAACAGTCCTTTGTGAGGAAGATGAAATATGACAGCAGTCATCCGCTTGCAAAGCGGATAACTGAGGCCTTGACAGCTATGTTGGTGTTAGACGTGCATCCAGTATCCGCCATTAGTTCAGTGGGACTTAGAGAATTGATGGAGGTAGTGTGTCCCCGGTACCAAATCCCATCTAGGTTCCACTTCACTAGGCAGGCGATACCAAGAATGTACAGAGACATCAGAAAAAATGTTCTCTATGTCCTAAAAAATGCAGTTTTACCCACTGTCCACTTAACTGCGGACATGTGGACAAGTGGAACAGGGCAGACTAAGGACTATATGACTGTGACAGCCCACTGGGTAGATGTATTGCCTCCTGCAGCAACAACAGCAGTGGCACCAGTAGCAGCATCTAGCAGATGCCAATTCGTTCCTAGGCAGGCTACGCTATGCATCACCGCTTTCTGTAAGAGGCACACCGCTGACAACCTCTTATGGAAACTGAAGGACATTATCACACAATGGATTACCCCACCCAGTTAGACTCTCCTGGAGATTTGTGATATCGGACAACGCCACCAATATTGTGCGTGCATTACATGTGGGCAAATTCCAGCATGTCCCATGTTTTGCACATACAATTAATTTGGTGGTGCAGATTTTTTTTTAAAATGACAGCGGCATGCAGGAGATGCTCCCGGTGTCCAGAAAAATTGTGGGCCACTTTCGACATTTAGCCACTGCATTTTGAAGACTGGAGCGCCAACAAGCACTCCTGAACCTGCCCTACAATCACCTGAAGCAAGAGGTGGTAACAAGGTGGAATACAACACTGTATATTGTTCAGAGGATGGAGGAACAGCAAAAGGCCATTCAAACCTATACATGCACCTACGGATATAGACAAAGGCGGGGGAATGCACTTGACTCAAGCGCAGTGGTGAATGATTTCAATCTTGTGCAAGGTTCTCCAACCCTTCGGACTTGCCACACGTGAAGTCAATTCAGACACTGCCAGCTTGAGTCAGCTCATTCCCCTCATCAGGCTTTTGCAGAAGCAGCTGGAGAAATTGAAGGAGGAGCTAATACAGAGTGATTCCGCAAAGTATGTGGGACTTGTGGATGGAGCCCTTCATTTGCTTTGCCAGGATTCAAGAGTGGTCAATCTGTTGAAATCAGAGCACTACATTTTGACCACTGTGCTCGATCCTAGGTTTAAAGCCTATGTTGTATCTCTCTTTCCGGAAGACACAAGTCTGCAGAGGTTCAAAGACCTGCTAGTGAGAAAATTGTCAACTCAAGCGGAACGTGACTCGTCAATAGCTCCTCCTTCATTTTCTCCCGCAACTGGGGCTGTGAGGAAAAGGACAAGATTTCCTAGCCCGCCCACTTGCGGTGATGCTGAGCAGTCAGCAGCAAGTGCTGACATCTGGTCCGGACAGAAGGACCTGCCAACGATTACTGACATGTCTACTGTCACTGCATATGATTCTGTCACCATTGAAAGAATGGTGGAGGATTATATGAGTGACAGCATCCAAGTAGGCATGTCAGACAGTCCGTATGTATACTGGCAGGAAAAAGAGGCAATTTGGATGCCCTTGAACAAACTGGCTTTATTTTACCTAAGTTGCCCCCCCTCCAGTGTGTACTCCGAGAGAGTGTTTAGTGCAGCCGGTAACCTTGTCAGCGATCGGCGTAGGAGGTTACTTCCACAAAATGTGGAGAAGATGATGTTCATCAAAATGAATTATAAATTCCTCCGGGAAGACCTTTACCAGCAATTGCCTCCAGAAAGTACACAGGGACCTGTGATGGTGGATTCCAGTGGGGACGAATCAATACTCTGTGAGGAGGAGGATGTACACACTGAAAGGGGTGAGGAATCAGAGGATGAGGTCGACATCTTGCCTCTGTAGAGCCAGTTTGTGCAAGGAGAGATTAATTGCTTCTATTTTGGTGGGGGTCTAAACAAACCAGTCATTTCAGCCACAGTCCTATGGTAGACCCTGTCGCTGAAATGTTTGGTTTGTTAAAGTGTGCGTGTCATATTTATACAACATAAGGGTGGGTGGGAGGGCCCAAGGACCAGGGCCGGTGCAAGGTTTCTCGTCACCCTAGGCAAAAGTTCTGCCTACTGCCCCTTCCCCCTAACCAGCCTTCAGGTGAAAAGCATACTGCTGCCCTCCCCCAACCCCAGTCTGTTGCATGGCTGCTCTCTTCTCCCCATCTCCATAGTCTGTGTGGATTCCTGCTGCTCTCACCCCCTTTCCCCTACTCTTTTAAATATCTTCTGTTATATCCCCTCTACCATCTGTTTGCATGCTGCTGCTCATCCGCCCCAGATAGTGGGCATGCCTGCTGCTCATCTCAGCACCCGCCCCCAAAGACTGCTGCTCTCCCCCTCTTTCCTTATCAAATGCGGACAGTGCACTGTGTAGCCACCTCACCTGCAGGCTGCGATGTAGAGATGGGACTGAGTAGTCTGTGAAAGAGCCTGGAATGAAGAGCAGCATCGCATGTCACCCTGCAATACAGGAGCTTGGCAGTCGTGGCTACTGTAGATACGAGTGCTGGGAGGATTGTGGCAGTTGTGAGAGGTAGGACCACGCTACCTTTTTCATGCAGCTGTAGCAGGCCGCCCCCTCAGGTCTCGGCGCCCCTAGGCAGCTGCCTAAAGCTGCCTAGTGGAAGCTCCGGCCCTGCCAAGGACAATTCCATCTTGCACCTCTTTTTATTCTGTGCATCATGTGCTGTTTAGAGACTAGTTTTTTAAAGTGCCATCCTGTCTGACACTGCCGTACAACTCCAGGTGTACTGCCGTATAAGTCCAGTCCAGTGGTGCTGTCTTGTGCTGCATCAGTCCAGTGGTGGTGTCTTGTGCTGCCATAGGTCCAGTGGTGGTGTCCTGTGCTGTATATTATTTACTCCAAATAAAAAGGTTATATACATTACTTATATTATTATCCAAATAATTTTTACAGGGTTTGCCCTGTGTGGTGTAGGGGTACGCTCGCCTGTGCTGCATATTATTATAATAGCTCCAAATAAAAGGGTTATTATTATCCAAATGAGTTTTACTGGCTTTGCCGTGTATGTGTGGTTTAGTGGTACGCTTTCCTGTGCCACCAATATTGTGCGTGTATTACATCTGGGCAAATTCCAGCACATCCCATGTTGTTTGTGCCGCACACTTGTGTTGCTTAGCTTAGTCATACAGCTACCTCATTGCACATTTTTTTCTTCTATGCATGATGTGCTGTTTGGGGCCTAGTTTTTGAATAGTGTCATCTTGTCTGCAACTGCAGTGTCACTCCTAGATGGGCCAGGTGTTTGTGCAGCACACTTGTGTCACTTAGCTTAGTCACACAGTTACCTCATTGCACCTCTTTTACTTCTTTGCATGATTTGCTGTTTGGGGACTAATTTTTTTAAGTGCCATCCTGTCTGCAACTGCAGTGTCACTCCTAGATGGGCCAGGTGTTTGTGCTGCACACTTGTGTCCCTTAGCTTAGTCATACAGCTACCTCCTTGCACCTCTGTTACTCCTTTGCATGATGTGCAGTTTGAGGCCTAATTTTTTTAAGTGCCATCCTGTCTGCAACTGCAGTGCCAGTCCTAGATGGGCCAGGTGTTTGTGCCGCACACTTATGCCGCTTAGCTTAGTTATACAGCTATCTCATTGCATCTCTTTTACTTCTTTGCATGATGTGCTGTTTGGGGACTAGTTTTTAAATCTGCGATCCTGTCTGACTCTGCAGTGCCACTCCTAGATGGGCCAGGTGTTTGTGCCGCACACTTGTGTCGTTTAGCTTAGTCATACAGCCACCTCAGTGCACCCTTTTGTCCTAAAAACAATATTGTGAGGTGTGAGGTGTTCAGAATAGACTGGAAATGAGTGGAAATGAATGTTATTGAGGGTAATAATAATACCGTAGGATCAAAATCACCCCCAAATTCTGTGATTTTAGCTGTTTTTATGTTTTTTTCAAAAATCATCCAGATCCAAAATCAAAAGCAAAACACGAAAGGGTGGTTTTGGCAAAACCAATCCAGATCCAAGACACTAGCATGGAACCAGAATTAAAAACAAAACACAAAACATGAAAAGTGCCCGCCAAACATCTCTGCTTTCTCCCTAATAAGCTATTGTCCTCCGCCATCAACCAATCCTCCATTAGTGTTTCTTACAGGATACAATGTCTTGAGCCATCATCAACCCTCATCTGCTATATACAGTATTTATTGATGTGCTTATATATTGTATAATATTTTCTTTTAATATGATTGATCTAACTTGTTATCAAACAACCCTAAAAGGATATACAAGGCCTGTTACCTAGTAGCCTCTCTTGTCTTCACTACAAACAATTTGGTACCACTATTTCTGCCTCAGGGTTAAATCTCACCCCTGTCAAAGGTTGCCTGGTTAGATTAATTTTTCTCTTAAGGTGTGTTTTACAGACTAATTGTGAAATTACACTCTTCTTAAGGCCCAGGGAGAGGCATTTTATTGTAAGTCAGAGAATCAATCATACCTAAGGCAGTAGAGATGTCAAAATGGAACAATAAAGGAACAGTTTCTCATGACATACATAAGATGATTTCTTTTACCCTTTCAATGCACGGATTTGATCTTACAGCTTGCGGCTTTTATGTGTGACAGAACTGACACAATGTATACATGTATAGAACTGAAATTGAAACTATATCACCGTGGTCCAGTTTGTTTTATTATGATGTTTAATGGATCTTTGTGTTTAAGTTGTGTATATATTATACCGTATAATGGTTTGGAGTCTGTAACATGACCCTAGAGTGTTTATTGTTGTAAGATAGCATTCTGCAGATCTGTCTTGTCTCACACATTGTGTATAAGACTCTTCATGTTCCATTCCAACACAGTATTAGAGCATCTTTATGTTAACCAAGTATTGCAAGGCTCTTTTTCCTACTTATTATAAAGAGTCAAAATGATCTGCATCTATCTTAGCCTAGTGCCTTATACCCTTTTCACACCGCTAATGCTGGATCCCACCTGGGAATTGGAGATGGGTCCTTCCCGGGTGGAAACCGGGACTGGACGCTACACCAGGCTTCTCTGACACGGCAATATGCCGGGCAGGTTGCCATAGCGGTGAGGGGCGGAGCCGCCAGCGGGGGCAGAGGCGCCGCCTTTTCCTATAGTGAACGGGTCCCAGGTCGCATCGACCCGGGAACCCGTTTACGCTGCCACTGACCTGGTATTCAACCCCGGAATAACACTGCTTTATTCCAGGGTTGAATTACTGGGTCAGGCGACCTGGGAATTTCACCATGGCGCTTTCACACTGCACGCCGACCTGTGTCTACCTGGCAATGTGCCGGGACGATACCGGGTTATTTGTGCAGTGTGAAAGGCTTTTTATTGAGTGTGAAGAAATATATTTGTTTTAAATATTTCATCTATAAATTGTTTGTGGTTGTCTAATTATAGGGGGAAAAAGCTGACATTGGGCACATGTACAATGTACTGAACATTGGGCCTAATTCAGAGCTGATCATAGATGTGCCCCGTGACCACCTCTGCCTGTCATTTAGGCAGAGGCGATCACACCAGTGAGATGTATGCACAGTGCCGCCACAGTGTGCACACCACACAGGGCTTCAGCCTGTGATCACTGCAGTTGCAGTAGTCAGGTCTGAATTTGTCCCTTTGGTACTTTGCGTCATGGGCCTCAGATCCGATAAGATCTGAATTAGGCCCAATTTTCAAGTGAAGAGGCTACAAGAATCATCTTATGCTACTGAAATGTTATAAACCTCTTGGACACAATATGCAAGATGTTAATAATTAATATGAAAAGTAAAATACATTTTTATGAATCAAAAAGATAAGTGTAGCACAAAATTTAAATTTTCACATGTGAAACATGGAGGTAAAATACTTAATTTATTTCTACCCTGATAATCCACTACCATCAGGGCCGTTTCTGCTTGTGGGTGAGCCATGCAATCGCACGGGCCGCTCGCCGCGACACCTACTGGCAGTCCATTGCCTGTGCAGTCTGCGCTTTTCCAGGTGCTCTGTCCCGGGTGTGGTTCATGAGGTCAACATGAGTTAGGTCGACACACATTGGGTCGACCACGTTTGGTCGACATGCATTAGGTCGACATGGTCATTATGTTGACATGTGCTAGGTCGAAATGGAAAAAGGTCGACATGAGTTTTTTAAACTTTTTTTGGTGTAGTTTTCTTCGAAAAGTGATGGGGAACCCCAGTTAGTGCTTCGCTCGCCATGCTTCGGGCACGGTATGTAAGTATGCAAAAGGTAAAAAAATTAAAAAATTTTTGAAAAACTCATGTCTACATTTTTCCATGTTGACCTAGTACATGTCGACCTAATGACCATGTTGACCTAGTGATCATGTCGACCTAACACATGTCGACCTAATGACCGCCATCCCTCCCGCCCACCCCTAGTACTCCGATCACTGGGAAGAGTTACTCTAAATGACGCCCTACGTCCTGACATTGTGATGTCATGACATCATGTCAGTAGCCCAAGCTGATATTAAGGGATGTCGCAGAGGAGTGGTCAGCCGCATCTTAGAGCAGAGCAGCAGTGAGGAGGTGCACCATGCGCAGCCCAGGGGCCAGCCATTCAACAAGGGAGACCCAGCTCTATGCAAGAAGATGGCAGGCATTCACGGCAGCAGTGTAAGTGGTATATTTACTAAAGTGAGGATTTTTAGAAGTGGAGTTGTTGCCCATAACAACCAGTCAGATTCTAGCTATTGTCTTCTAGAGGTGATAGATAAATGATAAGTGGAATCTGATTGGTTGCTATGGGTAGCATCTCCACTTCTAGAAATCCCCATCCTAGTAAATATACCCCATGTCTTCAGTTTACTAACAGACTGTGTGGTATTGGAAGTAGAGCATAACACAAGCAAGGAAAGCAAAATCAGAGCACAATAGCAAACAGGGAAGGGGAAGCAGAGCATGGCACAAGTGGGAGAGTAACACAAGCAGGGCGGGGAGGCCTAAAACAAGCAGGAGATGCGAGCATAACTCAAGCAGAGAGGGGAAGGCAAAGCATAATATAAGCATGTGGGGGGGGGGGAGTATAATGCAAACAGGGTGGGGGGGAGGCAGAGCATAATACATGCAGGTCAGGGGAGCAGAGTAGATTGCTAAGGGGACCATTATCCCAGAAGTGAAAAATGGGGGTAAGGTAGTCTTTTCCTGCTAGCCCACGCCCATTGCAGCAATGTTACTACTGCTTTTTAAGCTGGTGGTGGGGGTGGAGGTGGTGGGGGGGAGCCAATTTGTCTAGAAACGGCCCTGACTGCCACTGTATAAACAGGTAGAGTTTATTTTCTCCTTCCCCTCTATCACAAAGAGTTATAGGTTCCCCACAACTCTGATATCCAGTCAGGAGGTCGACATTTACAATGTTGACATGGTTGTTATGTCCACATGTGACATGCTGACCTACACAATGTCAACATGATCATCTCCACATTGCGCATGACCAAACTGAATACTTATATAAGTAACACTTTCAGCCATATATTGTGTATCTTCTGAAGATCTAGAACAGTGTACAGTACTTCTGAAGTACTGTACTAAGGGGGTCATTCCGACCCGTTCGCACGCAGCAGTTTATCGCTGCGGTGCGAACGGGTGTGGAATGCGCATGTGCGGCGGCCACAGTGCACATGCGCGACGTTGCCGTTATGTAGCGACTTACAAAGGAAGCGGTCGCAGAGCCAACCGCAAAGAAGATTGACAGGAAGAAGGCGTGCCAGGGCGGATCCGGACCGTTTGGTGCCGTTTTCGGGGAGTGGTGAGTAAAACGCAGGCGTGTCCAGAAGAACGGAGGGCGTATGTCTGACGTCAAAGCCGGCACCAGCATCGCAGGGATCGTCGCACAGGGTAAGTAGGTATAGGGCTAGTCATCTTTTGCTTTACATTTTTTTAGCTGAGCAGGGCTGCACAAGCGATCGCAGCATTGCTAAGCTAAAATACACTCCCTCATAGGCGTGGACTATTGATCGCAGCAGCAGCTAAAAGTTGCTTGCTGCGATCAACTCGGAATGACCACCTATGGCCCTCATTCCGAGTTGTTCGCTCACTAGCTGCTTTTAGCAGCATTGCACACGCTTCTGGGAGTGTATCTTAGCATAGCAGAATTGCGAACGAAAGATTAGCAGAATTGCGAATAGAAATTTCTTAGCAGTTTCTGAGTAGCTCCAGACTTACTCAGCCATTGCGATCAGTTCAGTCAGTTTCGTTCCTGGTTTGACGTCACAAACACACCCAGCGTTCGCCCAGACACTCCACCATTTCTTCAGACACTCCCGCGTTTTTCCCAGAAACGCCAGCGTTTTTTCGCACACGCCCAGAAAACGGCAAGTTTCCGCCCAGAAACACCCACTTCCTGTCAATCACAGTACGATCACCAGAACGATGAAAAAACCTTGTTATGCTGTGAGTAAAATACCTAACTTTTGTGTAAAATAACTAACCGCATGCGCTCTGCGAACCTTGCGCATGTGCAGTAAGCGACTAATCGCAATATAGCGAAAATCGGCAACGAGAGAACAACTCGGAATGACCCCCTATGTACGGTATACTGTGTGTATTCTTGATACCTTTGATTGAGAGCATTCATCTTCTCAAGACATTTATTAGGAGATAAAACCTTCTTGTCTCAAGACGCTTAAATCCGTGCAGTGGACGGAGTCCATAACAGGTGGTTACTATTGATGAAAGGGAAGATCTGTACCATCTGTACCATAGAAGTGACAAAGTAAGTCCACTCAGATTTCTCAAGAAAGAATAACCGCTTTACACAATTCTCTGCAGAGTACGATTAAGTACCATAGTGAAGACATAGATACAGTCCAATGTAGTGTAGCTAATGTTCCATAAGTTGCTGGTGCTCCCCAGAGGCAAGTTAAATGTAACAAATGAAAAGGAGAGTAGACTCTTTTTCTGGAAACATAGCTTAAACATACACTTAAAAGAACATACATATGCATATAAACGTAAGGTTCAAAATATTAAAATAAATATATTGTAATTCCAAAAAGGTAAAAAATTATCTGATAGAATCTATGTCAATATAGGTTCGAAATTCCCTATAAATCACAGAGATGTTGGCAAAATATCTAATATGACATTAGATGGGGTAATTTATCATAAGTATTATGTAAACGTGTAAGAAATTATATTCTGTCATACATATGTTTATTTTGGTGTCAAAGAGTAATAAACTATTTGTTATATACCTAAGATTTTCTCAGTTAACATAAATACAGGAGGAAAGGTTGGATCCCTTACTATATAATATTTATTAGTTCATATATATATAGTGTGCCCCTTTATAGCATAAAGTTATTGAATTTGCAATGTCAGTTTGACAGTAGAAAGGTTATTCCTTGTGCAATCACCAAAGAAACATAGGATCCAATGGTAATAATGGTCACCCACAAATTAGTCAGAAGTGTTACAAAGTCAGAGCTTGTATAATTCAGTCTATGGTGAGGTGGTACCAGATAATTGCCCTGATTTAAAGGTGCATGCAATGCCGATGTTCACGTATTTGAGTGAATATTTGCAAATGCGCTTGTGCGAAAAGTATAGACTACCCCCTACGGTGCATGTGTTACAGAGTGTACGCATAAAGACGCTGTTGCTATCAGGGCAGACATCAGAAATGGGGGCTTCAAAGTAATGGGCATTCCTGGGAAGTGACTGGGAGGTGCAAAGAAGTGAATGTAAAAAGGGCTGTCACATGGGTGTGTTTTGGGAATGTTGCGATGTGTTAGAGAAGGGGATATGTTCACAAAAGCAAAGCTGTAGCGTAGGAGGCCATAGTCAAATGAGAAACTGCACCTGCTATAGAGCTGGTGCAAGTGTTGATGGTATGTGCAGTGGAATCACTGGCGGTATTACAGCATGCAGAGACACTGAAAGTGGGTGTCTCAGTTCTTGCACATTCAGACGCAGGCTTCTACACAAGGGGAAGACTGATTCTAGCATTTGCATATTATCACAGCTGCGACTCCAATAACAGACTTGAGGGGACACAACATCGTCTATTAAGCTCTAGAACCCAGAGAGGCACTGGAGAAATATTGCAAAGTGGCCACTGAGCATTGTGAAGAATATGACAAAGTTGTAAGGGCCTTCCTAAACCAATATTCAATCACTCCTGAGTTCTATAGTAAAAAGGTCTGGGATTTACCCAAGAGCCCTCACAGCACCCATGAGCAGTTTATCACTTAGTTGAAGCAGTACATGTTAAAGTGTTTTTGGCAAGCAACTGTGCCATCCTGTCCTTGGAAGTAATCAGATGCCACCGGAGACAAGAAAAGCCACGGCTGTGGGAAAAAGTGGATATCTAAGGATGAACTGTTCCACATCCCAAGCACCCCAGACTTGTGCTCCAAATCTGAGTGCTGGAGCCTGGCTTGCTCGTTTAACCCCAAAAGGTTCATGTCCCTCCAATCAGTACATTGGAGTATGGCTAGAAAGAGGTGTATTGTATACTCTCCTGCAAGGTTAAAAGGCTACCACAAAATATGTTGAGCAATCTGCAGCCATTGCAAGTGGGACTCCTGCAGGGACAAGAATTAAGAGACCCTAGGACCTCCATCACTGTAGTATCCCCCACTAGTTGATCCTGCTACAGTATTGCAAGGTTGCAGTGCCAAAGGTGGACTGAAGTGAGAAGTCTACAGTACCTCTACTGGGGAGCTGGCTAGGAGCTGAGAGTTATGGTCCTGGGAAATTATCTTGGGGGTGGAATTGTAAATGCATTTGCTAATGCTATTGTCTAAAGTCCAGCTGCCCTACTGCATCTTCATCATCTGCACCAGTGCAGTCAGGCTAACAGGAAAAGATCATAGCAGATAGATGACTGCCAGCACAGTCAACTACAGAATCCACCATTTCAGAGGAAAAGACCACAGTGGCTAGATCAACTCATCTACCAAGCATGCCTTTTGCCTCACTTGCAAAGTAGAGAATGATTATTCCAGCTCATCAATAGTGCTCAGTGATGTTCCTGTACCTAGTGGTTAGCCAGCTCCAGCTGTCAGTATGAGTGATCACAGTGACCTCACTATGACTGGCAATAAAACAGATGAGTTCTTTCAATCCCAGCATTGACCTCCTGTAGAGTGTCCCAATTTAGGAGAAATGGAGGGCCGAAGGCAGGAGTTTACAGAGCTTCAATTTTCTGACCCATCCCTTGATGTTATGAGGCACCCAGCTAGCAGTGGCTGGTGGTGCACATAGTGTGAACTGGTGGAGAAGGTTACTGTACTAGGTAGCTAAGGTAGGAAGGGATAGGCCATTTAAGGAGCAAGTTCAACTGGTGTTTCCAGAGAGATTCCAAGTGTAACTGATGTCAATTGCTCATTACCTCCTTTTGGTTGGGTACCAGATGAGCGATCAAAATTGAAATGCTTGACAGATTTTTTTCTGGTCTGTAATGTTGGATGAGGTCCAGATCTTCTAAAAGTCAAGTGACTTTTGCCAACAGTCTGAGCATGCGGTACCCCTCAGGTCTTTGCCAGCCGTCAAGGAACCTTTCCAATGAGTGGCCATGTCCACTACCTTTTCCCAAGTAGATTCATGCTACACATTATCCAAAATCTGTAGCTATATCCCCTATTACTGTTGAAAACTTATTCAACACACTGACTAGTCATATTTATCAAGAATAGAGTAAATGGGGTCAGCAGCAGAACTTGAATAACAGGTAGAAAGTTATAACTGGTCAAAGTACACCAAGACAACAGGTGACTTCGAGGAACATACTCTTTTGCTGTAATTTACTTGTGGCAGTGAGTACTGCCCAGAGGAGAAGATATTCTTTTTATTTCTAATAGGTGTTACTATTTAAGGGGAAATTTTAGCAAATTGCACGTTTTTCACATTTGTTTTTGCCAATTTCCAAAACCAGATTTATCTATTTATTAATTGACATTTTAAAACCCAACAAGCTCCAAACTGTCATCCTAAAGTAATATCAGCAGTGCAGGAAAACCCGCCTCTGGAGCTCCACTTGTATTAGATCAAAGAAAGAAGAAAATTTAGGTAAGTAAATAAGGATATCACTACACTACGGAATATTGAGAGTGGCAATTGGTTGCAAAAAATGAAAACAGAGTATGGAAGCCATTGTTATTTAAGTCCTTTCCCTGTCACCCACAGGCCATTAGTACCAGGAGGGGCCTAATGCTAGCTGGCACTGGGGTTGGTATTCCGCTTCATAATAGCATTTACCTTTAGTCTTTACAAACCATGTATTTTTAAATCTAATAAAGGAGGATATGCTTGAATAATATGTTGTCACTATTTTGACATTAAGAATATTGAAATGGCCATGATGTTAACATTATGTCTGTGACAACATTGTTAACACTGATATATAAGTATCTCTAGGAATGATTGAGCAACTACCACTGTGTGAGAAGGCATTGAATGGGAGCAGCTTTTTGAAGGCACGCTCTTCCTTGTAGTGCTAATGGGAGATTCTGGAGGTGGCTCCCAGGTTAGTTAGCCCTCTGTCTGGATGCATTTTAGCATGAGCCTTTATCATGAGGCCTTACTGTAGACAAATCACATGGCCCTATGTGGGCATTGCCATTATGTGGTGTTAGGACTGCTGATATTGGAGAAGCCTTGATTTTCACAGATCATTTTTAGTGTGCTGGGGGGATACCAGGGGGGTAAAGCACCCCCCCATCCTCTCTGTCTGTTGTTTGTTTGTTTGTGATCCCTCCCCCTTTCTAGTACCTGATATATAATTATCTCTAGGAATGATTGAGCAACTACCACTGTTTGTCTGCATGTGTGAGAAGGCATCGAATGGGAGCAGCATTTGTAAGGCATGCTGTTCCTTGTAGTGCTAATGGGAGATCCTGGAGGTGGCTCCCAGGTAAGTTAGCCCTCTGTCTAGATGTGTTTTAGTATGAGCCTTTATCATGAGGCCTTACTGTAGACAAACCACATGGCACTATGTGGGCACTGCCATTATGTAGTGTTAGGACTGCTGATATCGGAGAAGCCTTGATGCGGCCAGCAGCTAAACATGTGTTTTGCAAACGCATGTGACCAATTTTTCAGAAATTCTATTACCAGATAGGTTCAGGTATTGTCACAGGTAATTTTTAGTGTGCTGGAGGGATACTGGGGGGTGGGGCTTGGTAGCACCCCCCTCTCTGTCTGCCACAACATTGTTAATCTCAACATTTCAGCATCCTAAATGTGTACATAATGTCGACATCTGGTGTTGACATTCTGAATGTAGACATTCCGAGCATCAACATGCTGTACCACACCCTCTCGGAAGAGGGATAAATGCCTGTGTGGAGTATAACTGCTAATTCAGGATGGATGCAGTCATAAACTGTGAATAATGCACCGTTTAGAATGGGTGTGGTTCATTAGGTCAACATACATTGGGTCGACAAAGTTTAGCCAACATGCATTAGGTCGACATGGTCATTAGGTCGACATGGAAAAAGGTCGACGTGAGTTTTTTAACTTTTTTTGGTGTCGTTTTCTTCGAAAAGTGATGGGAAGCCCTAATTAGTGCACCGCTTCCTCTTGCATGGCTTGCTTCACTTGCCATGTTGCGGGCAAGGTGCCTCGCTCCGCTACTGCTGCGCTCGGTACAGGTTACCATTCCCAATTGTAGTCCATGTGGATCGTTAAGTATGAAAAAGGTTAACAAAAAAATTGTGAAAAACTCATGTTGACCTTTTTCCATGTCAACGTAGTACATGTCGACCTAATGACCACGTCGACCTATTGATCATGTCGACCTAATGCATGTCGAACAAACGTGGTTGACCAAATGTATGTCGACCTAATTCATGTCGACCTAATGACCGCCATCCGCCATGGAAGACCCATTAAATAAAACATTCTGGTAAATTAATAAGCCTGACAACAGTTTAAGATACAGTATACTTTTACAGTATAATCATAGGTGTCAGAACAGGCAAAGCAAAGGGACGAGCCCCCCCCCAAACATTTGAGAGGCGCTAGTCAATGTACTGGATCACTGGGTGCCATCTAGCGTTACCACGGGCAGTGTCAGGATAGAGATACTCAGAGGTTAAAGTGGGGGGGAATGAGGTGGAACTGAGTTCCACCACCTATAATGGTAGGGGGAACCAGTTCCACCACTTCCATTTCCCTGCACAGTAATTCCAACAGAAAAGCCCAGCCCATCACTTACGTTAATCGATGATGCAGGCGGCGCTAATGTTACTGATGAGCTGCAGCCACCCCCCCCCCCTTCCCCAGGTCCTGATGGCTCCATGGTCCTTCTCCATCTACAGCCCACCCCTCCTGGTACTCACACTCAGTGTGTCTGTTGGACAGCATTCATCCCCTGGCTCATTGTGGGCATTATGTGTAAGGGGCACTACTACTGTGGGAATTCTGTATATAAGCGGCACTAGTACTGTGGGCATATTGTATATAGGCGGCACTTCTGTGGGCATTATGTATATAAGCAGCACTACTGTGGTCATTATGTGTAAAGGGCACTACAACTGTAGGTATTATTTGCAAGGGTCACTACTACCGTATGCATTGTGTATAAGGGGCACTACTGTAGGCATTGTATATAAGGGGCATAACTTGTATAAAGGGTACCATTGTGTAGCGCAATGCGAATAAAGGGCACTACTGAGTGACGTAACCATAATAAGGGGCATTAATGTGAATCAGGGGCACTACATGAGGTGTAAGGTGAATAAGATTGTGATACTGTGTGGTGTAATTTGAATTACACCACACAGTATCACACCGCTCACTGCTGCTGTGCAGGAGGCCTGAAAAGAGAGTGCAGTGCGCACCTGTCCTGTGTCCTTCAGTGCTCATCCGGTCTCCTGCGGCGGAGTGTCTCTCAAATGAGGCGCTGGTTTATGAGCCAAGCAGAGCACACAGTCCGGCAGCCAATCAGAAGCCGCAGCTGTATGTCTGCGAGCTCTGATTCTGTTTCAGGGACACTTCCCAGCCTTGAACACAGCACAGCAGCAACTACAAGCATGGTGGTCGGTCTGGTAGTACAGCGTACCGGCTGGCAATATCTTACCAACTGTCATCCCAAACTGACTCACTGCCAGTTCCATGTGGCTCCCCTGTTTGAATTTTGGACTGCACTGCAGCCCCACCACTGGAGCCAGCACTAGTGGTGGGTAAGTCCAGCTGCCCATAAGGGGGTGACATTCAGCGATTTAGGCGCTCTCATTACACCTCTTGTCCACCACCCTAACAGTGTTGTGGCGCCCCTGAGTATAATAAATAATATCCTGCACTTTCCCATCTTCTGTTCCCCTTTCTCTTCCAGCTTTTTGTTGTGCTAATTTCTACTAGCTTTTGTCTCTGATATGATTTGTATCACATATTTACTCTACTCTAACCTGTATTACCTACCACCAGTTATTTACTGAGTCAATTTAGATTTGATTGAGCACCCAACACAACATTGACTCTTTACACCTCCTTATGTAATAGAAGTCCGGGTTACATGTATAGATCCACCTATTTAAAGTCTGTATAGAGCATTTCTGATAGTATGCAGATCTGCAAACCAATCACAAGTTCTGTCTTAACACAGCCCAAAATCATGTAAGGTAGAGAATCATTACTCTTTAAAGAAATTCTTTATTAGAAATAAAGTTATCAATTATTGCAGGTATATTATTTGGCTGATTATTAATATTACACACCTTTCTTATGTATTATTGCACAAAAGTATGCATGAGCTTTAAAATCTCAATATAGTAGGAAAACCCCACTCGAATAGGTGAAACTGTGTTCTGTTTCGTCAAGTAATAAAATGCTGTATTTTGATGAAACATTTCACATTTACTGAAATGACAATCATCAGCAACAGGCATTTTGGTTTATTTGCAAACATTACTGAAGTATCTATGAAGCCTAAATACTAAGCACACATATTGAACAAAAAAGGGTTTGTAGTCAATCCCCATAATACCTTGAATGAAAATATACAAAAGACTGCAAATTCTGAAAAGACTGCATTCTAGGGAGACTTTAGGATCACAATATCTGCAATAACAGCCTTTGTATGTACCCTGACAGTTTGAAAACCAATTATACAAAGGAATTAACTCCTCTTTTTGGGGGCTTTACTTAAAGTGAGGTGTTAGAGAAAGCATTCTTTTCTACATTTGCAAAATGGGACAATAAAGCTGTGAAGTTTCAAAATTAAACCATCGTGGCGCTATGGTCTTGTATAAAGCATCTGTGACCACGTAAATACTAAAAAGCATGTTAGGCTCTGGAAACATGCACTACTCTTATTACAGTTATACTCTTAGCAGTTATTTGCAAATGGATTTCTTATATTTCAAGGGATTTTCTAAGTATTTGTAATAAAGGCATTATTTTGTGTTATGGATCCTGGGTCACAGATAGAAATACAGTAGCATCGTTAGATTAGAGATAAAGAAAATGTTTTGGGCAGATTTAAAAATTGTAAGCTTTATAGCTCAGAATTTTACCTTTACAGTCTGAACTATGTGGATTTTTATGTGGCTTTTTGTATTAAATAACTTCCAACTTAGTTTTTTTGCTTAGGAAAAGTAATGAGAGTTGTGAATTGCTTGCTGTAATTAGAACACTTGTCCCATCTGAACTGCAGTAGATGATGCTTATGTAATGTAAACATGTAAATGGTAATAGCTGCTTACTTAGCAACTCATCACTAAAACTGCAAAGCAACTACATCTTCAAATCTATACCACTATGGGCGGTATTCAATTGTTGTCAAACCCTTCCAAACCCCTTCTGTTTCTGCTGACTGGCGTGGTATAATAATTTCAGCTCGCAACCCCTGGGGTAGCAAGGGTGCCCAACCCTTTACGCAGCTAAACCTGATTACTATGGGAGCGATATCCGCGATAACAGGGATCACTTTAGAAAGGAGATTGGGCGTGATATATCATTTGACTACCACCCTAATTGTCCATCTCCACATTTGGTTGTGGAGAAGGACTTAAGTAGGCCTTAAATGTTAGGTGCGGGATCTCCCCTAAATGTTTTGTTCAATCAAGATTTCTCACTTATTGAACTCACTCCACAACACAAAGCAGAAAGAATTGACACCATTATTTTCCTAGATCTATTTATAAATGATAAATTCTGTGAAATGTCAAAATAAAAGTTTGCCGACTTGTTCTGATCTGTGCATGCACAGGAGCCGCTCCGTCTATGCGCACTACACATGTGCAGATCACTTCAGACCAGTAGTGGATTTACCGCTATGTAACCAAAGTAACTGCTTAGGGCCCGGCGGGTCCAAGGGGCCCACCGAGGGCCAGGTTCCCTAGCGGCAAATCCGCTACTGCAGGTATGGGTCCATCCACACTGGGGAGATGCACTACTGGGGGCATTATGTGAAAGCAGCTACTACTGGGAGTATTCTGTGTAAGCAGCGCTAATGGTGGCATTATGTGTAAGTGGCACTAAAATGCCATGGGGAGGGGCACCACTCCGCTGCCCGGCGCTAGCCGTTGCTCCCCCATGCTCCCCATCTTCATTCTCCTCTCTGCCATCCGCATCATCACCGCCACGGCCACTGATTCCTCCACTCTCCGTAGAGATTGGTCAGCGCTGCGCTCCCCCTGTCAGCTGCCTGCCAGGAAGCTGTGACAAGTGCGCATGCACGGCTGACAGGGAGAGCGCAGCGCTGACCAAGCTCTATGGAGAGCGGAGGAATCAGTGGCAGCGGCGGTGATGATGCGGATGGCAGAGAGGAGAATGGGGGAGCAATGGCTAGCGCCGGGCAGCGGAGCGGTGACAAGTAGCCGCAAAGATAATACAAAGAGTGCTGAGAAAAGCCAAATAACATGGCGGAGGAGGTTAGTATATCCAGCCCTGTGTGAGGGGAGGTTAGTACATCCCGCCCTGTGTGAGGGGAGGAGAGCGCAGCGCAGCACTTCTCCTGCCCCTTAATTTTCTTTGATGCCCGGTCTCACTCTCCAGTGGCGGCGGGGTCAATCTGAATAAAGCACCGGTTTGCTAGCCAATCAGAGCTCGCGGACCGGCTGCCGCAGCTCCTGATTAGCTGCCGGTCCATGAGTTCTGATTGGCTAACGAACTGGAGCCTCATTTCAGATTGACCCCGCCACCGCCGGAGAGTGATTGCCAATTTTGGCAACACAGGAGCTCATTGCAGTGCATACGCATGCGCAGTCATTCAATAATCAGCCACTGTGCAATTTCGCACAACAGCGATCAGGTCTGAATCGGGCCCATAGTGCAAGGATGTAGTACTTTGATATAGTGCAGAGATGTAGCATACTGATGTAGTGTGGGGAAGTTGTTCACTGATATAGTGGGTGGATGTAGCATTGTGATGCAGTGTGGGGAGGTAGTTTAGTGATCTAGTGCAGGGATGCAGTGTGGGTAGGTAGCATCATTAGTAAATGATGTAAATGATGTTGACATATGGTGCCCACACCAATTATGATCACGCTTGTAAACATTGGTTGTGTATGATGTCATAGTGATGCGAATTACTTCTCAGTTGAAACGCAGAAGTAGGATGCCATTTGGTGCCGCTTTCTCAATTGAGGGGTAAATAAAGAGACAGGGAGGATATACATGTTACAGCTGGTGTGCGGCAGTGTCTCGTGATGACGGTCCTGCTTGAACCGAAAATGTTTGAGATTAAATGATATAAGCTGCAAATGAGCTCAGTGTATGCTATTTTTAAAATAAATATATGTGCTTGTTTATATGGAAAACCTAATGAGTGCTCCATCTCCTACAGTATATATATATATATATATATATATATATATATATATTAGAGATGTGCACCGGAAATTTTTCGGGTTTTGTGTTTTGGTTTTAGATTCGGTTCCGCGGCCGTGTTTTGGATTCGGCCGCGTTTTGGCAAAACCTCCCTGAAATTTTTTTGTCGGATTCGGGTGTGTTTTGGATTCAGATTTTTTTTACAAAAACCCCTCAAAAACAGCTTAAATCATAGAATTTGGGGGTCATTTTGATCCCATAGTATTATTAACCTCAATAACCATAATTTCCACTCATTTCCAGTCTATTATGGACACCTCACACCTCACAATATTATTTTAAGTCCTAAAATTTGCACCGAGGTCGCTGGATGGCTAAGCTAAGCGACCCAAGTGGCCGACACAATCCCCTGGCCCATCTAGGAGTGGCACTGCAGTGTCAGACAGGATGGCAGATTTAAAAAATAGTCCCCAAACAGCACATGTTGCAAATAAAAAAGAGGTGCAATGAGGAAGCTGTGTGACTAAGCTAAGCGACCCAAGTGGCCGACACAAACACCTGGCCCATCTGGGAGTGGCACTGCAGTGTCAGACAGGATGGCACTTAAAAAAATAGTCCCCAAACAGCACATGATGCAAAGAAAAAAAGAGGTGCACCAAGGTCGCTGGATGGCTAAGCTAAGCGAACCAAGTGGCCGACACAAACACCTGGCCCATCTAGGAGTGGCACTGCAGTGTCAGACAGGATGGCAGATTTAAAAAATAGTCCCCAAACAGCACATGATGCAAAGAAAAAAAGAGGTGCAATGAGGTAGCTGTGTGACTAAGCTAAGCGACCCAAGTGGCCGACACAAACACCTGGCCCATCTAGGAGTGGCACTGCAGTTTTCTAGTGAGAGGATGAGTGCTTCCATCCTCATGTGAATTTGAACCACTAGCCATGAACATAGGCCAGGGCCTCAGCCATTCCTTGCCACTCCGTGTCGTAAATAGCATATTGGCAAGTTTACGCTTCTCATCAGACGCTTTTAATTTTGATTTTTGGGTCATTTTACTGAACTTTTGTAGTATACTTGACGACACAGAGGTAGAGCAGTGGACTACTGTACCGTACTGCTATATATATACTGGTGGTCACAGCAACATTCTGCACTGTCCCCTCCTACTATATACTGTGCACAACTAAAACGCAGCACAGGTATGGATGCATAGTATACTTGACGACACAGAGGTAGGTAGAGCAGTGGACTACTGTACCGTACTGCTATATATATACTGGTGGTCAGCAAAATTCTGCATTGTCCTCCTACTATATATACTGCGCACAACTAAAATGCAGCACAGGTATGGATGGATAGTATACTTGACGACACAGAGGTAGGTAGAGCAGTGGACTACTGTACCGTACTGCTATATAATACTGGTGGTCAGCAAAATTCTGCACTGTCCTCCTACTATATACTACAATGCAGCACAGATATGGAGCGTTTTTCAGGCAGAGAACGCAGATATTTTTAGCACACTGAGCACAGATATTTGCAAGCACACTGAGCACAGATATTTGCAGCACACTGAGCAGATATTTGCAGTACACTGAACACAGAAACTGAGAGAACGCTGCACGTCCTCAATAACCATAATTTCCACTCATTTCCAGTCTATTATGAATACCTCACACCTCACAATATTATTTTAAGTCCAAAAATTTGCACCGAGGTCGCTGGATGGCTAAGCTAAGCGACCCAAGTGGCCGACACAATCACCTGGCCCATCTAGGAGTGGCACTGCAGTGTCAGACAGGATGGCAGATTTAAAAAATAGTCCACAAACAGCACATGATGCAAATAAAAAAGAGGTGCAATGAGGTAGCTGTGTGACTAAGCTAAGCGACCCAAGTGGCCGACACAAACACCTGGCCCATCTGGAAGTGGCACTGCAGTGTCAGACAGGATGGCACTTAAAAAAATAGTCCCCAAACAGCACATGATGCAAAGAAAAAAAGAGGTGCACCAAGGTCGCTGGATGGCTAAGCTAAGCGAACCAAGTGGCCGACACAAACACCTGGCCCATCTAGGAGTGGCACTGCAGTGTCAGACAGGATGGCAGATTTAAAAAATAGTCCCCAAACAGCACATGATGCAAAGAAAAAAAGAGGTGCAATGAGGTAGCTGTGTGACTAAGCTAAGCGACCCAAGTAGCTGACACAAACACCTGGCCCATCTAGGAGTGGCACTGCAGTTTTCTAGTGAGAGGATGAGTGCTTCCATCCTCATGTGAATCTGAATGGGTCATTTTACTGAACTTTTGTAGTATACTTGACGACACAGAGGTAGAGCAGTGGACTACTGTACCGTACTGCTATATATATACTGGTGGTCACAGCAACATTCTGCACTGTCCCCTCCTACTATATACTGCGCACAACTAAAATGCAGCACAGGTATGGAGGCATAGTATACTTGACGACACAGAGGTAGGTAGAGCAGTGGACTACTGTACCGTACTGCTATATATATACTGGTGGTCAGCAAAATTCTGCATTGTCCTCCTACTATATATACTGCGCACAACTAAAATGCAGCACAGGTATGGATGGATAGTATACTTGACGACACAGAGGTAGGTAGAGCAGTGGACTACTGTACCGTACTGCTATATAATACTAGTGGTCAGCAAAATTCTGCACTGTCCTCCTACTATATACTACAATGCAGCACAGATATGGAGTTTTTTTCAGGTAGAGAACGCAGGTATTTTTAGCACACTGAGCACAGATATTTGCAAGCACACTGAGCACAGATATTTGCAGCACACTGAGCAGATATTTGCAGTACACTGAACACAGAAACTGAGAGAACGCTGCACGTCCTCTCGCTATCATCTCCAATGCACGAGTGAAAATGGCGGCGACGCGCGGCTCCTTATATAGAATACGAATCTTGCGAGAATCTGACAGCGGGATGATGACGTTTGGGCGCGCTCGTGTGAACCGAGCAAGGTGGGAGGATCAGAGTCTGCCTCGGAACCTTGTAAAATGGGTGAAGTTCGGGGGGGTTCGGATCCCGAGGAACCGAACCCGCTCATCACTAATATATATATATATATATATATTAGTGATGTGCACCGAAAATTTTTCGGGTTTTGTGTTTTGGTTTTGGATTCGGTTCCGCGGCCATGTTTTGGATTCAGACGCATTTTGGCAAAACCTCCCTGAAATTTTTTTGTCGGATTTGGGTGTGTTTTGGATTCGGGTGTTTTTTTTACAAAAATATCTCAAAAACAGCTTAAATCATAGAATTTGGGGGTCATTTTGATCCCATAGTATTATTAACCTCAATAACCATAATTTCCACTCATTTCCAGTCTATTCTGAACACCTCACACCTCACAATATTATTTTTAGTCCTAAAATTTGCACTGAGGTCGCTGGATGACTAAGCTAAGCGACCCAAGTGGCCGACACAATCACCTGGCCCATCTAGGAGTGGCACTGCAGTGTCAGACAGGATGGCAGATTTAAAAAATAGTCCCCAAACAGCACATGATGCAAAGAAAAAAAGAGGTGCATCAAGGTCGCTGGATGGCTAAGCAAAGCAACCCAAGTGGCCGACACAAACACATGGCCCATCTAGGAGTGGCACTGCAGTGTCAGACAGGATGGCACTTCAAAAAATAGTCCCCAAACAGCACATGATGCAAAGAAAAAAAGAGATGCACCAAGGTCGCTGGATGGCTAAGCTAAGCAACCCAGGTGGCCGACACAAACCCTTGGCCCATCTAGGAGTGACACTGCAGTGTCAGACAGGATGGCACTTAAAAAAATATTCCCCAAACAGCACATGATGCAAAGAAAAAAAGAGGTGCACCAAGGTCGCTGGATGGCTAAACTAAGCGACCCAAGTGGCCGACACAAACACCTGGCCCATCTAGGAGTGGCACTGCAGTGTCAGACAGGATGGCACTTAAAAAAATAGTCCCCAAACAGCACATGATGCAAAGAAAAAAAGAGGTGCAATAAGGTAGCTGGATGGCTAAGCTAAGCGACCCAAGTGGCCGACACAAACACCTGGCCCATCTAGGAGTGGCACTGCAGTGTCAGACAGGATGGCACTTCAAAAAATAGTCCCCCAACAGCACATGATGCAAAGAAAAAAGAAAGAAAAAAGAGGTGCAAGATGGAATTGTCCTTGGGCCCTCCCATCCACCCTTATGTTGTATAAACAGGACATGCACACTTTAACAAACCCATCATTTCAGTGACAGGGTCTGTCACATGACTGTAACTGAAATGACTGGTTGGTTTGGGCCCCCACCAAAAAAGAAGCAATCAATCTCTCCTTGCACAAACTGGCTCTACAGAGGCAGGATGTCCTCCTTCTCCTCATCGTCTGATTCCTCACCACTTTCACTGTGTACATCCCCCTCCTCACAGATTATTAATTCGTCCCTACTGGAATCCACCATCTCAGGTCCCTGTGTACTTTCTGGAGGCAATTGCTGGTGAATGTCTCCACGGAGGAATTGATTATAATTCATTTTGATGAACATAATCTTCTCCACATTTTCTGGAAGTAACCTTGTACGCCGATTGCTGACAAGGTGAGCGGCTGCACTAAACACTCTTTCGGAGTACACACTGGAGGGGTGGCAACTTAGGTAAAATAAAGCCAGTTTGTGCAAGGGCCTCCAAATTGCCTCTTTTTCCTGCCAGTATACGTACGGACTGTCTGACGTGCCTGCTTGGATGCGGTCACTCATATAATCCTCCACCATTCTTTCAATGGTGACAGAATCATATGCAGTGACAGTAGATGACATGTCAGTAATCGTTGGCAGGTCCTTCAGTCCGAACCAGATGTCAGCACTCGCTCCAGACTGCCCTGCATCACCGCCAGTGGGTGGGCTCGGAATTCTTAGCCTTTTCCTCGCAGCCCCAGTTGCGGGAGAATGTGAAGGAGGAGCTGTTCACGGGTCACGTTCCACTTGACTTGACAATTTTCTCACCAGCAGGTCTTTGAACCTCTGCAGACTTGTGTCTGCCGGAAAGAGAGATACAACGTAGGTTTTAAATCAGAACCTTGCACAACGTTGAAATCATTCTCCACTGCGCTCGAGTCAGGTGCATTCCCCCTCCTTTGCCTATATCGTAGGTAGCTGTATAGGCTTGAATGGCCTTTTGGTGCTCCTCCATCCTCTGAAGCATATAGAGGGTTGAATTCCACCTCGTTACCACCTCTTGCTTCAGATGATGGCGGGGCAGGTTCAGGAGTGTTTGCTGGAGCTCCAGTCTTCGGCACGCGGTGACTGAATGCCGAAAGTGGCCCGCAATTCTTTGGGCCACCGACAGCATCTCTTGCACACCCCTGTCTTTTTTAAATAAATCTGCACCACCAAATTCAATGTATGTGCAAAACATGGGACGTGCTGGAATTTGCCCACATGTAATGCACGCACAATATTGGTGGCGTTGTCCGATGTCACAAATCCCCAGGAGAGTCTAATTGGGGTAAGCCATTCTGCGATGATGTTCCTCAGTTTCCGTAAGAGGTTGTCAGCTGTGTGCCTCTTATGGAAAGCGGTGATACAAAGCGTAGCCTGCCTAGGAACGAGTTGGTGTTTGCGAGATGCTGCTACAGGTGCCACCGCTGCTGTTCTTGCTGCAGGAGGCAATACATCTACCCAGTGGGCTGTCACAGTCATATAGTCCTGAGTCTGCCCTGCCCCACTTGTCCACATGTCCGTGGTTAAGTGGACATTGGATACAACTGCATTTTTTAGGACACTGGTGACTCTTTTTCTGAGGTCTGTGTATATTCTCGGTATCGCCTGCCTAGATAAGTGGAACCTATATGGTATTTGGTACCAGGGACACACTAACTCAATAAATTCTCTAATTCCCTGTGAATTAACAGTGGATACCGGACACACGTTTAACACCACCCAGGCTGCCAAGGCCTGAGTTATCTGCTTTGCAGCAGGATGACTGCTGTGATTTTTCATCTTCCTCACAAAGTACTGTTGGACAGTCAATTGCTTACTGGAAGTAGTACAAGTGGTCTTCCGACTTCCCCTCTGGGATGATGATCGACTCCCAGCAGCAACAACAGCAGCGCCAGCAGCTGTAGGCGTTACACTCAAGGATGCATCGGAGGAATCCCAGGCAGGAGAGGACTCGTCAGACTTGACAGTGACATGGCCTGCAGGACTATTGGCTTTCCTGTCTAAGGAGGAAATTGACACTGATGGAGTTGGTGGTGTGGTTTGCAGGAGCTTGGTTACAAGAGGAAGGGATTAAGTTGTCAGTGGACTGCTTCCACTGTCACCCAAAGTTTTTGAACTTGTCAATGACTTCTGATGAATGCGCTCCAGGTGACGTATAAGGGAGGATGTTCCTAGGTGGTTAACGTCCTTACCCCTACTTATTACAGCTTGACAAAGGCAACACACGGCTTGACAAATGTTGTCCGCATTTCTGTTAAAATATTTCCACACAGACGAGGTGATTTTTTTTGTAATTTGACCAGGCATGTCAATGGCCATATTCGTCCCACGGACAACAGGTGTCTCCCCGGGGTGCCTGACTTAAACAAACCACCTCACCATCAGAATCCTCCTTGTCAATTTTCACCTTAGCGCTAGCAACACCCATATCCTCATCCTGGTGTACTTCAACAGTGACATCTTCAATTTGACTATCAGAAACTGAACTGCGGGTGCTCCTTCCAGCACTTGCAGGGGGCGTGCAAATGGTGGAAGGCGCCACCTCTTCCCGTCCAGTGTTGGGAAGGTCAAGCATCGCAACCGACACAATTGGACTCTCCTTGGGAATTTGTGATTTAGAAGAACGCACAGTTCTTTGCTGTGCTTTTGCCAGCTTAAGTCTTTTCATTTTTCTAGTGAGAGTATGAGTGCTTCCATCCTCATGTGAATCTGAACCACTAGCCATGAACATAGGCCAGGGCCTCAGCCGTTCCTTGCCACTCCGTGTCGTAAATGGCATATTGGCAAGTTTACGCTTCTCATGAGACGCTTTTAATTTTGATTTTAGGGTCATTTTATTGAACTTTTGTTTTTTGGATTTTACATGCTCTCTACTATGACATTGGGCATCGGCCTTGGCAGACGACGTTGATGGCATTTCATCGTCTCGGCCATGACTAGTGGCAGCAACTTCATCACGAGGTGGAAGTGGATCTTGATCTTTCCCTATTTTACCCTCCACATTTTTGTTCTCCATTTTTTAATGTGTGGAACTATATGCCAGTAATATATCAATAGCAATGGCCTACTGTATTGTACTGCTATATATTATATACTGGTGGTCAGCAAAATTCTGCACTGTCCTCCTACTATATATACTGCGCACAACTAAAATGCACCACAGGTATGGATGGATAGTATACTTGACGACACATAGGTAGGTAGAGCAGTGGACTACTGTACCGTACTGCTATATAATACTGGTGGTCACTGGTCAGCAAAATTCTGCACTGTCCTCCTACTATATACTACAATGTAGCACAGATATGGAGCGTTTTTCAGGCAGAGAACGTAGATATTTTCAGCACACTGAGCACAGATATTTGCAAACACACTGAGCACAGATATTTGCATCACACTGAGCACAGATATTTGCAGCACACTGAACACAGAAACTGAGAGAACGCTACACGTCCTCTCCCTATCATCTCCAATGCTTGAGTGAAAATGGCGGCGACGCGCGGCTCCTTATATAGAATACGAATCTCGCGAGAATCCGACAGTGGGATGATGACGTTCGGGCGCGCTCATTTGAACCGAGCAAGGTGGGAGGATCAGAGTCTGCCTCGGAACCGTGTAAAATGGGTGAAGTTCGGGGGGGTTCGGATTCCGAGGAACCGAACCCACTCATCACTAATATATATACTGTATATTTACAGAATGTGGAGAGAGGCGGCAATCCAGAGGCTTCACAAACGGGTAAGATTCAGCAAACATGTTTATTGTAGCATATCAACGTTTCGGGGCCAATTTCCCCTTCCTCAAGACATCAATTGGCCCCGAAACGTCGATATGCTACAATGAACACGTTTGGTGACTCTTAACCATTTGTGAAGCCTCTGGAGTGCCGCCTCTTTCCACATTCTGCATATTTAGGGGTTCAATCCCTTTAAGGAAAGCACCAGAGCATGGACAGACCTAACTAGGTCAAAGGAGTGCCGGGATGTATATATATTCAATGAAATGGTGTACAGGTGCACTGGTCAATGTTCGTTTTCCACTTAGAAAATGGAAAAGAATCCTCAAGGTCGTCAATACTCTGGGATATAACACTGGTTTTCTAGCCTTTCAAAAAACCACTGCACCCCTCCTGTAGAAACTCCGGACTCGTGGACTGAGATACTCTAGATACAGAAACAAAAGGAAGGGGTGCACATAGTGCAAATCACTTTTATTTAAAACAGGTAAAATCCCTTTAACAGAGGTTCTCCATTAACACACAGGATCACTGTGACATAGAATCCACATTAAATGAATGAGACTCGTACCGAGGTTTTCACCCGTGTGGACTAGGTACCACATGATGTATACAAAGACAATGCTCCAATATCTCCCTGCCGGTAAGAGCTGTGCTGCACTGGGAACCGGGACCTCACACCGCGCCACTGGCTTACGGGACAATGCCGCGGCTCGTCGGGACACCAACACAGGCAGAAAGCACAGACCGGTGGTCAGCATGGAGATGGGTACGTCTAGCAGGCCACTCCTCTACTATTTTCGTATGTAGCTTCGTCAGGAGGCTAATGTGCCCACTGGGAATGTATGGGTCAACACAAGGGAAAAAAAGCAGAATGATTGGATAGCTCTGGGCATTCAACCCAGAAATTTCCCTGCCTGTCTAATTGGAAGTGCCCCTAAATATGGTTATGGATCAATGGATCGACCTGAAAAAGGTTAGCAATATCTAGGTCAACCCCAAAGGGACACCAGGCACAAGGTCAGCATAGGAAAAAGGTCGACATTGACAAAGGGTCGACTCGTTAAAGGTCAACAAAGAAATAGGTTGACGTTTTGGTTTTTTTGGTGTCATATTCTCTGTAAAATGACTGGGAACCCCAGTTAGTGCATCGCGAGCCATGCTGCGAGCAAGGTGTCTCGCTTCACTTCCGATGCGCTCGGCACAGGTTACTATTCACAATCATAGTCCACATGGATGGTAAAGTATGAAAAAGTTTATTTTATTATTTTTAAAACTCATGTTGACCTTTTCCTGTGTTGACCATTGTCATGTTGAACTTTTGTCCATGCCGGCCTAATGCATGTTGACCAATAGTCGTCGACCTCTTCGCTATCGATATTAATACTGTCGACCTATTAACCGGATACCCCGAAATACTGAAGTGCTATGCATTCATGCATTTTTAAAAGGAGATAGAAACCTGTATGTATACATTAAGAGTGTGTTAACGCCAGCACAGAATATTTCAGCACAGGCAGAAGCAATTCATCCTAGTGTGTATTCTTACAGTAATAGTGAAGCCACCATAAAGTCAATCTGAGCATTTAATAGCAGCAACAGCACAGGCTGTTAATATGGGGCTTTTGCCAAACAAGGGACAGGACAACTAAGATGTCAAACATGTCTCTATATTGTTCCAGTCCAGATGCCAAACAGGATGTTCTGATTAATAATAATAATTGGTGACTCTTCAGGAAACTGGGGGCCACAGTGTATCCCTGAAGGGCCACTACTATTCCCAGGGCCATATTATAGACTGCCCTGGAGATTCATAGTAGAGTTATGGACTCTTAATAGCTAACTTGAAAAGACTCTCACTGCCATCAGAGCAGAGAATAGCTCAATCAAGGTTAAACTGTCTCTTGTAGACACAGCCGTCCTATTGTTGTAGACTTCCTCAGTGCCCCTGTTTAATGACATCTGTGGAAGTTCACTGACTTTTACGTTACCAAGGACAACCAAAAGCGATTCTATTTAAAAGTTTAGTATTGTTGGGTCATCTGTCATGGCAGCAGGTTGTAGTGATCTAAAAAGCAAAGAGTGTAGAAAAAAAAAGAACTCAACAAATAAAATGTAAGATGACAATCAAACAATCAAATACTATACCGGGATTTGTGATACTGTATTGAGTTTGAAAAATGCTCTTCCAAGATTTTATTTGTGTGAAACTATAGGAATCTCTAATAAAATCCAGAATTTATTACAAGCACATAAACCAGGTTAATTGTCCTTCAGTAAATTTCCTAGCTACTGCTCCAGTCCTTTTTTATCTTACCCTCCAGACTCTCCGTATTTAAAGCGGACCCATCACGTACACATGCTGGAAGCATCTATTTTGTGCACTAAACAAATTGTGACTCCTCCAAGACCAAAGGAGCAAAGAGCCTGACGCAGAGTTGCACAAAAGTCGGTTTTGTGTATGCATCTCTTGCGATTTTTAACACTATGCATACTCCACAGCCAAGCATATGGAACACTGAGCAACCAAGGCCGTCTTTTCATATGGGCTCAATGGGCAGTTGCTCAAGGGCCCCAGGGATATAAAGGCCCTAGTCTGATAGGTGATGGTTCCTTTTTTTCCAGGGGTACCAGATTTTTGAAAATTGGCCCTGGGGAACCAGAGATATCCAACTTCAAAGCAGTGGTCCCCATCTGAGCATGTTAACTGCTCTTCCCAGACAGATATCTTGGGCTCTGTCTGACTTAGAGTTTTTACGAGGGTAAACTCCAAAAACTGGGAATCTCCCCATTTGGTGGACACTGACAGCTTTTCTTTACTGTGTCCAGAATCAGAGATATCAGCCTTCCAGCAGCTGGTCCCTGCTCTAGCTTCACACGCCTGGTATGCAGTTTTATATTTTTGTTGGTGGATTGCTCTGACTCTCGAATGCTGATCTCTAACTCCCCAGTACCTCCTGGAAGGTGGGACTCTTTACTTTGTAACCCATTAAAAACTAAGAAATCTATTTCCAGGAACTGGAGATATCTGCAGTCAAGCAAGCTGCCCTCCCACTGGAAAAATCTGAATATTAAGTCCACCCCACTATCCACCCCTCTCCTGGGTATTAAACACCCCCTACCACCCTTGAAGTCATGTACCGGGGCCCCTTCGTTCAGCCCAATGCCCCTTCTACAGTTTATTGTTCTCCCTCCAGCTCCATCTCCCACCATCTGTGCAGTTAACGTGTAATTAGCAAAAATTACTGCTCAAGGTCCAACATGCTGAGCAGAAGATAGAACTACCTCTAACGCCTGCATGACATCAAAGCTGCCACTGTGAGTAGGGTATCCATTAGACCCCCCAAAAATTAGGGGGCAAAAAAAAAAAAAAACTTTATTTTTTTTATCTATGATTTTTTTTTTTTTTTGGTCCATTCAATTAGCCTCATTTTCGGGGAAAACACATTGGATCCATGAAAAGTCGTAGACCTGTGTGTTTTAGTGACTGCTGTTGGGGAAAAATGCCTTTGTATAGGGGATTTGGAACAAAATCCCAGATCAGCTTCAGGGCTAATTAGATAGCCCTGAGGGAGGTAATTAGCTGTGTTAAATTACCACAACTACTTGGATACCGCCCATAGGCCCTCATTCCGAGTTGATCGCTCGCTAGCTGCTTTTAGCAGTATTGCAAACGCTAGGCCGCCACCCTCTGGGAGTGTATCTTAGCTTAGCAGAAGTGCGAATGAAAGGATCGCAGAACTGCTCCAAAAAAAGATTGTGCATTTTCTGAGCAGCTCGAAACTTACTCTTAGCTAGCGATCACTTCAGACTGTTCAGTTCCTGTTTTGACGTCCCAAACACGCCCTGCGTTTGGCCAGTCACTCCCCCGTTTCCCCAACCACTCCTGCGTTTTTGTCGGGCACGCCTGCGTTTTTACACACACCGTAAACGCTCAGTTTCCGCCCAGAAACACCCACTTCCTGTCAATCACTCACCGATCAGCAGTGCAATTGAAAAGCATCGCTAGACCTTGTGTGAAACTGTATAGTTTTGTGTGAAAGTACGACGCGCATGCGCAGTGTGCACCATACGCATGCGCAGAAGTGCCGCTTTTCCAACTAATCGCCGCGCTGCGACCGAAAGCAGTTAGCGATCAACTCGGAATGAGGGCCATAGTGTGAGTGTGTGCAGAGATCCATTCAGGCAAATCTCTTGCACCATGGGGGTGATTCAGACCTAATTGTAGCTGTGCGTTTTCAGGGAGTGTCCGAAAAAACGCAGGCATGTCCAAGCGTTTTCAGGGAGGGTGTCTGACGTCAGCTCCGGCCCCGATCAGCTTCTTCACATCGCACTGTAGGAGTAAGTCCTGGGCTGTGTAGAGACTGCACAGAGTGGATTTTTGAAGCTCTGCATACACATGGGATCGCACACTGGCACGGAGAATTTACACACCCCCTGGAGGAGGCGGCTATCCGAATGCAGGACATCAAACTTTGCAGCCCAGCGATCAGATCTGAATCAGCCCCCATGTGTAGGACTGGTGCAATTGCACACTGATATTGATGACATCTACTTTCACAAGCGGATGGATTGAGGAGTGCATACCTCCCAACTGTCCCGATTCCAGCGGTACAGTCTCACTATTCGGACACTGTCGCAGTGTCCCGCGGGCAGTGTGGGTAGGGGGGGGGGGGGGGGGGGCAGTGGGGAGATCCTTTGATCACCCTCTGCTCTGCTTGCATGCTCGCATGAGCATGGCATCTATTCACTGCTGGGAGGTGAGGAGGGGGCTGCCCAGCTGCTTAAGAAGTGCTGGGCATGCCCCCCAATATGCTAGGAAATTGGTCCATGCACATGAGGCCACGTCCACTCTTCAAAGGCCACGCCCCCTCTTACCCGAGGCCACGGCCCCTTTCCGGGTCGCGTGCGGTTCCGCCTGTGAGCGTCCCATCTCCCCTGTCTACAAAGTTGGGAGTTATGGGAGTATGCTCATCGAATGCAGATAAATCTAAAAGCAGGTGGAGATGTGCAGTTATTTCCATGATATAACAAAACTGAACAACAGCACTTTTGAAAATGCCCCTAATTCTGTGCTTCATATAAATCATGCAATAGTGCAAAAATATGTAGATGTAATATTCTTGTTGTACTACTACTAATTGTACAGAAAGATGCCGTAGTGCAATATTGTATTTGCACTATAACATAATGCAACATTACAAATGTTATTATGTAACACTAAAAATAGTATCTTTAGTTCCATTGTTCATAACCATTTATAGATTAAGGGGGTAATTCCAAGTTGATCGCAGCAGGATTTTTGATAGCAATTGGGCAAAACCATGTGCACTGCAGGGGAGGCAGATATAACATGTGCAGAGAGAGTTAGATTTAGACTATAATGAAATGTAATTTCTATGGTTGTCCTTTAAGATCAGAGATGATTTATAGTGTATATAGAGTGTTGACTAACTGTATGCTGGCACAGAGCAAACACCTACAGACAAACTGTTTCACCCTTGTTATGGTACTAAGGGACTAATTCAGACATGATCGGTGAAGTGAAAATGAACGAATGAAGTGTGCTGGGGGATTTTTCTTTTCTTTTTTCTGGCCCAGATGACCTCTCCCTTTTATGTACCTGCCAAAGACTAGATAAGCTGAAGGCTGCATAAGCCTGAGGCCATATAAGAGATCCACTTTTTGTGATTGGTTGTTAAATGACTAAGCAGTTGCTAGGCAGATCAGTTTTCCCTGTTGGTTTTTTCCTATTGGATTGGAAGGTTGTGCATCAAGCTTAATAGGAGGGTCTTAGGATAGTATATAGGTGGGGGCCATTTTCCTAGACTTCCTCTTGCCATGCATTTTATGCCCGCCCGCCCTCCCGGATTTCAGCTACGGTTTGTTGATTTTGTAGTTGGCTATTTGAAAGCCAGATTGGCGGGAAGTCGCTACCAACCAGCTGTCACACAGGCATAAGTGGTCATTGTGGGGCTCCCTCTTTAGAAGGACGGCAGGTGTGTCCTTTTCTTGCGGTTGGACATTTAGACGTTCCCCTGCGGGAACCGAACGTTTGCCAGAGAAAGAGGGGTAAGGCCAGCACAATGCGGGTTATGCGGGAAGGAGGCGGGGTATGTGTACTCCCCTCCTTGGTTTGGTGGTTTTCATCTAGGTGACTGGTGCTGGTGTGTGGCAGCGACTTTCTGTTTGCCATCCTCCAAACTAAATTTAAGTCTATATTCAAAATCAATTCTAATTCGATCACAATTATAGTTTAAAGAGTTGGTCAGCGGTTAATAAACATCGTCTGACCTTTAACTCCAGCTACTGTGTCCGTGTCTTTATTTCAGTGTGTGGTGTTGTTTAATTTAGTGATAAGCTAGCTTAAAGAAAAGGTTTATGTAATCACAATAAAGTTATGAGCGCCTTATAGTATAGTAGAGTATAGTACGCCATGAAGTGGTGAGTGGCTTATAATTAGAGATGTGCAGCGGGCACTTTTCGTGTTTTGGTTTTGGTTCTGGCTCCATGCTCGTGGTTTGGATCTGTATTGGTTTTGCCAAAACCACCCTTTCATGTTTTGGTTTCGGTTTTGAATCTGGATGATGTAAAAAACAAACAAACATAAAAACAGCTAAAATCACATCATTTGGGGGTAATTTTGATCCTACGGTATTATTAACCTCCATAACATTAATTTCCACTCATTTCCAGTCTATTCTGAACACCTCACACCTCACAATATTGTTTTTAGGCCAAAAGGTTGCACCGAGGTGGCTGAATGACTAAGCTAAGCGACACAAGTGTGCGACACAAACACCTGGCCCATCTAGGAGTGGCACTGCAGTGACAGACAGGAAGGCAGATTTTAAAAAAAGGCCCCAAACAGCACATGATGCAAAGAAGAAAAAGAGGTGCAATTAGTTAGCTGGATGGCTAAGCTAAGCGACACAAGTGTGCGGCACAAACACCTGGCCCATCTAGGAGTGGCACTGCAGTTGCAACAGGATGGCACTTAAAAAAACTAGGCCCCAAACAGCACATCATGCAAAGAAGAAAAAAGGTGCAATGAGGTAGCTGTATGACTATGCTAAGCGACACAAGTGTGCGGCACAAACAACATGGGATGTGCTGGAATTTGCCCAGATGTAATACACACACAATATCGGCGGCACAGGAGAGCGTACCCCTAAACCACACACATACACGCTGCAAAGCCTGTAAAATTAATTTGGATAATAACCCTTTTATTTGGAGCTGTTATAATAATATGCAACACAGGCGAGCGTACCCCTACACCACACAGGGCAACCCTGTAAAAATTATTTTCATAATAATATAAGTAATGTATGTAACCCTTTTATTTGGAGTAAATATACAGCACAGGACACCACCACTGGACTGATGCAGCACAAGATCGCACCACTGGACTGGACTTATACGGCAGCACCCCAGGAGTTGTACGGCAGTGTCAGACAGGATGGCACTTTAAAAAACTAGTCCCCAGACAGCACAGGATGCAAAGTAGAAAAAGAGGTGCAAGATGAAATTGTCCGTGGGCCCTCCAACCCACCCTTATGTTGTATAAACAGGACATGCACACTTTAACAAACCAATCATTTCAGCGACAGGGTCTGCCACATGACGGTGGCTGAAATGACTGGTTTGTTTGGGCCCCCACCAAAAAAGAAGCAATCAATCTCTCATTGCACTGGCTCTACAGAGGCAAGATGTTGACCCCATCCTCATCCTCCAATTCCTCACCCCTTTCAGTGTGTACATCCTCCTCCTCACAGAGTATTAATTCGTCCCCACTGGAATCCACCATCACAGGTCCCTGTGTACTTTCTGGAGGAAATTGATGGTAAAGGTCTTCCTGGAGGAATTTATTATTCATTTTGATGAACATCATCTTCTCCACATTTTGTGGAAGGAACCTCCTACACCGATCGCTGATAAGATTACCGGCTGCACTAATCACTCTTTCGGAGTACACACTGGAGGGGGGGCAACTTAGGTAAAGTAAAGCCAGTTTGTGCAAGGGCATCCAAATTGCTTCTTTTTCCTGCCAGTATACATACGGACTGTGTGACATGACCACTTGGATGCTGTCACCCATATAATCCTCCACCATTCTTTCAATGGTGACAGCATCATATACTGTGACAGTAGACATGTCAGTAATCGTTGGCAGCTCCTTCAGTCCATACCAGATATCAACACTTGTTCCTGACTGCACTGCATCACCGCCAGTGTGTGGACTCGGAAATGTTTTCCTTTTCCTCGGAGCCCCAGTTGCGGGAGAAAATGAAGGAGGAGCTGTTGACAGGTCACGATCCACTTGAGTTGACAATTTTCTCACCAGCAGGTCTTTGCACCTCTGCAGACTTGTGTCTGCCGGAGAGAGAGATACAACATGGGCTTTAAACCTAGGATCGAGCACGGTGGCCAAAATGTAGTGCTCTGATTTCAACAGATTGACCACCCTTGAATCCTAGCAAAGTGAATGAAGAGCTCCATCCACAGTCCCACATATTTAGCGGAATCGCTCCATCTTAGCTCCTCCTTCAATTTTTCTAGTTATTTCTGCAAAAGCCTGATGAGGTAAATGACCTGACACAAGATGTCAGTGTCTGAACTGACTTCACGTGTGGCAAGTTCGAAGCAGAGCTGGCCCTAGGGGGTGGTAGTCATATGACCGCCGGTCGGCTGACCGACAGTCACATGACCTCCTCCGTGAGCCCGACGGCTCACTATCCCGATGGTCGGCATGCCGACCAACAGGGACTATTTCCACTCGTGGGTGTCCACGACACCCATAGAGTGGGAATAGAACCCGTGGCGACCGCAGGTCGCCACCGAGCCCGCAGCGTGGCGAGCGCAGCGAGCCCGCAAGAGGCTTGCTGCACTCGCCCCTCCCCGCCGGGATCCCTGCGTCGGTATGCTGCCGGGATCCCGGCGTCGGTAAGGTGACCGGCGGTCAGGAGACCGCCGGTCACCCGTACTACACCCGGCCCTAGGTATAGGCAATCTAGGCAATTGCCTAGGGCATCTGTTATGCCTAGGGGCACCAGCAGCTTCATGCCTATATTCAGTGTGTAGCATTTCGTATGCAGATACAGCCACAGTTGCACACAGTATATAGGCATGCCACATATAATTTTAATCAGCAGAAGCTGCTTGTGCATCCTACCCATATAGCAATGCAAATAAGATGCATTTTCATAAAAAATAGGCACCCGACTTTAGCAAAGCTGCCAGTTGACTCATGCCAGGAACTATATGTGTCATGTGTATAAGGGCATTAATAATGTGTAACATATGTGTAAGGGGCACTATGTGTGTCATTATGTGTATAAGGGCACTAATAAAGTGCAGCATATGTATAAGGGACATTATGTGTTTAAGGGCATTAACAATGTGTGGCATCTGTGTAAGGGAAATTGTGTGTATAAGGGCATCAATAATGGTTGGCATAATGTGTAAGGCGCATTATGTTTATAAGGACATTAATAATGTGTGTCATGTGTAAGGGGCATTACTGTGTGGCATTATGTGTATAAATGCATTACCAATGTGTGGCATATGTGTATAAGGTGCTCTACTGTGTGGCGTAACGTATAGAAAGGCCACTAATGTGTGGTCTAATGTGAATAAAGAGCCATATGGTGTGGTGTAATGTGAATAAGGAGCAATATGGTGGGGTGTAATGTGAATAAGGAGCAATTCAGTGTGATGTTACGTGAATGAGGGGCACTACTGTGAGGAGTAACGTATATAAGGTAAAGTGGTACTACTGTGTGATGTAATTTGAATAAGGGACACTATCGCATTATAAATTGTGAATAAAGTTGCACTACTGTGAGGCATAAGTTGAATTGGGGGTACTATTGTGTGGCCATGCCACTTGCCAGCAAAAACACATACCTTTTTGGTCTGTACTGCGAATGTGCACACTGTTCTTATTTAAATTACAGCGGGTAGAAAAAAAAATGGACTGCTATGGGTGGGGGTGGGTGATGGTGCTGGGAAAGTTGGTGCAGGGTCAGAAGCGGAACTAGTGGTGGTGCTAGGGGGCACCAGCCAATATCTTACCTAGGGCATCATATTGGTTAGGGCCGGCTCTGGTTTGAAGGGTTGGAGAACCTTGCACAACACGGAAATCATTCTCCACTGCGCTTGAGTCAGGTGCATTCCCCCTCTTTTGCCTATATCGTAGGTGGGTGTATAGGCTTGAATGGCCTTTTGCTGCTCCTCCATCCTCTGAAGCATATAGAGTGTTGAGTTTCACCTCGTTACCACCTCTTGCTTCAGGTGATGGCAGGGCAAGTTCTGGAGTGTTTGCTGGCGCTCCAGTCTTCGGCACACAGTGACTGAATGTCAAAAGTGGCCCGCAATTTTTCGGGCCACCGACGGCATCTCCTGCCCGCCCCTGTCATCTTTCAAAAAATCCTGCACCACCAAATTAATTGTATATGCAAAACATGGGATGTGCTGGAGTTTGCTCAGATGTAATGCACACACAATATTGGTGGCGTTGTCAGATATCACAAATCCCCAGGAGAGTCTAAGTGGGGTAAGCCATTGTGCGATAATGTCCCTCAGTTTCCGTAAGAGACTGTCAGCAGCGTGCCTCTTACGGAAACCGGTGATACACAGCGTAGCTTGCTTAGGAACATGTTGGCATTTGTGAGATGCTGGAACTGGTGCCGCTGCTGTTGTTGCTGCGGGAGGCAATACATCTACCCAGTGGGCTGTCACAGTCATATGGTCCTTAGTTTGCCCTGCTCCACTTGTCCACATGTCCGTGGTTAAGTGGACAGTGAGTACAACCACATTTTTCAGGACAATCCTCTTAATGTCCCTGTACGGTCCAGCAATTGCTTGCCTAGTGAAGTGGAATCTAGATGGTATTTGGTACCGGGGACACTGTACATCCATTAACTGTAAATCCCACTGCACTAATGGCGGATATCGGGTGCACGTCTAACACCAGCATAGTTGTTATAGCCTCAGTTATCCGCTTTGCAACAGGATGACTGCTGTCATATTTAATCTTCCTCGCAAAGGACTATTGGACAGTCAATTACTTAGTTGAAGTAGTACAAGTGGTCTTCCGACTTCCTCTCTGGGATGATGATCGACTCCCAGCAGCAACAACAGCAGCGGCAGCAGCAGTAAGCTTACCACTTGAGGATATTCTGGAGGAATCCTGGTTAGGAGAGGTCACATCAGTCATGCCAGTGACATGACTTGCAGGACTACTGACGTTCCTGACTGAGGAGGAAATTCACATTAAGGGAGTTGGTGGTGTGGCTTGCAGGAGCTTGGGTACAACAGGAAGAAGGGATTTAGGTGTCAGTAGACTGCTTACGCTCTTACCCAAAGTTTCTGAACCTGACAATGACTTCTGATTAATGCGCTGCAGGTGACATATAAAGGAGGATGTTCCTAGGTGGTTAACATCCTTACCCCTACTTATAATGGATTGACAAAAACAACACATGGCTTTACACCTGTTGTCCGGATATGTGGAGTCTCTACTGGTGCATTATTCAAACAAACCACATCACCATCAGAATCCTCATCGTCAACTTCCTCCTCAGCGCCAGCTACACCAATTTCCTCCTCATCCTGGTGTACAGTGACATCCTCAATCTCAACATCAGCAACTGGACTAGCGGTGCTCCACCCATCACTTGCAGGGGGCGTGCAAAGGGTGGTAGGAGTCTCCTCTTTCATTCTTGGGAAGGTCAGGCCTAGACATCGTAACCACGGACACACTTGGACTCTCCTTGTGATATCTCTGAATGCACAGTTGTTTTTTCCTGTGTTTTAACAAGCTAAAAAATTTTAATTTTTCGAGAGGGAGGAGGGCTTCTATCCTCATGAGAATCTGAGCCACCAGTCATGAACATAGGCCAAGACCTTAGCCTTTCCTTGCCACTTCGTGTTGTGAATGGCATATTGCCAATTTTACATTTCTCATCAGATAAAAATTTTTTTCCTGATTATTAATTTTTGTTTATGGGATTTTACATGCCCTCTATGACATTGGGCATCGGCCTTAGCAGACGACGTTGATGGAATAGCATCATCAATGTCATTACTGGTGGCAGCAGCAGCTTCAGCAATAGTACTAGGAACTGGAAGTGGTTCCTGATCTTCCACTATTTCTTCCTCCAAATTGTTCATCATTACATGGGACAGCACCCCTTTATTATTACAGCACACAGAACAGTACCCCTTTATTTTCACAGCACCCCTGTATTCTTACAGCATACAGGACCAGTGTACTTTTATTTTAACAGCACCAATGTATTATTACAGCATACAGGACCAGTGTACTTTTGCATTAACAACAGCACCCCTGTATTTTTACAGCATACATGACCAGTGTACTTTTACTTTAACAACAGCACCCATGTATTTTTACAGCATACAGAACCAGTGTGCTTTTATTTTAACAACAACATTCCTGAATTTTTACAGCATACAGGACCAGTGTACTTTCATTTTAACAACAGCACCCCTGCATTTTTACAGCATAGAGGACCAGTGAGCTTTTATTACATCAACACCCCTGAATTTTTACAGTATACAGGACCAGTGTGCTTTTATTTTAACAACATTCCTGAATTTTTACAGTATACAGGACCAGTGTGCTTTTATTTTAACAACAGCATCCCTGTATTTTTATAGCATACAGGACCAATGTACTTTTATTATAAGAGCATCACCAATGTATATTTACAGCATACAGGACCAGTGTGCTTTTATTTTAACAACACTTCAGAATTTTTACAGTATACAGCATCAGTGTAATATTATTTTAACAGCAGAAACCCTGTATTTTTACAGCATATAGGACCATTATGCTTTTATTTTAACAACACCCCTGAATTTTTACAGTATACAGGGCCAGTGTAATAGTATTTTAACAGCAGCACCCCTGTAATTTTACAGCATACAGGACCAGTGTACTTTCATTTTAACAACAGCACCCATGTATTTTTACAGCATACAGGACCAGTGTGCTTTGATTTTAACAATCGCACCCTGAATTTTTAGAGCACTGTGCCAGTGCAATATTATTTTAAAAGCAGCACCCCAGTATTTTTACAGCATACAGGACCAGTGTAATATTATTTACCAACAGCATCCTTGTATTTTTACAGCATACAGGACCCATGTGCTTTTATTTTAACAACAGCACCCCTGTATTTTACAGCATACAAGACCAGTGTAATATTATTTTAACAGCAGCACCCCTGAATTTTTACATCATATAGGAACAGTGTGCTTTTTTTTAACAACACCCCTGAATTTTTACAGCATACAGTGCAGGTGTAATATTATTTTAACAGCAACACCCCTGTATTTTTACAGCATACAGGACCAGTGTACTTTCATTTTAAAATCAGCACCCCTGCATTACAGCATACAGGACCAGTGAGCTTTTATTTCAACAACAGCACCCCTGAATTTTTACAGCATACAGGACCAGTGTGCTTTTATTTTAACAACAGCACCCCTGAATTTTTACAGCATACAGGGCCAGTGTAATATTATTTTAAGAGCAGCACCCCTGTATTTTTACAGCATACAGGACCAGTGTGCTTTTATTTTAACAACAGCACACCTGAATTTTTACAGCATACAGGGCCAGTGTAATATTATTTTAACAGCAGCACCCCTGTATTTTTACAGCATACAGGACATTTGTGCTTTTATTTTAACAACACCAGCCCTGAATTTTTACAGCATACAGGGCTAGTGTAACATTATTTTAACAGCAGCACCTCTATATTTTTACAGCATACAGGACTAGTGAATTTTCACTTTAATAACAGCACCCCTGTAATTTTACAGCATATAGGACCAGTGTGCTTTTTTAATAACAGCACCCCTGAATTTTTAGTTTACAGGGCCAGTGTAATATTATTTTAACAGCAGCAACCCTGTAATTTTACAGCATACAGGACCAGTGTGCTTTTATTTTAACAATAGCACCCCTGAATTTTTACAGCATACAGGGCCAGTGTAATATTATTTTAACAGCAGCACCTTTGTATTTTTACAGCATACAGGACCTTTGTGCTTATATTTTAACAACAGCTCCCCTGAATTTGTACAGCATACCGGGCAAGTGTAATATTATTTTTGCAGCAGCACCACTGTAATTTTACAGCATACAGGACCAGTGTGTTTTTATTTTAATAACACCACCCCTGAATTTTTACAGCATACAGGGCCAGTGTAACATTATTTTAACAGCAGCACCCCTATATTTTGACAGCATATAGGACCAGTGTGTTTTTTTAATAATAGCACCCCTGAATTTTTACAGTTTACAGGGCCAGTGTAATATTATTTTAACAGCAGCAACCCTGTAATTTTACAGCATACAGGACCAGTGTGCTTTTATTTTAACAACAGCACCCCTGCATTTTTACAGCATACAGGGCTAGTGTAATATTTTAACAACAGTACACCTGTATTTTTACAGCATACAGGACAAGTGTGCTTTTATTTTAACAACAGCACCCCTGTGTTTTACAGCATGCAGGGCCAGTGTAATATTACTTTAACAGCAGAATGCCTGTATTTTTACAGCATACAGGACCAGTGATCGTTTATTTTAACAACAGCACCCCTGAATTTTTACAGCATACAGGGCCAGTATAATATTATTTTAACAGCAGCACCACTGTAATTTTACAGCATACAGGACCAGTATGCTTTTATTTTAACAGCAGCACCTCTGAATTTTTACAGCATACAAGGCCAATGTAATATTATTTTAGCAACAGCACTTCTGTATTTTTACAGCATACAGGACAAGTATGCTTTTATTTTAACAGCAACACTGAGTTTTTACAGCATACAGGGCCAATGTAATATTAATTTAACAGCAGCACCCCTGTATTTTTACAGCATACAGGACCAGTGTGCTTTTATTTTAACAACAGCACCCCTGAATTTTTACAGCATACAGGGCCAGTGTAATATTATTTTAACAGCAGCACCCCTGTATTTTTACAGCATACAGGACCAGTGTGCTTTTATTTTAACAGCACCCCTGAATTTTTACAGCATACAGGGCCAGTGTAATATTATTTTAACAGCAGCACCCCTGTATTTTTACAGCATACAGGACCAGTGTGCTTTTATTTTAACAACAGCACCCCTGAGTTTTTACAGCTTACAGGGCCAGTTTAATATTTTAACAGCAGCACACCTGTATTTTTACAGCATAAGGACCAGTGTGCTTTTATTTCAACAACAGCACCCATTAATTTTTACAGCATACAGGGCTAGTGTAATATTATTTTAACAGCAGCACCCCAGTATTTTTACAGCATACAGGACCAGTGTACTTTATTTTAACAACAGCACCCCTGAATTTTTACAGCATACCGGGCCAGTGTGCTTTTATTTTACCAACAGCACCCCTGAATTTTTACAGCATACAAGACAGTGCCAGCAGCCCTGTATTTTCATAGCATACAGGAGGACATTGCCCCTGCCCCCTGTACAACACATTGACAGCCGGGACAGTGCCCCTACGGAGCACACACTGACCCCACCCAACAGCAACACCCACAAAGATACAGAGGTCTGTCACCCTCACTCTTCAAGTCTAGAGTGAAAATGACAGCGATGCGTGGCTGTTATTATGGAATCCAAAACCTGCGAGAATCTGACAGCTGGATGATGATGTTTTGCCTCGTTCTGGTTTTCGAGTCTGGCAGGATGTTCGGTGGCATTCGGTTCTCTGAGAATCGAACCCGCTCATCTCTATAATATATATATATATATATATATATATAATAAATACAGTGCATCTATCTCTCTATATATAGTATAAATACAGTGTGTGTGTGTGTGTGTGTGTGTATATATATATATATATATATGCATATAGGGATAGTTATTGTGTGTAAATATAATATAGAAATGCTGGGAATGTATTATATTTTTTATATATATATAATAAAATAATGATATCCAGTTGGTGCATTTGGTGTAAATGTCCCCCATTTTCAAAGTAGGTGTGACATGTGAACACCAAAGCATTCCCCGTGATGGATTTCATAACTGTGATACTGAGACAGGATGTTATACATTAACCACGTTTGAGGGGAGAGGGATCCATATCAAATAAGGGGAAGACATATGATAAAACAAGCACAATGTAGGATGGGGTATGTAGTAGGATGGTTACAAACCCAGAGTTCACTGAGAAGGGAAGGGAGGTCCTTCCAAAACAGTCCTTGCTAACGTGGCTTTCTTCCTTTCCGGATGGGCAGCTATTCCCTTTGTACAGTGAAGGGTGATGTTGTAGCTGTAGGCTGCTGGATAAATACAGATAGCACTTCTCCCTCTCTGTGATTAATGCGCCTTGACCTTGCGGACTTGTGACTAGTGGCGGGGATTTGGGTCAGTGGTGCAGGTCAGAGTATCTTGATACAGTGTGTCCCAATGCATTTTAGTCAGCGGCTGAGCAGGTCCATTCCAGAAAAATTATTTGGTCTCTCGAGGGGTTTCTGGGTGCTCGGAAACCCCCCATGCATGCGCCACTGCTGTGTGCATGTATAGTCTGGCTGCTGTACATCAGATTGCTGTGTGTCACTGAGCACCACATATGTTGGTGATGGGCGCTACTGTGTAGCATAATCTGAATAGGGGATATTACTGTGTGGTCACGCCCCTTCATTGTGAGACCACACCCATTTTTTCAGCATGCACCTTCAGTGTGCGCTGTCCCGTTATAAAGTTTATCCCATCAATGTATGCCAAAATCTATATTCGCTTACCAAAAACATGGGCCGGCTTGGGCCGGCACCGAACACATGCTTTGTTAAAAATAGCTAATTAAAAAAAAAGTTGCTTCAGGGCCCCTCCAGGATCAGGGGCCCTGAGCTTTAATGCATCTGCATCTGTCTATAAACTGATTATTGTACAGCAATTAACTTATTGTTACATAGTAAATGATTACTGTAAGATCACCTTGACTAGAAAAGCTACAGTATAGTGACCAGATGTATTTTTACAGACAAATGACACTGTTATAATTAGTGGAGGCTGCAGTGCTGACTACATACTGTAATACAGAGAGGGAGCAGGTTAGCACATATGAATATAGATGCAGAGGGGAAATACCAGTGTTCGGAATCCCGACCGCCCTCCAGAATCCCCACGCCACCACCCGAGGGGGAATATAACCCTGTGTTATCAAATGTCACCACCACGGCCGAAGCGTGGCAAATGCAGCGAGCTCGTGAGTGGCTACACTGCATTCACCATCGGTATTCCAGCTGTTAAGATCCTGACGTCAGATTCCTGATCACCGGGATCCGACAGCTGGCATATCATACTGATTCCATGCAGAGATATATGTAACATATGTGTAGGCTACAGGTCTCCAGGATTCGGCAGCGCTGTGTCTACAAAAGCTGTCGCTGCCCCCTGGAAGCAGCATTCGGCTTCACTCTTTCATTAAGCCCGCCACCAGACTCCAGTGAAACCTAGCAAATGGGATTCTGGGAGCGGGCTTAGAAGGAGAGTTATGATGAATGCTGAGTTCAGGGTGCTGCACAGCGTCTGGGCTATACACAGCGCTTCCGATCCCCGGAGACCTGCAGCCAGCACATATGTTACATACATAGGTGTGCGCAGGGGGGGTGCCTGGTGCGCACAGGCACCCCCTAATGTCTGGCACCCCGATCTTACATGCCTGATGCAGCGATCGCCGAGCAGGCTGATTACTGTCCCCTCTGCGCTGCACCCTGTCAGGACTGCATTACCGATCGGTCACCTGGGTTAATCAAGGGTGCCACTGACATCTGCTTTCAAATTCCCAGCTCCACCTCCATGTACAAAAATAGCGTGATGTGACGTTATTACGTCATGCTGCACGCATGCCCACCCGTCACACACGCCACATGTCCACCTCTCTCCTTCTATGCTATGCCAACGCCAGCCACTGATAAGGAGCAGCATGCAACCAGCGTTCCTCTTAGGAAGACAAATTCAATACTGGCAGTCAGTCGGCAGCAACATTGACACGTCACTTGTTTTTCCAGCAGCGGCAATACTAGTCTGCGACTATCAGTGAGTGACTGACTTGTAAGTAAGCTGCTGCAGCTTGCAGGGGAAAGAGAGGGGGAGCCAGACCAGGCTGAGGAGGAGCACTGTAATTGCAGTGAGTGCCATCAGGGGTGTTTGTTTGGTGCACACCACAACATCTGACAATGTATCTGCTTTATTAGGATTGGTACAAGGGTGGATATTTTATATGCGTTGACCATCAACAGATGGTGCTAGACATGCCCAAAAGGTGGTGCTAGACACACCCATCCGACGGTGCACCCCCTAATAAAATGTGCTGTGCACGCCAGTGGTTACATACATCTCTGCATGCATGTTCATATGTGCTAACCTGCTCCCCCCCCCCCCCCCCCCTGTACTATGTAGTCAGCACTGCTGCCCAGGGTCTGCAGCTGTCGCTGGTTATAATTATTTTGTGTACAATTGTGTCCATCAGTGATATGACTGGGGAGGCACCGGCTAGTATCACAGTCAGATTTACTGTGAAGTATACTGGAGTATGACAGATGAAGCTCTGCCTACCCTGGCTCCCCTGACCATACATCACTGCTGGTGTCCATCTGTCCTTACAAAGAGCCCACTTACAGATCTGTATTCTAAAGCGCACATGCACAATATGCTCACAGCAATCTAAGAACAGATTAATAAAGCACTTGAAAAGGTGCCGGACATCTAAAATGGATATGTGGGGCAGTGAGTGTCACAACTTTTGTTTCTTTTTAAATAATAGAATGCCACAATGCCAATTAATCTATTGTCATTTGCATACAGGGCCAATGACATTATAAATGTCTTATCAAAGACAAATATCATTAATGAAAACCTAATTAAAATGTGAAATGCAATTGGTTCAAATGGTAAACCATTCCTTCTACAGTATATACGTACTACTGACTCACAAATGACTGCACAATTACGTCATATCCATGTCAGGCGATATTATGTTGCAATTTTAACCTTTATTTTACTTCAGCAACCACTATCTATACATGTAACATATTCACTTAACAATAGTTCCCCTGAGTGATGACGGACTTGTTTACTATGACGCTATTGCATTGCTACAGCTCAAAATTCATTTGAAGTGTGAAATGTTTTTATGAACCTTGACAGACAGCATCAGTTATAGGATTATATACATATTCTGCATCAATTTCAAGCTCTCACAAATATCTGTATTGTTCATAACTATTTATCCGATACAAGAAAAAACATGGTCTGTCAGTTTGGTGTCTGTCACATGCCACGCACTGGCAGCAAGCCAAGTCAATAGACGGTGACTGTTCGTGTTGTACATAGGAAAGAATACCTCTGCACATAACAAGCTCTGATCCCAAACCTTCTAGTCCTCGTCACAGTTAAATATTTATCTATGGGACTCCCTGGTTTAGGTAGGTGAACATTTGGAGTGACACCATGAAGTCTTAATGCTTGATTTGAAATGTGAAATATTTTCTACTTGTATACATTATGGTAACATCTTTGTAATATGTTTTTATGTGATAAGTGACATGTTGGTGGAAATGTCGCTAACAAAGAAAAATAGCTTCAATGAATTCAACGTACAAAAAACGTAGGATGAAGCTGAGTCAGTTTTTACTTAAGTTTGATGAAAGATGATGAAGATAATTAAAAAAAGTCTCAGGCACATCACAAGGTTCATTAGGCTTGGTCAGTATACTGTATTTATTCCATGCATTGTTTAACAATATACAGTATATGTAAGAACTGATACCATAATTGTTCTGCACTAGATTGACAGAACCCTGCCCTACAGCCTGATTCAGAAGTGTGATTCTGCGACTGTGATTCTGTACACAACAGTTCTTCAAAAATATGCAAATATCGCAGCTGCGATATCCGCTTGTGTGCAAAGATGCACATTGGTTGCACCATCAACAATCTAAACAGCTCTATGGTTGCTCAGGTGTCGGAGCAATTGTAACTGCGTACACTAAGTTGCAGGCTTAGCTATGACCCCAAAACAGTTATCTTCCAAAAAAGCACACTGACTTTCAAGCACTCTGCTGCATATAATTCTTCACTATGACCACCATTGGTAATCTATTGGGATGCATGCACCGTGCGACTCAGACACATGCACAGTACAAAAAAAGTTCATATTCACAAAACATCCACCTCTAAATCAGGCCCATCCTTACTTCACTACTTCAGTGACACAGCCACCCACCCCGATACCCGGAAGTGGCACAGACCAGCCGCACTCACCCCAGGGAAATGGCAGGAGGCAGCACAGCACTAGCAGTTGAGCGCTCCTGGCCCTCATATGCAGCGCCCGGGCTGTGGCATGCTCTACTACATGTTCTCTGCTTCCTTTGTCCTCATCAAGAAAGTTCCACCCGTGTGCACCGCACTGCTGACCCTGCGAGTAGCAGCACTTCTCCTCCACACCATAATGCTTTCATTTTATGTGTGTGTAAAATATATCTATCTATCTGTGTGTATGGGGTGAACAAACAGCGCCAAAAAAATATGCAGTGGACACAAGTTTTTCACAGTATGTCAGCTTAAAAAATACCCCAAAAGACAGTCTCTACATGCCACTCCCTAAAAACATAAAGGGCGTCTGCTACCTCTTAAATGGGTTCTGCACTAGTACGAGTGCAGAATAAAAATTAAAGTTGGAAGTGATGGATAAGATCTGAGCGACCAATGGTGGCAGAAGAATAAAAAGGACTGCTAATATTAATTAAAAGAAGGGGGTTTATTTATGAACAGAAAGATGTTTTATATATAAAAAGACTTATAAAAACACATAACTGGCCAAAACGGGGTTACAACATCCAAGGTGCTAAATACTAGCACGATGGGACCCTAGGCACATAACAATGAAAAAGCATCAGAATTACACTGACAAGAGAACAGTTTAAAATTTACATGGAGCACATAAAAAGTTTGAAAGCAAATTAAAAAGCATGGGGTTACTAAAAAATACAATTCAAATGTTAGAAATTAAAAATTAAAAACACGGAATTGATGAGGGATAAAAAGAGATTTGGAATGCAATTATAATAATGGAGATGGATAGAAGTAGCTTAACTGAGGATTCAGTCAGACCAGACGAAACGCGTTGGGTGAATCCTGATACTACTACATGCTTTTTAATTTGCTTTCAAACTTTTTATGTGCTCCATGTAAATTTTAAACTGTTCTCTTGCCAGTGTAATTCTGATGCTTTTTCATTGTTATGTGCCTAGGGTCCCATCGTGCTAGTATTTAGCACCTTGGATGTTGTAACCCCGTTTTGGCCAGTTATGTGTTTTTATAAGTCTTTTTATATATAAAACATCTTTCTGTTCATAAATAAACCCCCTTCTTTTAATTAATATTAGCAGTCCTTTTTATTCTTCTGCCACCTTTGGTCGCTCAGATCTTATCCATCACTTCCATATCTATCTATCTATCTATCTAAATATATATATATATGTATTTATATATAAACAGAACAGTAAGAGTTCATGCGCAATCCTAAAAAATTATAGAGTCCATATATTAAATCCACTTTTATGTCTCCAGCAGTCGCTGCTCCCTTCTTCACCCTTCCTCAAGGGAGATTAATATCACTATAGTAATTTCAACTTTAAACTTGTCATTTATTTTGTACGGTCTGGACATGGCTACGAATAACAGATGCACAGACAAAATTCTTAAAGCTATTTGTGCAAATACTAGTAACTTAGGAGACAAAATTCCAGAGTTAATTGCGATAATGACAAAGGATAACCTGGATATTGTGGCAAATAGTCATGGTGCAATGAGATTCATGACTGGGACATATCTATACCAGGATACAATTTATTTAGGAAGGATAGAATGGGAAGAATAGGAGGAGGGGTAGCAATGTATGTGAAAAAAAGCATAAATGCTACTTTAATACAAAAAATTGAAGAAAAAACTGAGGCCCTCTTGGGTCACCATAGAAACCACGGAGAAGGACATTATTTGCATTGGTGAGATCTATAGACCACCAGGCCAGGGGCAGGCTTTGGACAGGAACATATTGTGGGACATCACTAAAATGGCTTTAAACGGAGAAGTCATAATCATGGGAGACTTTAACTTACCTGATGTTAATTGGGAGGGGTCTTTTGCAAGTTCAGCTACAAGTGGCATATTTCTAAATTCCTTACAGGGAGCTTCTCTCAAGCAAATGGTGAGGGAGCCCACTCACAAAGACTCAATATTAGATTTAATTCTTACAAATGGTGACAGGATATCAGACATATATGTGGGTGAGCACCTGGGATCCAGTGATCATCAAGCAGTATGGTTTAGTATAAAGACAGGATCCAACTCCTGTCACACAAAAACAAAGGTGTTGGTTTTAGAAATGCTGACTTTGCAAAAATGAGGAGAAGTTTAAGTGATTCATTGGCGGACTGGAGGAACTTGGAAGGAGTGCAGGAGAGGTGGGAAAAACTAAAAAGTGCAATGCTAAGGGCAACAGACCTTTGTATCAAAAGGGTTAGGAAAAGCACCAGGAAAAGGAAGCCAGTGTGGTTCACAAAAGAAGTATCAACTAGTGTGAAAGCAAAAAAGATGGCTTTTAGGAAATACAAACAGACTCAAAATAATAACGACAAAGAGGTGTATCTTGACAGACGGAAGGATGCTAAGAAAGACGTGCAAAGGCAGAAGCTGAGAAGAAAATGGCCCAGTCAGTAAAGGGGGCAAAAATTTTTTTAAGTATATAAGTGAAAGGAGAAAATCAAATGGAGGAATATTAAGACTTAAGGCAGAGAGTGAGCATTTGGTGGAGGGGCACAAGAAAATAGCAGATCACCTAAATAATTATTTTTGCTCAGTATTTACTACAGAAGGAGAAGGGAAGGGGACACAGTTAAGTTGCAAGGACATTCATAAAAATAAGGTAGATAAAAGTACATTTACAGAGGAGAAGGTCCTAACGGAACTTTCAAAACTAAAAGTGGATAAATCAATTGGGCCAGATGGGATACACCCAAGGATACTCAAAGAGCTAAAAGATGTGCTGGTTACACCATTAACAGAATTATTTAACCAGTCACTAAATACAGGTGCCATTCCAGAGGACTGGAAAAGAGCAAATGAAGTTCCATGCACAAAAGTGGAAGCAAGGAAGAAGCAAGTAACTACAGACCAGTAAGCCTTACATCAGTAGTGGGGAAAGTAATGGAAAAACTATTAAAAGAAAGAGTTGTGGAATATCTTAAACCAAACAACTTACAGGATCCAAAACAGCATGGATTTACTGGTGGGAGATCATGCCAAACAAATCTTATTGACTTTTTTTACTCTGTGACAAAAATAATAGATCAAGGGGGAGCTGTAGATGTAGCATATCTAGACTTTAGGAATGCATTTGACACTGTCCCACATTGCAGACTGCTAAATAAACTTGAAAGCATAGGGGTGGATTATAAAACAGTTAAATGGATAAGAACCTGGTTGCAGGATAGGAAACAGACAGTTGTAGTAAATGGAGTGCAATCTATGGAGGGAAATGTTACTAGTGGAGTACCCCAGGGATCTGTACTTGGACCAGTTCTCTTTAATATCTTTGTTGGTGACATTGCAAATGGTATTGAAGGGAAAGTATGCCTTTTTGCAGATGATACAAAGATACAGGGTAGACACACCAGGAGGGGTAAAACAAATGATTGATGACCTAGGTATGCTTGAGAAATGATCAAGAACATGGCAACTACAGTTTAATGCTAAAAAATGCAAAATGATGCACTTGGGTCTCAAAAACTCAAAGGCTAAATATAGTATCAAGGGTACTATAAATGGAAACTACTGAGGAGGAAAGGGATTTAGGATTCACTATTTCAAGTGATTTAAAGGCAGGAAAGCGGTGCAACAAAGCAATGAGAAAGGCAAGTCAGATACTTGGTTGTATAGGGAGAGGAATCAGTAGCAGGAAAAAAGAAGTACTAATGCCACTGTATAGGTCATTGGTACGGCTCCATCTGGAATACTCTGTCCAGTTCATTAGAGAGTGTACAAAGAAGGGCAACTAAAATGGTGCATGGCCTACATTGCAAAACGTACCCGGAAAGGCTAAAAGATCTTAACATGTATAGTTTGGAGGAGAGAAGGGAAAGGGGGGACATGATAGAAACTTTCAAATATACCAAGGGTTTTAACAAAGTTCAGGAGGGAAACATTCTTCAAAGGAAGAGAAGTATTAGAACCAGGGCTGTTTCTAGCCAATTTGGCTCCCAGTGCGAGATTTAAAAATGCGCCCCCCCCCCCCCCCCATGACATAAAAAAATGTGCCCCCCACACACACACCTATATAAAAAAAAAACTTGTGCGCGCACCCGGCAAGGGGGCATGGCCTCATCTAAATGGGTGTGGCCTCATTTAAATGGGCATGGCCTCGTCTGAAAAGACTACCTCACAATCCAGTTTTTAACCCTGCTCCAACAGATCACGACCACCACAGGAAAAAAAATTCTACCATATTAAGCCCCACACAGTAATGCCCCCTGCACCATATTATGCCACACACCGCAATGCCCTTGATACATTAAATCCCCACACTACGGCAGGCAAGATTCCCCATTTCACACATTACGGCAGGTATCCCAATTTTACACATTGAGAGAGAGAGAGAGAGAGAGAATACTTACAGAGGCAATTACCGCTCTTCGGCCCGCCTCACCAGTCGCTCCTCGCGCCGGCCTTTCCCTCTTCCTAACTTGGATCCCCCTCTGTACTCCGCTTGGGGGGGGGGGGGGGTTTCGCGGAGTGATGGGGTTGTGTCGTGACGTAATGACACAACCGCGTCATTCCGTGAAACTCCGCCCCCCGAGCGGGTTACTCTGGGAGAAATAGGAGGGGGAAGCAGGGAGCCACAGTTAGTGCCGCGGCGGGCGCCCAGTGCAGTTGCACTGCTCGCCTGCCCCAAGAAACGGCCCTGATTAGAACTCAAGGACATACATTGAAACTGGAGGGAGGCAGATTCAGGGGACATTTAAGGAAAAATTACTTCACAGAAAGGGTAGTGGATAAGTGGAATAGTCTCCCATCAGAGGTGGTAGAGGATAAGACGGTAGAGCAATTTAAACATGCTTGGGATAAGCATATGAATATCCTTACATAGAATTAAGGTTCAAAAAGGGTTGAGATTACCTAAAGGATAAAAAAAGGGGCAGACTAGATGGGCCAAGTGGTTCTTATCTGCCTTCAAATTCTATGTTTTTATGTTTCTAAAATAGTGTGATGGCTTTATTTAAAAAGCACTCAATTTTACTTCAATGTTGCACGTACATTAAAAAAATGATAAAACAACTTATCACAAAAGTCGTCACCGAGGCAGAGCACAACAATGGGCATGCGGCAATAGTGGTCCCGGACCTCCTCGTCTCAGGGCTCCGGCTTTAGATCACCCGCTCTTTCACCTCCGCGTCCCGGCTTGCGTCTCCTGGTCCCAACACCGTGCAGACTTGTGCAGGCTGTAACAGTGGCTCAGTGACTCTCTCCCAAAACACGTTTCGGCACTAGCCTTCATAAGTGGGCGTGGCTAGTTGCATTGGAGGACCGTTTAAATAGTTTATATATAAAAGGCAAAAAAGGAGATTGATTCACTGATTGACTCATCACGAAATCTCTTAAACCACAAGGCCTACAATCTTGAAACTAGGCAGGTAGCTTCTCCTTAGTTCCCAGGTGCTTGCTAAGAATCGGTTTTACAAATGTTACTGCCCATCCGTGCAAATCGCCAAAAATGGATGTGTGTGTGTATGTATGTATGTATGTATGTATGTATGTATGTGTATATGTATGTATGTGTATATGTATGTTCCAGCATAACTCCGGAATGCCTGCAGCAATATACACCAAACTTGGTACACATATGACTTACAATCTCTGAACAAACACTGTGGGGGTAACATACCCCTAGCACCCATAGGGGTGAGGCAGCAGCACAGAGTATTGCAGAAGACAGCATAACTCCCGCATGCCTGGACCAATTTACACCAAACTTGGTACATATATGACTTACAATTTGGGAACAAACATTGTGGGGGTAAGACACCCCTAAGGGTGGGACAGCAGCACAGAGTATTTCAGGAGACAGAATGCCTAGACCTATTTACACCAAACTTGCTACACATATGACTTACAATCGGGGAACAAACACTGTGTGAGTAAGACACCCCTAGCACCAGGGCCGGCGCCACCACTAGACAGCTTTAGGCAGCTGCCTATGAGCACCTGCCACTGGAGGGCGGAGTTGCATGCTGCCGATGAATACTGATTCCTTTATTATTCCATTAGCTGAGCTGCTCCTCTTCCTTAAGAGACGAGGAGCAGGGATGTCACGGCCACTTAACTGTAATCAGCTAGCACAGTAAGTGTAACCCATCGGTTTTATGCACATAAAGTAAGCAGCATCCTGGTGATAAGCAGGTTCTCTGTACAGTTGCACTACAACACTGTCTGATCCTCTCTCAGCAATCCCCCCCCACCCCCCTCTCTCCCTGTGATAGCATCCGACGTATTCCCTCCCCGCACCATGACAACAACACCCTCCTATATTCAGCCCCCGTGATCTCATCCCACATATTATAACCTACCCACCCGCAATTACTGCCCCCCAAACTGCCTGCGGTCGCATACCCCATATATTCTCACCTCCCCCCCTCTTTTCCACCCTTCATGATCGCAACATGCATATCCTCATTGCAGTCACTGTGAGGCACCTGGCCAAGGGGTTGCCCCTGCTGCACAATGAGGAAGGGTCAGGCTGGGCAAGTTACCTCAGTGACAGTGCAAGGAGGGGCACCTGTACGGAGACATGATGAGGCTTCTACAGGATGGAGACTATGACATGAGACTGTCTGGCTGTGCTGTACCGTATATTTTATCAGGGGCTACAGCTGCCCTTCGAGTGGGCTGCTTCAGTGAGTGAGAAATCTGATCTCTCCCTGTTTGCAGATGCATGCTGGGAGTGAGGGACAGTCTGCAAACTACTTGCCACTTTATATGTGTATTCAAACACTTTTAAACACACTTGTATAGTGACAAGTAGTTGCAGACTGTCCCTCACTCCCAGCATGAGTGAGACCTCACAGACAGGGAGAAAGGGGTCCAGTCGCTATCTCTACCAACAGTGTTCACCAATGGGGGACCTATATTTTGTAATGATTGTTATGTGCTGCACCCATTGTTTTGTAATTAATGGTGGCAGGTCCCCCACTCCCCCGGGAGGTGGGACCCATGACAGCAGCCCTATGCAGCAGATAATAAATTTGTCCATCCTTCCTATTTCCTCCCCTCTCCATGTTTCTCTCCATATTGCATCCTGTACACCCCTCCCCTTTGTCAGAACCGGCAACAAGGGACCCTGAGTCTTGGATCGGTCCAAAATGCTTAGGGGTTGCTAGGTGCTAGTATCAACATGTATTACCAGTGCCAGGTGTGTAAAAATGTTTATTTAAATGTTTTATGCTGTGCCGCAGCCCCAGACCATCTCTGGTGGCTGCGGTGATGTAAAGCTGCACCAGGGGGCAGTTTGTAGGGGGCCACTGCAGCCAGGACTTAGCCCCTGGACTGCAGGGCTATATGCAAGAGCAGAGCTGCCTGCTAGGGGACTGGGACCACCGCCTCCCAACGCAGCGATTCGACAGCACTGCAGGCAGACAATCAGGTTTACCCCCAGTGCACTGAATGAGAGAAGTTGAGTTGCAACATACTAGTGAGACCGATATAGCCAGTGGTGCAAGTAGAGATATTTTCTTATGGGTACTGAGTGCCGAAAATTTGGCGTGGTCATGTGTTGTGATGGGGCGTGGCCACATGCTGCTAGTGGGAGTGGCTACATGACACTAGCAGTGTGGCCACATGACACAGCCTCTTGTTTTGGGGATTCTGGAGGCAAGGCTAAAAATATATAGTAATGCCTCCAGTATAATAGAAATATATAGTGATACCTCCAGTATAATAGAAATATATAGTAATGCCCCCAATTTAATAACAATATATAGTAATGCCTCCATTATAACAGGAAAATGCAGCCATTGTCGCACTCCCAGTAACCCTGACAAAGTGGGAGGAGCAGTCATGCTGCCAAGTTGTTGCTTTGTGGCACATTATAATTGTGGCAATGGCAAAGTGTGTGGCAGGTGATACTGCGTACCCGCTGCCAAATTCTTAAGGATTCTCCATACCCGAGCGTACCCATATACATTAGTGAAGAGCGGGTTCGGTTCCTCGGAATCCGAACCCGCCCGAACTTCACATTTTTTTTACACGGGTCCGAGCGACTCGGATCCTCCCGCCTTGCTCGGTTAACCCGAGCGCGCCCGAACGTCATCATCCCGCTGTCGGATTCTCGCGAGACTCGGATTCTTTATAAGGAGCCGCGCGTCGCCGCAATTTTCACACGTGCATTGAGATTGATAGGGAGAGGACGTGGCTGTCGTCCTCTCCGTTATAGTAGAACACAGAGTGACTTAGTTAGTTATAATTGTGGGGAGGATTGGGGACGGGGAGCAGCTGTTAGGGAGTACAGTGCAGGGTTTTGATTATACCACCAGTGAGTTTAATCCTTTGTTTCTCTGCCTGAAAAAAACGCTCCACCATATCTGTGCTCACTCAGTGTGCTGCACTGCTGCATGATATATCTGTTCTGAGTGCACTGCTCTGCTCACACTGCCTAATTGTGGGGACTGGGGAGCAGTTATAGCAGGAGTACAGTGCACAGTTTTGCTGACAGTGACCACCAGTCCAGTATACGTTTGTCTGCCTGAAAAACACTCCTGTGTTGTTGTTTTTTCTTCATACTAGTTTAGCAGTCTGCTGACAGTGTCCACCAGGTCCGTTATACAGTATATTATATATATAAGCAGCAGTACGGTAGGCCACGGCTGTACCTACCTCTGTGTCGTCAGTGCACTCGTCGTCCATAAGTAATATAATACTATACTATCTATCCATCTACATTGTATAACTGTGGTGTTTTTTTTTTCTTCATACTAGTTTAGCAGTCTGCTGACAGTGTCCACCAGGTACGTTATACAGTATATTATATATATAAGCAGCAGTACGGTAGGCCACGGCTGTACCTACTTCTGTGTCGTCAGTGCACTCGTCGTCCATAAGTAATATAATACTATACTATCCATCCATCTACATTGTATACCTGTGGTGTTTTTTTTTTCTTCATACTAGTTTAGCAGTCTGCTGACAGTGTCCACCAGGTCCGTTATACAGTATATTATATATAAAAGCAGCAGTACGGTAGGCCACGGCTGTACCTACCTCTGTGTCATCAGTGCACTCGTCGTCCATAAGTAATATAATACTATACTATCCATCCATCTACATTGTATACCTGTGGTGTTTTTTTTTCTTCATACTAGTTTAGCAGTCTGCTGACAGTGTCCACCAGGTCCGTTATACAGTATATTATATATATAAGCAGCAGTACGGTAGGCCACGGCTATACCTACCTCCGTGTCGTCAGTGCACTTGTCGTCCATAAGTAATATAATACTATACTATCCATCCATCTACATTGTATACCTGTGGTGTTTTTTTTTCTTCATACTAGTTTAGCAGTCTGCTGACAGTGTCCACCAGGTCCGTTATACAGTATATTATATTTAAAAGCAGCAGTACGGTAGGCCACGGCTGTACCTACCTCTGTGTCATCAGTGCACTCGTCGTCCATAAGTAATATAATACTATACTATCCATCCATCTACATTGTATACCTGTGGTGTTTTTTTTTCTTCATACTAGTTTAGCAGTCTGCTGACAGTGTCCACCAGGTCCGTTATACAGTATATTATATATATATAAGCAGCAGTATGGTAGGCCACGGCTGTACCTACCTCTGTGTCGTCAGTGCACTCGTCGTCCATAAGTAATATAATACTATACTATCCATCCATCTACATTGTATACCTGTGGTGTTTTTTTTTTCTTCATACTAGTTTAGCAGTCTGCTGACAGTGTCTACCAGGTCCGTTATACAGTATATTATATATATAAGCAGCAGTACGGTAGGCCACGGCTGTACCTACCTCTGTGTCGTCAGTGCACTCGTCGTCCATAAGTAATATAATACTATACTATCCATCCATCTACATTGTATACCTGTGGTGTTTTTTTTTTCTTCATACTAGTTTAGCAGTCTGCTGACAGTGTCCACCAGGTCCGTTATACAGTATATTATATATATAAGCAGCAGTACGGTAGGCCACGGCTGTACCTACCTCTGTGTTGTCAGTGCACTCGTCGTCCATAAGTAATATAATACTATACTATCCATCCATCTACATTGTATACCTGTGGTGTTTTTTTTCCCTTCATACTAGTTTAGCAGTCTGCTGACAGTGTCCACCAGGTCCGTTATTATTATTCTGTATATATTATATATATAGCAGTACGGTAGGCCACGGCTGTACCTACCTCTGTGTCGTCACTCGTCGTCCATAAGTATAAGTAATAATAGTATACTATCCACCCATCTACATTGTATACCTGTGGTGGCTTTTAGTTGTGCGCAAAATATGGAGAACAAAAATGTGTGTCACAACTGAGGGCCTGAGCTGACGGGAGGCAGCCTCAGTTGTAGGGGCTGAGATGTACCGGAACCTGGGAGGTTGTATCAGACCCCTGGACATGTAAGTAACATGAATAATAACTGCCCGAAGGCGTGACCACGACAACTTAGATAAAAGTCAATGATGTTTATTATGACAACTCCGCAACACAGCAGCAGTAAAAGAAAACGTAAAAGTCAGCAAATAATAAATACAGTTCCTGGGTACTACAGGATGGCAGGAGCCACAGGGCACTGGTAGTGTGAGATAGTTCTTATGATCTTCTAGATGGAAAGTCCTTACCAGGCCAGACTGTAGCAATGGAGATAACCCAGGATTGTGCCAGCTGGTGTTCCAGGAAAAGCTGGGTTGCTGAAGGTAAAACAGCTGCTGTGGATACTGGCTGGAACCAGACTGTTGTTAGCACGGAGTGGATACTGGCTGGAACCAGTTAAATAATAAATGAACTTGGGAGCGATGAAATATGAACTGAAATGTAGAACTTGAGAGCGGAGAAATAATAATACCGGTGGAGAGTGGTAAAGTGTAGAAAGGACACCGGCCCTTTAAGGGAAGCTGTACTCTGCTGGAAGCTGAGCTGGAAGCAGGTAATGTTGTAGCTGGAAACAGATGAATCCACAATGGATTGGAGAGTCAGGCTACACCGCAGGTGGAATGCTGGTGCGGGTCTCTATGGTGGAAGTCTTGAGACAGGAGCTGGAACCTGGAAGACAATCACAGGAGAGAGACAAACAGGAACTAGGTTTGACAACCAAAGCACTGACGCCTTCCTTGCTCAGGCACAGTGTATTTATACCTGCAGCAAGGAAGGGATTGGCTAGGCAATTATGCAGATTAACAATACTGACAACAGATTGGAGGAAATGATCAGCTGACAGAATCCAAGATGGCTGCGCCCATGCAGACACTTGGAGGGAAGTTTGGTTTGTAATCCATGTGGTAATGAAAACAGTAATGGCGGCGCCGGCCACTGGAGACAGGAGACGCCAGGCTGACAAGTGCACATCCAACCACGCGGACACAGCGGAGGCCGCGGCTGACGTAATCGCCACTCTGACACTCTGCATGCAGAAGCTCAGGGACGGCGGCGGAGGCCGCGGGAGACGCCATGCCAGATGTAATAAGGCGTTACTGTGACAGCGTCTCAGAGAGACAGGAGAGGATGCAGGAATGTGAACATTAGGATAACAGATGGGATCCGGTCCTGGAGCGCTGAGCCAGCCTTAGGAGGCATCTGATGGGTAAGAAATGTCGTCCAGATACCCGGATCGTGACAGCACCCCCCCCTTTAGGAGTGGCCCCAGGACACTTCTTTGGCTTTTGAGGAAACTTGGAATGGAATCTCCGGACCAAGGCAGGAGCATGGACATCAGAAGCATTGGTCCATGAACGTTCCCCAGGACCATAACCCTTCCAGTCAATAAGATATTGTAGTTGACCGTAACGGTGACGTGAGTCCAGGATCTTGGCCACTTCATACTCAACGCCTCGTTGAGTTTGGACTTTCGGAGTTGGAGGAAGTGAGGAATGAAACCGATTCAAGATCAGCGGTTTCAACAGGGAAACATGGAATGTCCTGGGTATTTTTAAGAAGGGAGGCAACTGGAGTCTGTAAGCAACAGGATTGATGACTTGTTCAATCTTGAAAGGACCGATATAGCGAGGTGCAAACTTCATACTGGGAACTCTTAACCTCAAATTCTTCGTGGATAACCATACCCGATCACCCACCTTGAGAGCAGGAACTGCTCGACGCTTTTTATCCGCAAACTTCTTGTACCTGAACGATGCCTTGAGCAGAGCTGATCGTACGCTCTTCCAGATATTGGCAAACTGATGCAAGGTGATATCCACTGCGGGAACAGAAGTTGCTGGAAGCGGTTGGAACTCAGGGACTTTAGGGTGGAATCCAAAGTTAGTGAAGAATGGTGTTGAAGCAGATGAAGAATGATACTGGTTGTTATGACAGAACTCGGCCCAGGGAAGTAATTGAACCCAGTCATCTTGAGAGGAGGACACATAGATGCGGAGGAAGGCCTCCAAGTCCTGATTCACCCTCTCGGTTTGACCATTGGTCTGAGGATGGTAAGCCGTGGAAAACTTTAGCTTGACTTGGAGGACTTGACATAAACTTCGCCAGAATTTGGCTGTGAATTGAACTCCTCGATCTGAGATAATTTCTTCAGGAAGACCGTAGAGTCGGAAGATCTCTTGTATGAATACTTGAGCCAACTTGGAAGCTGACGGAAGACCGGTGAGAGGAATGAAGTGTGCCATCTTGGTGAACCGGTCAACTACCACCCAGATGGTATTGAACTTGTTGCACATGGGTAAGTCTGTAATGAAATCCATCGACAAGTGGGTCCATGGTCGACGGGGAACGGATAGTGGAACCAGTTGCCCCGCAGGCGACTGGCGGGATACTTTATGTTGGGCACACTTTGGACAAGATGCAATAAACTCCAAGACGTCCTTTTTCAGAGTTGGCCACCAGTAGGACCTAGAGATAAACTCCAGGGTTTTTTGGATACCTGTATGTCCGGCAAAACGGGAAGCATGGGCCCAATGCATGAGCTTCTTCCTTAGCATCGGCTTCACAAAACTTTTCCCTGATGGGGGCGTAGAGTCCATCCCTACCGTGGAGAATGCCAACGGATTTATAATAGGATGCTTGTCTGAAGACTCTGACTCATTTTCTTGCTCCCATGAGCGGGAAAGGGCATCGGCCTTGCGATTCTGAGAGCCCGGACAGAACTGGAGTTTAAAGTCGAACCTGGAAAAGAAAAGTGCCCATCTGGCCTGACGAGGGTTGAGACATTGTGCGCCCTTCAGGTATAAAAGGTTCTTGTGGTCTGTAAGTATGGTGATTAAATGAGAAGCTCCCTCCAACAGATACCTCCACTCTTCTAGAGCGAGCTTGATGGCTAGCAACTCCTGGTCGCCAATGGCATAGTTGCGCTCAGCTGGGGAGAACTTCCGGGAGAAGAAACTGCAAGGATGTAAATGGCCATCTTTAGCCCTCTGAGATAACACCGCTCCTACTCCAACGGAGGAGGCATCCACCTCTAGGATGAAAGGAGAGTCGATGTCAGGCTGTTTCAGGACAGGCGCAGAGATGAACCTCTGTTTTAAAAGATGAAAAGCTTGCATGGCTTCTTCAGACCACTTGGACGGGTTAGCACCTTTCTTGGTGAAAGCAGTAATAGGCGCCACAATGGTGGAAAAGTCTCGTATAAACTTTCGGTAATAATTGGCGAACCCTAAGAACCTCTGGACCCCTTTGAGGGTTAAGGGTACCGGCCAATTCTGAATTGCTTGTAGTTTCTCAGGATCCATCTCTAGTCCGGAACCGGACACAATGTACCCTAGAAACGGAATGGACTTGACTTCAAAGACGCATTTTTCTAATTTGCAGTAGAGATGATTGACACGGAGACGGGACAGAACCTCTTTAACCCAAAAACGATGTTCCTCTAAATCGTTGGCAAAAATGAGGATATCGTCTAGATAGACCACGACATGACGGTATAGAATGTCTCTGAAAATCTCATTGACAAAATGCTGGAAGACAGCTGGAGCATTGCTCAATCCGAAGGGCATGACGAGGTACTCATAATGTCCGTCACGGGTGTTAAAGGCGGTCTTCCACTCGTCACCCTCACGGATCCGGATGAGATTGTATGCACCTCGCAAGTCCAGCTTTGTAAAGATGGTAGCTCCGCTAACTCTGTCAAAGAGCTCAGTAATCAGGGGTAAAGGATAACGGTTCTTGATGGTAATGTCGTTCAAACCTCTGTAGTCGATGCACGGCCGCAGACCACCATCTTTCTTTTTTACAAAAAAGAAGCCTGCGCCGGCTGGGGAAGAAGAAGGTCGAATGAACCCCTTTGCTAGGTTCTCTTTAATGTATTCCTCCATAGAATGCGTCTCAGGCAGAGACAACGGATAAGTTCGGCCTCGAGGTGGAACCTTCCCTGGAACGAGATCAATCGGGCAGTCCCATTCTCTATGAGGAGGAAGGATATCAGCAGAAGCTTTACTGAACACATCCGTGAAATCTTGATATGGAGGAGGTGGAACATCAGACGACCTGGGGGAGGAAGAACAGACAGGCAATACTTTAAACAAACATGTCTCTGCACAGGAGGAACCCCATGCCAGGATTTGCGTAGTCGTCCAATCAATTGTAGGATTGTGAAGACGGAGCCATGGAAGGCCCAGGACCACAGGATGTGTGGCTCTTGGAATCACTAAAAGTGAAATAAGTTCGGAATGAAGAACTCCCACTCTCAGACGAACTGGTAGAGTCCCTAGAGCAATAACAGTATCAAAAATTTTACTGCCATCCACGGCAGTTAAGGAAAAGGAGGAAGGAAGTCTCTCGGTGGGTAGGGACCACCGTTTAACATAGGCTTCAGTAATAAAGTTCCCAGCTGCTCCGGAATCAAGGAGAGCAATGACGTTCCGATAACGTTGAGCAACTTGAAGCGAGACTGGGAGATTACAATCATGAGGAGATGGAGAGGAGATCATTACTCCTAGCCGGCCCTCTCCTGGGCGAGCTAGGGTTTGGAGTTTTCCCGGACGTTCGGGACAGGCATTGATGGTGTGAGACGGAGCTGCACAGTAAAGACAAAGAGACTCAGAGAGACGTCTTCGGCGCTCAGCAGGAGTTAAACGGGAACGGCCAATTTGCATGGGCTCATCTTTAGATGGTGACAGTTGACGAGGAGGAGGAGCAGAAGATTTTGGAGCAGATGATCTTCCACACTCAGTTGCTCTCTCTCTGAAACGTAAATCAACTTTCGTGCAGAGTGAGATTAGCTCATCTAACTTAGAAGGTAAGTCTCTGGTAGCTAACTCATCTTTAATAAGCTCAGATAAGCCATGCCAGAATGCAGCATACAGGGCCTCGTCGTTCCATGCCAGTTCGGATGCCAGGATCTGGAACTGTATCAGATATTGTCCTACAGTACGTGACCCCTGGCGTAAACGGAGAATCTCGGATGAAGCTGAGGTTACCCGGCCTGGCTCGTCGAAGATGCGCCTGAATGTTGACACGAATGCAGTGTAAGAAGATAGCAGGGTGTCGGACCTCTCCCATAACGGTGATGCCCAGTCAAGGGCGGAGCCACTGAGAAGAGAGATGATGTAGGCAATTTTTGTACGGTCACTGGAAAAATTGCCAGGTTGTAGCTCAAACTGAATCTCACACTGGTTGAGAAATCCCCTGCAGAATCTTGGAGATCCGTCAAATTTTGCTGGCGTTGGAAGATGAAGACGTGGAGCAGAAATGGGTAAGGTGGGTGGGGTTATAGCTGGAGTCACTGTGGTTGACGCACCAGATGCGCCTGATCCACGGAGAGTTGTCTGAATCCCATCCAGCCGAGTAGAGAGATCCTGGAGACAGCGGATGATGTGGCCCTGTGCAGCCTCCTGATGTTCTAGTCGGGCTGCCAGTTCTTGCATCGGCCTGGCCGCTTGATCCTGGTCTCCGGCTGGATTCATTAGGTCAGTGCTTACTGTCACAACTGAGGGCCTGAGCTGACGGGAGGCAGCCTCAGTTGTAGGGGCTGAGATGTACCGGAACCTGGGAGGTTGTATCAGACCCCTGGACATGTAAGTAACATGAATAATAACTGCCCGAAGGCGTGACCACGACAACTTAGATAAAAGTCAATGATGTTTATTATGACAACTCCGCAACACAGCAGCAGTAAAAGAAAACGTAAAAGTCAGCAAATAATAAATACAGTTCCTGGGTACTACAGGATGGCAGGAGCCACAGGGCACTGGTAGTGTGAGATAGTTCTTATGATCTTCTAGATGGAAAGTCCTTACCAGGCCAGACTGTAGCAATGGAGATAACCCAGGATTGTGCCAGCTGGTGTTCCAGGAAAAGCTGGGTTGCTGAAGGTAAAACAGCTGCTGTGGATACTGGCTGGAACCAGACTGTTGTTAGCACGGAGTGGATACTGGCTGGAACCAGTTAAATAATAAATGAACTTGGGAGCGATGAAATATGAACTGAAATGTAGAACTTGAGAGCGGAGAAATAATAATACCGGTGGAGAGTGGTAAAGTGTAGAAAGGACACCGGCCCTTTAAGGGAAGCTGTACTCTGCTGGAAGCTGAGCTGGAAGCAGGTAATGTTGTAGCTGGAAACAGATGAATCCACAATGGATTGGAGAGTCAGGCTACACCGCAGGTGGAATGCTGGTGCGGGTCTCTATGGTGGAAGTCTTGAGACAGGAGCTGGAACCTGGAAGACAATCACAGGAGAGAGACAAACAGGAACTAGGTTTGACAACCAAAGCACTGACGCCTTCCTTGCTCAGGCACAGTGTATTTATACCTGCAGCAAGGAAGGGATTGGCTAGGCAATTATGCAGATTAACAATACTGACAACAGATTGGAGGAAATGATCAGCTGACAGAATCCAAGATGGCTGCGCCCATGCAGACACTTGGAGGGAAGTTTGGTTTGTAATCCATGTGGTAATGAAAACAGTAATGGCGGCGCCGGCCACTGGAGACAGGAGACGCCAGGCTGACAAGTGCACATCCAACCACGCGGACACAGCGGAGGCCGCGGCTGACGTAATCGCCACTCTGACACTCTGCTTGCAGAAGCTCAGGGACGGCGGCGGAGGCCGCGGGAGACGCCATGCCAGATGTAATAAGGCGTTACTGTGACAGCGTCTCAGAGAGACAGGAGAGGATGCAGGAATGTGAACATTAGGATAACAGATGGGATCCGGTCCTGGAGCGCTGAGCCAGCCTTAGGAGGCATCTGATGGGTAAGAAATGGCGTCCAGATACCCGGATCGTGACAGCACCCCCCCCTTTAGGAGTGGCCCCAGGACACTTCTTTGGCTTTTGAGGAAACTTGGAATGGAATCTCCGGACCAAGGCAGGAGCATGGACATCAGAAGCATTGGTCCATGAACGTTCCCCAGGACCATAACCCTTCCAGTCAATAAGATATTGTAGTTGACCGTAACGGTGACGTGAGTCCAGGATCTTGGCCACTTCATACTCAACGCCTCGTTGAGTTTGGACTTTCGGAGTTGGAGGAAGTGAGGAATGAAACCGATTCAAGATCAGCGGTTTCAACAGGGAAACATGGAATGTCCTGGGTATTTTTAAGAAGGGAGGCAACTGGAGTCTGTAAGCAACAGGATTGATGACTTGTTCAATCTTGAAAGGACCGATATAGCGAGGTGCAAACTTCATACTGGGAACTCTTAACCTCAAATTCTTCGTGGATAACCATACCCGATCACCCACCTTGAGAGCAGGAACTGCTCGACGCTTTTTATCCGCAAACTTCTTGTACCTGAACGATGCCTTGAGCAGAGCTGATCGTACGCTCTTCCAGATATTGGCAAACTGATGCAAGGTGATATCCACTGCGGGAACAGAAGTTGCTGGAAGCGGTTGGAACTCAGGGACTTTAGGGTGGAATCCAAAGTTAGTGAAGAATGGTGTTGAAGCAGATGAAGAATGATACTGGTTGTTATGACAGAACTCGGCCCAGGGAAGTAATTGAACCCAGTCATCTTGAGAGGAGGACACATAGATGCGGAGGAAGGCCTCCAAGTCCTGATTCACCCTCTCGGTTTGACCATTGGTCTGAGGATGGTAAGCCGTGGAAAACTTTAGCTTGACTTGGAGGACTTGACATAAACTTCGCCAGAATTTGGCTGTGAATTGAACTCCTCGATCTGAGATAATTTCTTCAGGAAGACCGTGGAGTCGGAAGATCTCTTGTATGAATACTTGAGCCAACTTGGAAGCTGACGGAAGACCGGTGAGAGGAATGAAGTGTGCCATCTTGGTGAACCGGTCAACTACCACCCAGATGGTATTGAACTTGTTGCACATGGGTAAGTCTGTAATGAAATCCATCGACAAGTGGGTCCATGGTCGACGGGGAACGGATAGTGGAACCAGTTGCCCCGCAGGCGACTGGCGGGATACTTTATGTTGGGCACACTTTGGGCAAGATGCAATAAACTCCAAGACGTCCTTTTTCAGAGGTGGCCACCAGTAGGACCTAGAGATAAACTCCAGGGTTTTTTGGATACCTGTATGTCCGGCAAAACGGGAAGCATGGGCCCAATGCATGAGCTTCTTCCTTAGCATCGGCTTCACAAAACTTTTCCCTGATGGGGGCGTAGAGTCCATCCCTACCGTGGAGAATGCCAACGGATTTATAATAGGATGCTTGTCTGAAGACTCTGACTCATTTTCTTGCTCCCATGAGCGGGAAAGGGCATCGGCCTTGCGATTCTGAGAGCCCGGACAGAACTGGAGTTTAAAGTCGAACCTGGAAAAGAAAAGTGCCCATCTGGCCTGACGAGGGTTGAGACATTGTGCGCCCTTCAGGTATAAAAGGTTCTTGTGGTCTGTAAGTATGGTGATTAAATGAGAAGCTCCCTCCAACAGATACCTCCACTCTTCTAGAGCGAGCTTGATGGCTAGCAACTCCTGGTCGCCAATGGCATAGTTGCGCTCAGCTGGGGAGAACTTCCGGGAGAAGAAACTGCAAGGATGTAAATGGCCATCTTTAGCCCTCTGAGATAACACCGCTCCTACTCCAACGGAGGAGGCATCCACCTCTAGGATGAAAGGAGAGTCGATGTCAGGCTGTTTCAGGACAGGCGCAGAGATGAACCTCTGTTTTAAAAGATGAAAAGCTTGCATGGCTTCTTCAGACCACTTGGACGGGTTAGCACCTTTCTTGGTGAAAGCAGTAATAGGCGCCACAATGGTGGAAAAGTCTCGTATAAACTTTCGGTAATAATTGGCGAACCCTAAGAACCTCTGGACCCCTTTGAGGGTTAAGGGTACCGGCCAATTCTGAATTGCTTGTAGTTTCTCAGGATCCATCTCTAGTCCGGAACCGGACACAATGTACCCTAGAAACGGAATGGACTTGACTTCAAAGACGCATTTTTCTAATTTGCAGTAGAGATGATTGACACGGAGACGGGACAGAACCTCTTTAACCCAAAAACGATGTTCCTCTAAATCGTTGGCAAAAATGAGGATATCGTCTAGATAGACCACGACATGACGGTATAGAATGTCTCTGAAAATCTCATTGACAAAATGCTGGAAGACAGCTGGAGCATTGCTCAATCCGAAGGGCATGACGAGGTACTCATAATGTCCGTCACGGGTGTTAAAGGCGGTCTTCCACTCGTCACCCTCACGGATCCGGATGAGATTGTATGCACCTCGCAAGTCCAGCTTTGTAAAGATGGTAGCTCCGCTAACTCTGTCAAAGAGCTCAGTAATCAGGGGTAAAGGATAACGGTTCTTGATGGTAATGTCGTTCAAACCTCTGTAGTCGATGCACGGCCGCAGACCACCATCTTTCTTTTTTACAAAAAAGAAGCCTGCGCCGGCTGGGGAAGAAGAAGGTCGAATGAACCCCTTTGCTAGGTTCTCTTTAATGTATTCCTCCATAGAATGCGTCTCAGGCAGAGACAACGGATAATTTCGGCCTCGAGGTGGAACCTTCCCTGGAACGAGATCAATCGGGCAGTCCCATTCTCTATGAGGAGGAAGGATATCAGCAGAAGCTTTACTGAACACATCCGTGAAATCTTGATATGGAGGAGGTGGAACATCAGACGACCTGGGGGAGGAAGAACAGACAGGCAATACTTTAAACAAACATGTCTCTGCACAGGAGGAACCCCATGCCAGGATTTGCGTAGTCGTCCAATCAATTGTAGGATTGTGAAGACGGAGCCATGGAAGGCCCAGGACCACAGGATGTGTGGCTCTTGGAATCACTAAAAGTGAAATAAGTTCGGAATGAAGAACTCCCACTCTCAGACGAACTGGTAGAGTCCTTAGAGCAATAACAGTATCAAAAATTTTACTGCCATCCACGGCAGTTAAGGAAAAGGAGGAAGGAAGTCTCTCGGTGGGTAGGGATCACCATTTAACATAGGCTTCAGTAATAAAGTTCCCAGCTGCTCCGGAATCAAGGAGAGCAATGACGTTCCGATAACGTTGAGCAACTTGAAGCGAGACTGGGAGATTACAATCATGAGGAGATGGAGAGGAGATCATTACTCCTAGCCGGCCCTCTCCTGGGCGAGCTAGGGTTTGGAGTTTTCCCGGACGTTCGGGACAGGCATTGATGGTGTGAGACGGAGCTGCACAGTAAAGACAAAGAGACTCAGAGAGACGTCTTCGGCGCTCAGCAGGAGTTAAACGGGAACGGCCAATTTGCATGGGCTCATCTTTAGATGGTGACAGTTGACGAGGAGGAGGAGCAGAAGATTTTGGAGCAGATGATCTTCCACGCTCAGTTGCTCTCTCTCTGAAACGTAAATCAACTTTCGTGCAGAGTGAGATTAGCTCATCTGACTTAGAAGGTAAGTCTCTGGTAGCTAACTCATCTTTAATAAGCTCAGATAAGCCATGCCAGAATGCAGCATACAGGGCCTCGTCGTTCCATGCCAGTTCGGATGCCAGGATCTGGAACTGTATCAGATATTGTCCTACAGTACGTGACCCCTGGCGTAAACGGAGAATCTCGGATGAAGCTGAGGTTACCCGGCCTGGCTCGTCGAAGATGCGCCTGAATGTTGACACGAATGCAGTGTAAGAAGATAGCAGGGTGTCGGACCTCTCCCATAACGGTGATGCCCAGTCAAGGGCGGAGCCACTGAGAAGAGAGATGATGTAGGCAATTTTTGTACGGTCACTGGAAAAATTGCCAGGTTGTAGCTCAAACTGAATCTCACACTGGTTGAGAAATCCCCTGCAGAATCTTGGAGATCCGTCAAATTTTGCTGGCGTTGGAAGATGAAGACGTGGAGCAGAAATGGGTAAGGTGGGTGGGGTTATAGCTGGAGTCACTGTGGTTGACGCACCAGATGCGCCTGATCCACGGAGAGTTGTCTGAATCCCATCCAGCCGAGTAGAGAGATCCTGGAGACAGCGGATGATGTGGCCCTGTGCAGCCTCCTGATGTTCTAGTCGGGCTGCCAGTTCTTGCATCGGCCTGGCCGCTTGATCCTGGTCTCCGGCTGGATTCATTAGGTCAGTGCTTACTGTCACAACTGAGGGCCTGAGCTGACGGGAGGCAGCCTCAGTTGTAGGGGCTGAGATGTACCGGAACCTGGGAGGTTGTATCAGACCCCTGGACATGTAAGTAACATGAATAATAACTGCCCGAAGGCGTGACCACGACAACTTAGATAAAAGTCAATGATGTTTATTATGACAACTCCGCAACACAGCAGCAGTAAAAGAAAACGTAAAAGTCAGCAAATAATAAATACAGTTCCTGGGTACTACAGGATGGCAGGAGCCACAGGGCACTGGTAGTGTGAGATAGTTCTTATGATCTTCTAGATGGAAAGTCCTTACCAGGCCAGACTGTAGCAATGGAGATAACCCAGGATTGTGCCAGCTGGTGTTCCAGGAAAAGCTGGGTTGCTGAAGGTAAAACAGCTGCTGTGGATACTGGCTGGAACCAGACTGTTGTTAGCACGGAGTGGATACTGGCTGGAACCAGTTAAATAATAAATGAACTTGGGAGCGATGAAATATGAACTGAAATGTAGAACTTGAGAGCGGAGAAATAATAATACCGGTGGAGAGTGGTAAAGTGTAGAAAGGACACCGGCCCTTTAAGGGAAGCTGTACTCTGCTGGAAGCTGAGCTGGAAGCAGGTAATGTTGTAGCTGGAAACAGATGAATCCACAATGGATTGGAGAGTCAGGCTACACCGCAGGTGGAATGCTGGTGCGGGTCTCTATGGTGGAAGTCTTGAGACAGGAGCTGGAACCTGGAAGACAATCACAGGAGAGAGACAAACAGGAACTAGGTTTGACAACCAAAGCACTGACGCCTTCCTTGCTCAGGCACAGTGTATTTATACCTGCAGCAAGGAAGGGATTGGCTAGGCAATTATGCAGATTAACAATACTGACAACAGATTGGAGGAAATGATCAGCTGACAGAATCCAAGATGGCTGCGCCCATGCAGACACTTGGAGGGAAGTTTGGTTTGTAATCCATGTGGTAATGAAAACAGTAATGGCGGCGCCGGCCACTTGAGACAGGAGACGCCAGGCTGACAAGTGCACATCCAACCACGCGGACACAGCGGAGGCCGCGGCTGACGTAATCGCCACTCTGACACTCTGCATGCAGAAGCTCAGGGACGGCGGCGGAGGCCGCGGGAGACGCCATGCCAGATGTAATAAGGCGTTACTGTGACAGCGTCTCAGAGAGACAGGAGAGGATGCAGGAATGTGAACATTAGGATAACAGATGGGATCCGGTCCTGGAGCGCTGAGCCAGCCTTAGGAGGCATCTGATGGGTAAGAAATGGCGTCCAGATACCCGGATCGTGACAATGTGGAGGTTAAAAAAATAGGGAAAGATCAAGATCCACTTACACCTCGTGCTGAAGCTGCTGCCACTAGTCATGGCCGAGACGATGAAATGCCATCAACGTCGTCTGCCAAGGCCGATGCCCAATGTCATAGTACAGAGCATGTAATAAAATCCAAAACACAAAAGATCAGTAAAAAAATGACCCAAAAATCTAAATTATAAGCGTCTGAGGCGAAGCGTAAACTTGCCAATATGCCATTTACGACATGGAGTGGCAAGGAACGGCTGAGGCCCTGGCCTATGTTCATGGCTAGTGGTTCAGCTTCACATGAGGATGGAAGCACTCATCCTCTCACTAGAAAAAAGAAAAGACTTGCGGCAAAAGCACAGCAAAGTACTGTGCGTTCTTCGAAATCACAAATCCCAAAGGAGAGTCCAATTGTGTCGGTTGCGATGCCTGACCTTCCCAACACTGGACGGGAAGAGATTGCGCCTTCCACCATTTGCACGCCCCCTGCAAGTGTTGAAAGGAGCACCCGCAGTCCAGTTCCTGATAGTGAAATTGAAGATGTCAGTGTTGAAGTACACCAGGATGAGGATATGGGTGTTGCTGGCGCTGGGGAGGAAATTGACAAGGAGGATTCTGATGGTGAGGTGGTTTGTTTAAGTCAGGCACCCGGGGAGATACCTGTTGTCCGTGGGAGGAATATGGCCATTGACATGCCTGGTGAAAATACCAAAAAAATCAGCTCTTCAGTGTGGAAGTATTTTAACAGAAATGCGGACAACAGGTGTCAAGCTGTGTGTTGCCTTTGTCAAGCTGTAATAAGAAGGGGTAAGGACGTTAACCACCTCGGAACATATTCCCTTATAGGTCACCTGCAGCGCATTCATAATAAGTCAGTGACAAGTTCAAAAACTTTGGGCGACAGCGGAATCAGTCCACTGACCAGTAAATACCTTCCTCTTGTAACCAAGCTCGCGCAAACCACACCACCAACTCCCTCAGTGTCAATTTCCTCCTTACCCAGGAAAGCCAATGGTCCAGCAGGCCATGTCACTGGCAAGTCTGACGAGTCCTCTCCTGCCTGGGATTCCTCCGATGCATCCTTGAGTGTAACGCCTACTGCTGCTGGCGCTGCTGTTGTTGCTGCTCGGAGTCGATCGGCATCCCAGAGGGGAAGTCGGAAGACCACTTGTACTACTTCCAGTAAGCAATTGACTGTCCAACAGTCCTTTGCGAGGAAGATGAAATATCACAGCAGTCATCCTGTTGCAAAGCGGATAACTGAGGCCTTGACAACTATGTTGGTGTTAGACGTGCGTCCGGTATCCGCCGTTAGTTCACAGGGAACTAGACAATTTCTTGAGGTAGTGTGCCCCCGTTACCAAATACCATCTAGGTTCCACTTCTCTAGGCAGGCGATACCGAGAATGTACACGGACGTCAGAAAAAGACTCACCAGTGTCCTAAAACATGCAGTTGTACCCAATGTCCACTTAACCACGGACATGTGGACAAGTGGAGCAGGGCAGACTCAGGACTACATGACTGTGACAGCCCACTGGGTAGATGTATTGCCTCCCGCTGCAAGAACAGCAGCGGCGGCACCAGTAGCAGCATCTCGCAAACGCCAACTCGTTCCTAGGCAGGCTACGCTTTGTATCACCGCTTTCCAGAATACGCACACAGCTGAAAACCTCTTACGGCAACTGAGGAAGATCATCGCAGAATGGCTTACCCCAATTGGACTCTCCTGGGGATTTGTGACATCGGACAACGCCAGCAATATTGTGCGTGCATTACATCTGGGCAAATTCCAGCACGTCCCATGTTTTGCACATACCTTGAATTTGGTGGTGCAGAATTATTTAAAAAATGACAGGGGCGTGCAAGAGATGCTGTCGGTGACCAGAAGAATTGCGGGCCACTTTCGGCGTACAGGCACCGCGTACAGAAGACTGGAGCACCACCAAAAAAACCTGTACCTGCCCTGCCATCATCTGAAGCAAGAGGTGGTAACGAGGTGGAATTCAACCCTCTATATGCTTCAGAGGATGGAGGAGCAGCAAAAGGCCATTCAAGCCTATATATCTGGCCACGATATAGGCAAAGGAGGTGGAATGCACCTGTCTCAAGCGCAGTGGAGAATGATTTCAACGTTGTGCAAGGTTCTGCAACCCTTTGAACTTGCCACACGTGAAGTCAGTTCAGGCACTGCCAGCCTGAGTCAGGTCATTCCCCTCATCAGGCTTTTGCAGAAGAAGCTGGAGGCATTGAAGGAGGAGCTAAAACAGAGCGATTCCGCTAGGCATGTGGGACTTGTGGATGGAGCCCTTCATTCGCTTAACTAGGATTCACGTGTGGTCAATCTGTTGAAATCAGAGCACTACATTTTGGCCACCGTGCTCGATCCTAGATTTAAAACCTACGTTGGATCTCTCTTTCCGGCAGACACAAGTCTGCAGAGGTTCAAAGAACTGCTGGTGAGAAAATTGTCAAGTCAAGCGGAACGCGACCCGTCAACATCTCCTCCTTCACATTCTCCCGCAACTGGGGGTGCGAGGAAAAGGCTACGAATTCCGAGCCCACCCGCTGGCGGTGATGCAGGGCAGTCTGGAGCGACTGCTGATGCTGACATCTGGTCTGGACTGAAGGACCTGCCAACGATTACTGACATGTCGTCTACTGTCACTGCATATGATTCTCTCACCATTGAAAGAATGGTGGAGGATTATATGAGTGACCGCATCCAAGTAGGCACGTCAGACAGTCCGTACGTATACTGGCAGAAAAAGAGGCAATTTGGAGGCCCTTGCAGAAACTGGCTTTATTCTACCTAAGTTGCCCTCCCTCCAGTGTGTACTCCGAAAGAGTGTTTAGTGCCGCCACTCACCTTGTCAGCAATTGGCGTACGAGGTTACTTCCAGAAAATGTGGAGAAGAAAATGAATTATAATCAATTCCTCCATGGAGACATTCACCAGCAGCAATTGCCTCCAGAAAGTACACGGGGATCTGAGATGGTGGATTCCAGTGGGGATGAATTAATAATCTGTGAGGAGGGGGATGTACACAGTGAAAGGGGTGATGAATCGGACGATGATGATGAGGTGGACATCTTGCCTCTGTAGAGCCAGTTTGTGCAAGGAGAGATTGATTGCTTCTTTTTTGGTGGGGGCCCAAACCAACCAGTCATTTCAGTCACAGTCGTGTGGCAGACCCTGTCGCTGAAATGATGGGTTGGTTAAAGTGTGCATGTCCTGTTTATACATCATAAGGGTGGGTGGGAGGGCCCAGGGTGGGTGGGAGGGCCCAAGGACAATTCCATCTTGCACCTCTTTTTTCTTTCATTTTTCTTTGCGTCATGTGCTGTTTGGGGAGTATTTTTTGGAAGGGCCATCCTGCCTGACACTGCAGTGCCACTCCTAGATAGGCCAGGTGTTTGTGTCGGCCACTAGGGTCGCTTAGCTTAGTCGTCACACAGCTACCTCATTGCGCCTCTTTTTTTCTTTGCGTCATGTGCTGTTTGGGGAGTATTTTTTGGAAGGGCCATCCTGCGTGACACTGCAGTGCCACTCCTAGATGGGCCAGGTGTTTGTGTCGGCCACTAGGGTCGCTTAGCTTAGTCATCACACAGCTACCTCATTGCGCCTCTTTTTTTCTTTGCGTCATGTGCTGTTTGGGGAGTATTTTTTGGAAGGGCCATCCTGCGTGACACTGCAGTGCCACTCCTAGATGGGCCAGGTGTTTATGTCGGCCACTTGTGTCGCTTAGCTTAGCCATCCAGCGACCTCGGTGCAAATTTTAGGACTAAAAATAATATTGTCAGGTGTGAGGTGTTCAGAATAGACTGGAAATGAGTGGAAATTATGGTAATTGAGGTTAATAATACTATGGGATCAAAATGACCCCCAAATTCTATGATTTAAGCTGTTTTTTAGGGTTTTTTGAAAAAAAAACACCCGAATCCGACAAAAAAAATTCGGTGAGGTTTTGCCAAAACGCGTTCGAACCCAAAACACGGCCGCGGAACCAAACCCAAAACCAAAACACAAAACCCGAAAAATTTCCGGTGCACATCACTAATATACATGACACACCTGGCCCGAGTGTGAGTGCGATTACCTTATCAGTGCGGGGAATACCCCAGTTCTTGTTATCCGGCAGTTCAGAGACACCTGTTGGGGACTCAAGGAGCAAGTAACAATAGGGCCATGCAATCAGGGTCTTTTATTATTCCACAATTGTTACAATTTGCATGTGTACTATGTCACTGGGGCGAGAACCCCTGAATTTCTCTATGCTGTCAGACATCTGGTTAATAAACAGGTCATCTCAATAATGTCTCTGCACTTGTAACTTATAACAAACACAACACTTTCAGTACAGTGGTCTCATCAACAGTGAGTTACTTTATCTATAGCTTATATAACATATCACAACAGTGCGATTAATACTAGTATGTCCCAATTACTATTTTAGGCTAGCAATGGTATACCTTTTATTACTAACACTTGCAAGTGTGTGCACAGGGATTTAAGTCTCTATTTCTGTAAATAGGGTTTACACCCACAGTCACTGTCCCATTCACCGTTGCTGGGTAGCAGAATCTGCCTTTGGGCAGGTAACCCAGTATTAATATGAGATATGGAAGGAGAGAAGGGGAGACATGTGTCTTTGTAATAGCCCTGGCTCAGTTCTGTCGTGACAATGCTGATACCCAGTGTCCCTGGCTCAGTTCTGTGGTGACAATGCTAATGCCCAGTACCTTCCCGAGTTGCCAGCTCCAGCTGGATGTCGCGATCCCTGACACACAGTATCCCTTGGTCACTGTAGTCTCGCCGGCTCGGCAGTTGCCTGTGCGTTGTAGGCCTCTGTGGAAGCGATCGCTGCCTGGCTGTCTCTAAACCTGGGTCATGCTAGTGTGGGCGCTATTCGTTGCCACACTCAGCTCTGACCCCTTGTCCTGCTCTGGGAACACTGCATCTGCGTCACTCCTGCTCTTCGCCACGTGTGTCCACACACTGGCCCTCCTGCACGCTCTTCACACTGCAGGTCCTGTTTCCTCCTCTGCTCACATGTAATGTTGCAACTCCTCAGCTCACTCCTCACACAGATCAGGGGTTTATCAAAATAGCGGGCTTTTCCCTTCCTGCTTCAGAGCTTAGTCTGCCTTCCCTGGGTCCTAGTGCCCCTCTTGTTCCATTAACCCTGTGTTGTCAGGATCTTGAATAGTCTGAGGGAATCTCTGATGTCTCTAGGGCAATCTTGCAGGGATCCCTGCTGGGACAGGGATACCACACATACTTGCACCGCTGGATATAGCCAGCTACCATTGTTACAATATAGTGCGGTGGCACAAAGTTTAAATGCACCAATTGGTGCTAGACGCTTGGTGTACAGTGAAATGTCAGGTCCAGAGTATGTGGGCTGTGTAATTGGAACCAGTAGCGCTGGGATACCATGGAAGACAGAATTGAGTAGACACAGCAAGCTGAGCACTGCAGCCAGGACCGAGTTCCACAGCTGCAGTGACTCATGCTGTCATACCCTCCAACATTTTAGACACAAAAACCGGTACAAATTAGAAAAAGGGGCATGGCCACGCCCCTTTTCCTATACTTTCAGTGGAAGTTTGGAGAGCCAAAAATTGATACAGGCCATAAAAAAGGTACTGTACCTGCTAAAAAGGTACAATTGGGGGGTATGTGCTGTTAACACCTGATTCACAATTAAATAGACACAAATATACAGTATAAAGGGCATGATGACGTGCAGCTCTGGCACTTCTCTGTCCCTGCCTCTTTGGATCCCGCTCCGGCCGCCTAAAAGTAGCTGAGCAACCACCGCTGCACTGCCGGATGATTGCCAGCAGCTATAGGTGCTCTGGGGAAGGCGTACATGGGTGGGAGCGCTGGGTTGAGATAGGGGACCCTAGAGACATCAGTATACTTGGTCCCATGATTCCTGTCACTGGCCCTACCTTTTATCTAAATGGCAGAGGTCCATCACCTAGTGGAATGCTGCAGCAATATGGCTCCTCCTAGATAAGCTGAAGGCTGCATAAGCCTGAGGCAATATAAGAGCTCAACTTTTTGTGATTGGTTGGTTAATGACTAAGCAGTTGCTAGGCAGATCAGTTTTTCCCTGTGGTTTTTCCTATTGGATTAGAAGGTTGTCCATCAAGCTTAATAGGTTGGTCTTAGGATAGTATATAGGGCAGGGCCATTTTCCTCAGACTTCCTCTTGCCATTCATTGTATGGCCCAGGAAGGATAAGTATATCTGTACTTGTGTGTTTTTTTTATATATTGGACTATTGCTGTGTTTGATTCTGCACCCCCTTCCCCCTCCTTTGTGGTCATTCATTACTGCACAGTTGTTCACTTTGTAGTTATTACTGCTTCCCCCTCCTGTTATGCCTCGTCCACGCCGCTCTGCCCCTCCCCCCCGCCGCCTCGCGGAGGCTGTGGGCACCCCCCGCTCCCGCTCCCGTAGCACTGCACCCCGGAGGCTGCCTACGACGGTGGCGGGCATGCGGCAGGGTCGGGCCGCGACGGCCCGCTTCCCTGCCGACGGGAGACAAGCGGCCAGCGGCCGCTCTGCACGTGGCGCCGGGACGCGCTGCCCGGCGGGGCCGCGGTCACCGGCGCCCCCGGCAACTTCGGCTCCCTCGCTCGGCGCGCTAGTCAGCGCCGGGTCTCCCCCGCCTTCCCCACCAGCGGCTCTCAGCGGCGGCTCGGGCGCCCACGTGGTGCCGGGCGGCCGCGACGGGGCTGCGGAGGGCGGAGAGGGGGCGGGTCCAACTGGGGGGGATATGAATAGGGGACTGCTGGGTGAGGTGCCCGCTGTCCCCAGCACTGTTCCCATTGGGCATGTACCCCTCCCTGCGGAGGGGCCTGCAGCGCCCATGTATAGAATTGGGAATGGGGGGATGGGATCGATGCTCGGTGTTCCCGGGGCGGGGGGCGTGGCTGGGGCTGCCGCAATGCCTGCCCCTCCGGTAGTTTCATGGCAGGGGTTCCCGGATGGGATTTCCGCATCAGGGGCCTTTTGGCTAGGCCCCCGGTCACCCGTGGCTCGGCTACCCGTGGCGGCGTCCTCGTACGTCGGGCTTCAGGCGCTGCCCCCCGGCCCTGCTCACTCGTTTGCTTACCATCCTCCCGGCCCTGCTCACTCGTTTGCTGCACCACAAGGCTTCGCTGGGGGCCAATTTTTCCCTGGTGGCCTTCCGGGGTCTCTTGCGCCGGCGTTCCCTGCAGCTGCCGGAGCGCCCTCCACGGGCATAACGGTGGCGTCCGTTCCACAATTTTACCCGTACTTTGCCGCCTCGGGCGCCGGCGTCCAGACCACATGGTCGGTCGGCGGCCCCCGGGTCACGGTGCCCCTCCCTGCCTTTGCGGGCTCGCAGCCCGGGCAGTTCCTGGCCGGAGAGAATCAGTTGGCGCAAATTTGGCCACCCCTCCCGGCACCCACACGGTTCCTCCCGGTTAGAGATGAGCGGGTTCGGTTTCTCTGAATCCGAACCCGCACGAACTTCATGTTTTTTTTCACGGGTCCGAGCGACTCGGATCTTCCCGCCTTGCTCGGTTAACCCGAGCGCGCCCGAACGTCATCATGACGCTGTCGGATTCTCGCGAGACTCGGATTCTATATAAGGAGCCGCGCGTCGCCGCCATTTTCACACGTGCATTGAGATTGATAGGGAGAGGACGTGGCTGGCGTCCTCTCCATTTAGATTAGGAGAGAGAGAGAGAGATTGACCTGAGGCTGATACTGTAGAAGAGAGTGCAGAGTTTAGTGACTGACCACAGTGACCACCAGCAGTGCAGTTGTTTTATTTAATATATCCGTTCTCTGCCTGAAAAAAACGGTACACACAGTGACTCAGTCACATACCATATCTGTGTGCACTGCTCAGCCCAGTGTGCTGCATGCCTGCATCATCTATGTATATATTATATATTTGACTGTGCTCAGCTCACACAGCTTATAATTGTGGGGGAGACTGGGGAGCACTGCAGTGCCAGTTATAGGTTATAGCAGGAGCCAGGAGTACAAGACAGTCACATACCATATCTGTGTGCACTGCTCAGCCCAGTGTGCTGCATCATCTATGTATATATTATATATCTGACTGTGCTCAGCTCACACAGCTTATAATTGTGGGGGAGACTGGGGAGCACTGCAGTGCCAGTTATAGGTTATAGCAGGAGCCAGGAGTACATATTATATTAAAATTAAACAGTGCACACTTTTGCTGCAGGAGTGCCACTGCCAGTGTGACTGACCAGTGACCTGACCACACTGACCACCAGTATAGTTAGTAGTATACTATATTGTGATTGCCTGAAAAAGTTAAACACTCGTCGTGTGACTTCACTTGTGTGGTGTTTTTTTTTTTATTCTATAAAAAACTCATTCTGCTGACAGACAGTGTCCAGCAGGTCCGTCATTATATAATATATATACCTGTCCGGCTGCAGTAGTGATATATATATATTTTTTATATCATTATTTATCATCCAGTCGCAGCAGACACAGTACGGTAGTTCACGGCTGTAGCTACCTCTGTGTCGGCACTCGGCAGTCCATCCATAATTGTATACCACCTACCCGTGTTTTTTTTTTCTTTCTTCTTTATACATACATACTACTACATCTCTTTATCAACCAGTCTATATTAGCAGCAGACACAGTACAGTACGGTAGTTCACGGCTGTGGCTACCTCTGTGTCGGCACTCGGCAGTCCGTCCATAATTGTATACCACCTAACCGTGGTTTTTTTTTCTTTCTTCTTTATACATACATACTACGACATCTCTTTATCAACCAGTCTATATTAGCAGCAGACACAGTACAGTACGGTAGTTCACGGCTGTGGCTACCTCTGTGTCGGCACTCGGCAGTCCGTCCATAATTGTATACCACCTAACCGTGGTTTTTTTTTCTTTCTTCTTCATACATACATACTACGACATCTCTTTATCAACCAGTCTATATTAGCAGCAGACACAGTACAGTACGGTAGTTCATGGCTGTGGCTACCTCTGTGTCGGCACTCGGCAGTCCGTCCATAATTGTATACCACCTAACCGTGGTTTTTTTTTCTTTCTTCTTTATACATACATACTACGACATCTCTTTATCAACCAGTCTATATTAGCAGCAGACACAGTACAGTACGGTAGTTCACGGCTGTGGCTACCTCTGTGTCGGCACTCGGCAGTCCGTCCATAATTGTATACCACCTAACCGTGGTTTTTTTTTCTTTCTTCTTCATACATACATACTACGACATCTCTTTATCAACCAGTCTATATTAGCAGCAGACACAGTACAGTACGGTAGTTCACGGCTGTGGCAACCTCTGTGTCGGCACTCGGCAGTCCGTCCATAATTGTATACCACCTAACCGTGGTTTTTTTTTCTTTCTTCTTTATACATACATACTACGACATCTCTTTATCAACCAGTCTATATTAGCAGCAGACACAGTACAGTACGGTAGTTCACGGCTGTGGCTACCTCTGTGTCGGCACTCGGCAGTCCGTCCATAATTGTATACCACCTAACCGTGGTTTTTTTTTCTTTCTTCTTCATACATACATACTACGACATCTCTTTATCAACCAGTCTATATTAGCAGCAGACACAGTACAGTACGGTAGTTCACGGCTGTGGCTACCTCTGTGTCGGCACTCGGCAGTCCGTCCATAATTGTATACCACCTACCCGTGGTTTTTTTTTCTTTCTTCTTTATACATACATACTACTACATCTCTTTATCAACCAGTCTATATTAGCAGCAGACACAGTACAGTACGGTAGTTCACGGCTGTGGCTACCTCTGTGTCGGCACTCGGCAGTCCGTCCATAATTGTATACCACCTACCCGTGGTTTTTTTTTCTTTCTTCTTCATACATACATACTACGACATCTCTTTATCAACCAGTCTATATTAGCAGCAGACACAGTACAGTACGGTAGTTCACGGCTGTGGCTACCTCTGTGTCGGCACTCGGCAGTCCGTCCATAATTGTATACCACCTAACCGTGGTTTTTTTTTCTTTCTTCTTCATACATACATACTACGACATCTCTTTATCAACCAGTCTATATTAGCAGCAGACACAGTACGGTAGTTCACGGCTGTAGCTACCTCTGTGTCGGCACTCGGCAGTCCGTCCATAATTGTATACTAGTATCCAATCCATCTCCATTGTTTACCTGAGGTGCCTTTTAGTTGTGCCTATTAAAATATGGAGAACAAAAATGTTGAGGTTCCAAAATTAGGGAAAGATCAAGATCCACTTCCACCTCGTGCTGAAGCTGCTGCCACTAGTCATGGCCGAGACGATGAAATGCCAGCAACGTCGTCTGCCAAGGCCGATGCCCAATGTCATAGTACAGAGCATGTCAAATCCAAAACACCAAATATCAGTAAAAAAAGGACTCCAAAACCTAAAATAAAATTGTCGGAGGAGAAGCGTAAACTTGCCAATATGCCATTTACCACACGGAGTGGCAAGGAACGGCTGAGGCCCTGGCCTATGTTCATGGCTAGTGGTTCAGCTTCACATGAGGATGGAGGCACTCAGCCTCTCGCTAGAAAAATGAAAAGACTCAAGCTGGCAAAAGCAGTAGCACCGCAAAGAACTGTGCGTTCTTCGAAATCCCAAATCCACAAGGAGAGTCCAATTGTGTCGGTTGCGATGCCTGACCTTCCCAACACTGGACGTGAAGAGCATGCGCCTTCCACCATTTGCACGCCCCCTGCAAGTGCTGGAAGGAGCACCCGCAGTCCAGTTCCTGATAGTCAGATTGAAGATGTCAGTGTTGAAGTACACCAGGATGAGGAGGATATGGGTGTTGCTGGCGCTGGGGAGGAAATTGACCAGGAGGATTCTGATGGTGAGGTGGTTTGTTTAAGTCAGGCACCCGGGGAGACACCTGTTGTCCGTGGGAGGAATATGGCCGTTGACATGCCTGGTGAAAATACCAAAAAAATCAGCTCTTCGGTGTGGAACTATTTCAACAGAAATGCGGACAACAGGTGTCAAGCCGTGTGTTCCCTTTGTCAAGCTGTAATAAGTAGGGGTAAGGACGTTAACCACCTCGGAACATCCTCCCTTATACGTCACCTGCAGCGCATTCATAATAAGTCAGTGACAAGTTCAAAAACTTTGGGTGACAGCGGAAGCAGTCCACTGACCAGTAAATCCCTTCCTCTTGTAACCAAGCTCACGCAAACCACCCCACCAACTCCCTCAGTGTCAATTTCCTCCTTCCCCAGGAATGCCAATAGTCCTGCAGGCAATGTCACTGGCAATTCTGACGAGTCCTCTCCTGCCTGGGATTCCTCCGATGCATCCTTGCGTGTAACGCCTACTGCTGCTGGCGCTGCTGTTGTTGCTGCTGGGAGTCGATGGTCATCCCAGAGGGGAAGTCGTAAGCCCACTTGTACTACTTCCAGTAAGCAATTGACTGTTCAACAGTCCTTTGCGAGGAAGATGAAATATCACAGCAGTCATCCTGCTGCAAAGCGGATAACTGAGGCCTTGACAACTATGTTGGTGTTAGACGTGCGTCCGGTATCCGCCGTTAGTTCACAGGGAACTAGACAATTTATTGAGGCAGTGTGCCCCCGTTACCAAATACCATCTAGGTTCCACTTCTCTAGGCAGGCGATACCGAGAATGTACACGGACGTCAGAAAAAGAGTCACCAGTGTCCTAAAAAATGCAGCTGTACCCAATGTCCACTTAACCACGGACATGTGGACAAGTGGAGCAGGGCAGGGTCAGGACTATATGACTGTGACAGCCCACTGGGTAGATGTATGGACTCCCGCCGCAAGAACAGCAGCGGCGGCACCAGTAGCAGCATCTCGCAAACGCCAACTCTTTCCTAGGCAGGCTACGCTTTGTATCACCGGTTTCCAGAATACGCACACAGCTGAAAACCTCTTACGGCAACTGAGGAAGATCATCGCGGAATGGCTTACCCCAATTGGACTCTCCTGTGGATTTGTGGCATCGGACAACGCCAGCAATATTGTGTGTGCATTAAATATGGGCAAATTCCAGCACGTCCCATGTTTTGCACATACCTTGAATTTGGTGGTGCAGAATTTTTTAAAAAACGACAGGGGCGTGCAAGAGATGCTGTCGGTGGCCAGAAAAATTGCGGGACACTTTCGGCGTACAGGCACCACGTACAGAAGACTGGAGCACCACCAAAAACTACTGAACCTGCCCTGCCATCATCTGAAGCAAGAAGTGGTAACGAGGTGGAATTCAACCCTCTATATGCTTCAGAGGTTGGAGGAGCAGCAAAAGGCCATTCAAGCCTATACAATTGAGCACGATATAGGAGGTGGAATGCACCTGTCTCAAGCGCAGTGGAGAATGATTTCAACGTTGTGCAAGGTTCTGATGCCCTTTGAACTTGCCACACGTGAAGTCAGTTCAGACACTGCCAGCCTGAGTCAGGTCATTCCCCTCATCAGGCTTTTGCAGAAGAAGCTGGAGACATTGAAGGAGGAGCTAACACGGAGCGATTCCGCTAGGCATGTGGGACTTGTGGATGGAGCCCTTAATTCGCTTAACAAGGATTCACGGGTGGTCAATCTGTTGAAATCAGAGCACTACATTTTGGCCACCGTGCTCGATCCTAGATTTAAAGCCTACCTTGGATCTCTCTTTCCGGCAGACACAAGTCTGCTGGGGTTGAAAGACCTGCTGGTGAGAAAATTGTCAAGTCAAGCGGAACGCGACCTGTCAACATCTCCTCCTTCACATTCTCCCGCAACTGGGGGTGCGAGGAAAAGGCTCAGAATTCCGAGCCCACCCGCTGGCGGTGATGCAGGGCAGTCTGGAGCGACTGCTGATGCTGACATCTGGTCCGGACTGAAGGACCTGACAACGATTACGGACATGTCGTCTACTGTCACTGCATATGATTCTCTCACCATTGAAAGAATGGTGGAGGATTATATGAGTGACCGCATCCAAGTAGGCACGTCACACAGTCCATACTTATACTGGCAGGAAAAAGAGGCAATTTGGAGGCCATTGCACAAACTGGCTTTATTCTACCTAAGTTGCCCTCCCACAAGTGTGTACTCCGAAAGAGTGTTTAGTGCCGCCGCTCACCTTGTCAGCAATCGGCGTACGAGGTTACATCCAGAAAATGTGGAGAAGATGATGTTCATTAAAATGAATTATAATCAATTCCTCCGCGGAGACATTGACCAGCAGCAATTGCCTCCACAAAGTACACAGGGAGCTGAGATGGTGGATTCCAGTGGGGACGAATTGATAATCTGTGAGGAGGGGGATGTACACGGTGATATATCGGAGGGTGATGATGAGGTGGACATCTTGCCTCTGTAGAGCCAGTTTGTGCAAGGAGAGATTAATTGTTTCTTTTTTGGGGGGGGTCCAAACCAACCCGTCATATCAGTCACAGTCGTGTGGCAGACCCTGTCACTGAAATGATGGGTTGGTTAAAGTGTGCATGTCCTGTTTTGTTTATACAACATAAGGGTGGGTGGGAGGGCCCAAGGACAATTCCATCTTGCACCTCTTTTTTCTTTTATTTTTCTTTGCGTCATGTGCTGTTTGGGGAGGGTTTTTTGGAAGGGACATCCTGCGTGACACTGCAGTGCCACTCCTAAATGGGCCCGGTGTTTGTGTCGGCCACTAGGGTCGCTAATCTTACTCACACAGTCAGCTACCTCATTGCGCCTCTTTTTTTCTTTGCGTCATGTGCTGATTGGGGAGGGTTTTTTGGAAGGGATATCCTGCGTGACACTGCAGTGCCACTCCTAAATGGGCCCGGTGTTTGTGTCGGCCACTAGGGTCGCTAATCTTACTCACACAGTCAGCTACCTCATTGCGCCTCTTTTTTTCTTTGCGTCATGTGCTGATTGGGGAGGGTTTTTTGGAAGGGACATCCTGCGTGACACTGCAGTGCCACTCCTAAATGGGCCCGGTGTTTGTGTCGGCCACTAGGGTCGCTAATCTTACTCACACAGTCAGCTACCTCATTGCGCCTCTTTTTTTCTTTGCGTCATGTGCTGATTGGGGAGGGTTTTTTGGAAGGGACATCCTGCGTGACACTGCAGTGCCACTCCTAAATGGGCCCGGTGTTTGTGTCGGCCACTAGGGTCGCTAATCTTACTCACACAGTCAGCTACCTCATTGCGCCTCTTTTTTTCTTTGCGTCATGTGCTGATTGGGGAGGGTTTTTTGGAAGGGACATCATGCGTGACACTGCAGTGCCACTCCTAAATGGGCCCGGTGTTTGTGTCGGCCACTAGGGTCGCTTATCTTACTCACACAGTCAGCTACCTCATTGCGCCTCTTTTTTTCTTTGCGTCATGTGCTGATTGGGGAGGGTTTTTTGGAAGGGACATCCTGCGTGACACTGCAGTGCCACTCCTAGATGGGCCAGGTGTTTGTGTCGGCCACTAGTGTCGCTTAGCTTAGTCTTCCAGCGACCTTGGTGCAAATTTTAGGACTAAAAATAATATTGTGAGGTGTGAGGTATTCAGAATAGACTGAAAATGAGTGGAAATTATGGTTTTTGAGGTTAATAATAATATGGGATCAAAATGACCCCCAAATTCTATGATTTAAGCTGTTTTTTAGTGTTTTTTAAAAAAAACACCCGAATCCAAAACACACCCGAATCCGACAAAAAAAATTCGGTGAGGTTTTGCCAAAACGCGGTCGAACCCAAAACACGGCCACGGAACCGAACCCAAAACCAAAACACAAAACCCGAAAAATTTCAGGCGCTCATCTCTACTCCCGGTTTCATCCGGACTTTCGGGGGCGAGCGGCTACACGCCGCATACTGCATGGCGGCCTTCTTACTCCATGGGGGTCGCTGCGGGGGGCGGGGCTGCCTTCCCCCACTCCGTTGCGTACACCTCAGTTGGGGGTCCTTCCCTGCAGCTTCCCGCCGGCCCTCCGCCGCGGAGCGACTGGGCTGGGCCTCCTCCCCCGCAGGTTCACCCCATTGCTAATGATGCGCTGGTTTCCCCCGCGCCTGTTGTCCCCTCTGTTTCTCCCTCACAGGTGCTGGCTGGCTCCGGGGCTACGTCACGTAGGGGCGACGGTCGCAGATGGCCGCGGCCGCGACATCGACGGGGGAAGTGCGGCCACCAACGGAGTCGGGTGCAACGGACGACGCTGTTCCGGGTCCTTCTAACACCGGTGAGCAAGCCCTTCCTTTACACAGTTCAACCAGTAGTTCCTCATCATCTAGCAGTGTTTCGTCAGGTTCTCCGCGGCGCCCGCGTAAATTAGCTAGACTTATCGCGCGGCGCATGGCGAAGGAAGCGCAGAAAGTGGCAACACCAGCGTCGGCTGTTCCACTTGACCCCCCCCGTTATGCAGAGATGGTGCATTGCGCCAACACGGCAGTTACGCGGGGGGTTCGTAAACGAATGCGAGAAAAAATCCGGAAGGGGAAGTACGTTGACATCTTCACCCTTACCGGTTAAATGCGACAGGGTTTTCACGCAGCCAAGAAGCCGGGTGGCATTGGGGAAAATGCGTTCCGCAATTTTCACCAGTGGTTGCGTGGTTTTTTGGTTTTTACTGCTTGCTACACGGAATCGCGACCCGCGGAGTATTCCAACTTAGTTAAGTATTTGTTTTTAGTACACGACATGTACTTAAAATCCAAGGGTTCCGCTTGGCGGGATTACGATGAGAAATTCCGTCGCAATCAGGATGGCAACCACACCCTGCCCGTGGGTTTTAAGGATGTCGAGGTGTGGTTGGAGGTCACGCAGCAGGTTAAGCCCACCCCGGACGTCACGGTCAAGAAGCCCGGGGCGGCCGGGACTTCGGGTTCCCGCTTGATAGGGAAAGGGAAGTGTTTTGCCTACAACGAGGGCAAATGCGTCAAGGGGGCGAATTGTCGTTTTCGCCACTCGTGTAAGTTGTGCGGTGCCAGTCACCCGGCCAAGGATTGCACCTCGGCGGCGAGCGGTAAGCCCTCCGCTCCTGTCGAGGCCGGGGGTGTTGGCAAGTAAGGCCTTCTCACCGATTCGAGTTCCTGAGTTGCGGCGCTGGCTGAGCTTATACCCCGACAAGTCGGCAGCGTCATTCCTCTTGGAGGGTTTTCGGCACGGTTTTCGTTTGCCCATTTCGGATTCGGTGCACGTAGTGGCGCGCCAGAATTTGAGATCGGCTCGCGAATTCCCGCAGGAGGTCCGTCGGAAAGTGGACGGGGAGATCGGCCTGGGACGCATGGCGGGGCCCTACGCCTTTCCCCCGCTGCCCTCCTTGTGCATTTCCCCAGTGGGGGTGGTGCCCAAGAAGGCCACGCGCAAGTTTCGCCTGATACAGCACTTGTCGCACCCTCCGGGTTTTTCGGTCAACGACGCTATTCCGGAGGCAGAGTGCAGGGTACGTTATCAGTCTTTTGATGACGCTCTGCGCCTGGTGCGAGATTGTGGTCCGGGGGGTCTGTTGGCAAAATTGGACGTGGAGTCGGCCTTTCGGCTACTCCCGCTGCACCCGGATTCCCTGCGTTTTCTGGGTTTCAAACTAGGGGGCGATTTTTACGTGGATCGGTGTCTCCCCATGGGTTGTTCGGTCTCCTGCGCCTACTTTGAGAGTTTTAGCACATTTTTGCACTGGTGCGTCCAGGCCGCCTCCGGCCAACGCGGGGTGGCTCACTACCTGGACGACTTTCTCTTTGTGGGTCCGGGGGACAGTTCGATCTGTGGGGATATTCTGTCGGTGGCTAGATCATTATTAGACAGTTTAGGGGTGCCTGTCGCGCAGGACAAGTGTGAGGGCCCTTGCACTTGTCTTAGCTATCTAGGTATTGAAATAGACACGGTGGGGGGTTGCTGTCGCCTACCCGAGGATAAAGTGCGTAAGCTTTTGGGTTTAATTACTGACTGTTTAGGCAAACGCAGGGTTCGGCTTAAGCAGGTGCAGTCTTTGCTGGGTTCTTTCAATTTTGCATGCCGGATTATCCCCATGGGTAGGATTTTCTGTCGCAAACTTGAACGGGCCACGGCGGGGACGGTCCGGCAGAATCATACCGTGTACCTTTCCCGCGAGATCAGGGATGATTTGCGGATTTGGGTTTCTTTCCTGGTGTCCTTCAACAGGGAGGTTTTGTGGCCGGCGCCTTGTTGTTCCAGTAAGCAGCTACAATTGTTCACGGATGCCTCGGGCAGTCAAGGTTTTGGCGCGTTTTTTGCTGGGGCATGGTGCTCTGCCGCTTGGCCGGCCTCTTGGGTAACGCGTGGGTTTACCAAGAACCTCCTTTTGCTGGAATTGTTCCCGATCATAGTGGCGCTTGAATTATGGGCCTGCCAGTTCACGAATAGGGGCATCTCGTTTCGTTGCGACAACTTGGGGGTGGTACATGCGATTAATAATCAGCGTTCCTCCTCTCCGCAGGCTCTGAGGCTGCTACGGCATCTAGTGTTAGTTTGCTTGCGGCGCAATATTAAGTTCGGGGCCCGTCACGTTCCCGGAATTGACAACGGAATTGCGGATGCATTGTCTCGGTTCCAATTTGACAAATTCAGGGCGTTGGTTCCGGGAGCGGCGGCGGAGGGTTTACAGTGCCCGCCTTCTGTCTGGCAGATTGTCGAATCGGGTTAGCTGCTCTGGCCAGGTGTGCTCTGGCTCCCTCCGCTCTCAGAGCGTATGATGCAGCCTGGCGTGATTGGTCGGTTTTTTCAGCGTAGGTACAGGGTAGCAGGTGAGTCCTCGGCCGACGCCCTGATGACCTTTGTTTGGGAACATTACCAAAACGGTAGGTCAAAAGCGGCCATGGCATCTGCCCTTGCGGGCATTTCTTTTCACTCGCGGCTCCACGGGATGACGGACCCCACGGGGTCTTTTGTCCTTTCCAGAGCGCTGAAAGGTTGGGCTAGGTTGCGCCCGGCGCCCGCGGACTCACGTAGACCCATGACGTTGCAGCTTCTAGCAGAGTTACTGCGTGTGATGCCTCAAATTGCGACCTCGGAATTTGAGGTGGCGTTGTTTAGTTGTGCCTATGCCCTGGCCTTTTTTGGGGCTTTCCGAGTGAGCGAGTTGGTGGCATGCAGCAAGGCGTCTCGGGAGTCGGGTTTGCTTTACGAAAATGTGCGCTTGCAGGATGGCCTGTTGCTCTGTAGGATTGTGCGGTCCAAGACAGATCAAACAGGTCGGGGTCGCTGGGTGTCATTGGAGGCTCAGGAGGAAACGGGTGTTTGCCCGCTGCGGTTGACGCAGGAGTATATACGGTTGAGGCCTCCGGGGGGCGACCAGTTGCTGGTGCACGCGCAGGTTGACCCGCTGACAAAGTTTCAATTTGCTGCTGTGTTTAAAAAATGTTTGGCGGCATTGGGCTTGCAGGGGGCGGACTTCGGTACCCATTCCTTTCGGATTGGGGCGGCTACCCATGCAGCGGCTACGGGTTCATCCCCTGCGGCTATTCGGGAGCTGGACCGTTGGAAGTCTGCCTCCTATAGGTCTTATGTCCGTTTGGATAAGTTATAGGTGCGCCTGTTGCGCTAACTCAAAAACGTGTTTACTCGTCGGTTTTTGAACGCTTACCGTTCAGGAATCGAGGGTGTGAAGTGAATTTTTAAAATTTTTCCTCCGAGGGGGCCTAATTTTAATTGGCTGTTCTATCAAGGTCCACGGGAGGTTTTTTGATTTTTCTCCTTCACTTGGGTTTTTGTTACGTTATGCATTATGTATGTATTATGTTCACAATTCTGATGTTAGGATGTTTTCTTTTTCAGCTGTCGTCAATTTTGGGGAACGTGTGGCTGGTTGGCCATTCCTATATTTTTTGGGCGGCAAAGCATCCCATGGCACTTAGGGCAGCTGATGTTTTTGGGTCTAGGCAATTGCGATGGTTAGGTGTCAGAGGTATGTTGTGGCCTGGGGTGACTTGTTGCGGCTCCTTTTTTCTCGGGAGCGCCGCTGGGGTCGCCCTAGTTGTATTGTCCTTCATTTAGGTGGTAATGATCTAGGTCGAGTTAAGGGCATAGATTTGATTCTGTCCGTTAAGGCGGATTTGGTGGCGATTCGTTGTCACTGGCCAGGAGTGAGCATTGTTTGGTCGGAGATAGTGCCGCGTTTTCATTGGCGTGGTTTCGGTGCGTTTCTCGGCGCTGGAGAAGGCCCGCAAGAAGGTGAATTCGGCATTGTCTCTCTTTGTCAGGGCCATAGGTGGAGTAGCGAATCGATCAGGCATCCTTTACTTGTGCTGCGTAATAGGCAGTTCTACAAGGAGGATGGGGTTCATCTTTCTCCGGAAGGAGTGCAGATTTTCCTGGAGGATATTTTTGGTCCTTTTCGGTAGGGCTATTTAGTTTGTTCTTAGTTGGTTATTGTTGCTGGTTGCGGATGGCGGTGGTGGTTTGTAAACCTTGGTGGCGGGAAGTCGCTACCAACCAGCTGTCACACAGGCATAAGTGGTCATTGTGGGGCTCCCTCTTTAGAAGGACGGCAGGTGTGTCCTTCTCTTGCGGTTGGACATTTAGACGTTCCCCTGCGGGAACCGAAAGTTTGCCAGAGAAAAGAGGGGTGAGACCAGCACAATGCGGGTTATGCGGGAAGGAGGCGGGGTCTGGGTACTCCCCTCCTTGGTTTGGTGGTTTTCATCTAGGTGACTGGTGCTGGTGTCTGGTAGCGACTTTCTGTTGCCATCCTCCAAGCTAAATTTAAATCTATATTCTAAATTAATTCTAATTCGATCACAATTATAGTTTAAAGAGTTGGTCAGCGATCAATAAACATCGTCTGACCTTTAACTCCAGCTACCGTGTCCGTGTCTTTATTTCAGTGGGTGGGGTTGTTTATTTTAGTGATAAGCTAGCTTAAGAAAAAGGTTTATGTAATCACAATAAAGTTATGAGCGCCTTAGATAAGCTGAAGGCTGCATAAGCCTGAGGCAATATAAGAGCTCAACTTTTTGTGATTGGTTGGTTAATGACTAAGCAGTTGCTAGGCAGATCAGTTTTTCCCTGTGGTTTTTCCTATTGGATTAGAAGGTTGTCCATCAAGCTTAATAGGTTGGTCTTAGGATAGTATATAGGGCAGGGCCATTTTCCTCAGACTTCCTCTTGCCATTCATTGTATGCCCGCCCGCCCTCCCGGATTGCATCTATGGTTTTGTTCCTACAGTTGGCTATTGAAAGCCAGATTGGCGGGAAGTCGCTACCAACCAGCTGTCACACAGGCATAAGTGGTCATTGTGGGGCTCCCTCTTTAGAAGGACGGCAGGTGTGTCCTTCTCTTGCGGTTGGACATTTAGACGTTCCCCTGCGGGAACCGAACGTTTGCCAGAGAAAAGAGGGGTGAGGCCAGCACAATGCGGGTTATGCGGGAAGGAGGCGGGGTCTGGGTACTCCCCTCCTTGGTTTGGTGGTTTTCATCTAGGTGACGGGTGCTGGTGTCTGGTAGCGACTTTCTGTTGCCATCCTCCAAGCTAAATTTAAATCTATATTCTAAATTAATTCTAATTCGATCACAATTACAGTTTAAAGAGTTCGTCAGCGATCAATAAACATCGTCTGACCTTTAACTCCAGCTACCGTGTCCGTGTCTTTATTTCAGTGTGTGGTGTTGTTTATTTTAGTGATAAGCTAGCTTAAGAAAAAGGTTTATGTAATCACAATAAAGTTATGAGCGCCTTATAAGTGACAGCCCAGGCAGATCAGTGAGTAACCAGCAAAGCTAACCTGACCGAAGAAAGCAGTGAGGATACGATTTGCCAGCAAGTATTAAGGTAATGTACCCCCTCTCCCTCGAGAATGTTGGCTACTTTAAGGGGGAATCCAATTAAAGGTGAAGGGTACAAGTTGCTGTTGCTGTGGCGTTGAAATGCCGGCAGCGGCACTGCATCTCGCACCTCTTATGGCCCATTCTCATCCCGCATTAGTACATTTATGCAGGGGCAGTATTGTCTAGCTTTGCCTAGGGTGCCTAGCAACCTTGCACAGGCCCTGCCTAGCACCCCTAGGGGTGAGGCAGCAGCACAAAGTCTTTCAGCAGACACCATAACTCTGGAATGCCTGGTGCAATTTACACCAAACCTGGTACACAAATTACTTACTATCTGGGAACAAACACTGTGGGAGTAACACACTCCTAGCAACCCTATAATGTGACAGCCAGGGATATGTCCTTATGTTTTACATGCATTGTTGATGGCGTACATACATACATATCACAATATATATCTAACGTGTCGCAGTGCCTCCTGTGACAGTCCTTTAGAGTAATGTGGCCCAATGTGATGACTAGCCTGTGACATCTAGCCCCACCCCTTTCTTGTGCATGTGCATAAAATCCCAAATGTTTTATTTCTAATTTTCGAAGTATTTTTTTTTAGAGATGTGCGGCTGGCACTTTTCGTGTTTTGTGTTTTGGTTTTGGTTCTAATTCCACTTTCGTGTTTCGGTTTTGGCTTAGTTTTGCCAAAACCACCCTTTTGTGTTTTGGTTTCGGTTTTGGATCTGGATGATTTTTGAAAAAACCCACATAAAAACAGCTAAAATCACAGAATTTGGGGGTAATTTTGCTCCTACGGTATTATTATCCTCAATAACATTCATTTCCACTCATTTCCAGTCTATTCTGAACACCTCACACCTCACAATATTGTTTTTAGGCCTAGAAGTTGCACCGAGGTGGCTTTATGACTAAGCTAAGCGACATAAACACCTGACCCATATAGGAGAGCACTGCCATTGCAGACAAGATGGCACTATTCAAAAACTTGTCCCCAAACAGCACATGATGCAAAGAAGAAAAAGAGGTGCAATTAGGTAGCTGGATGGCCAAGCTAAGCGAAACAAGTGTGCGGCACAAACATCAGGCCCATCTAGGAGTGGCACTGCAGTGTCAGACAGGATAGCAGATTTAAAAAATAGGCTCCAAACAGCACATGATGCAAATAAGAAAAAGAGGCGCAATGAGGTAGCTGTATGACTAAGCTAAGCGACACAAGTGTGTGGCGCAAACACCTGGCCCATCTAGGAGTGGCACTGCAGTGTCAGACAGGATGGCACTTAAAAAAATAATCCCCAAAAAGCACATTGATGCAAAGAAGAAAAATAGGTGGAAGATGGAATAGTCCTTGGGCCCTCCCACCCACCCTTATGTTGTATAAACAGGACATGCACACTTTAACAAACCCATCATTTCGGTGATAGGGTCTGCCACATGACTGTGGCTGAAATGACTGGTTTGTTTGGGCCCCCACCAAAAAAGAGGCAATCAATCTCTCCTTGCACAAACTGGCTCTACAGAGGCAAGATGTCGACCTCATCATCATCCTCCGATTCCTCACCCCTTTCAGTGTGTACATCCTCCTCACTGAGTATTAATTCTTCCCCATTGGAATCCACCATCACAGGTCCCTGTGTACTTTCTGGAGGCAATTGCTGGTAAAGGTCTTCCCAGATTAATTTATAATTCATTTTGATGAACATCATCTTCTCCACATTTAGTGGAAGTAACCTCCTACGCCGATCGCTGACAAGATTACCAGCTGCACTAAACACTCTTTCGGAGTGCACACTGGGGGTAAATACTGGCTGCTTTATTTTTACACTGCAATTTAGATTGCAGATTGAACTCATCACACCCAAATCTCTCTCTCTCTCTGCACATGTTATATCTGCCTCCCCTGCAGTGCACATGGTTTTGCCCAACTGCTAAAAATTTTCCTGCTGTGATCAACTTGGAATTACCCCCACTGGACGCAACTTAGGTAAAATAAAGCCAGTCTGTGCAAGGGCCTCCAAATTGCCTCATTTTCCTGCCAGTATACGTACGGACTGTCTGACATGCCTACCTGGATGCTGTCACTCATACAATCCTCCACCATTCTTTCAATGGTGACATAATCATTTGCAGTGACAGTAGACATGTCAGTAATCATTGGCAGGTCCTTCAGTCCGGACCAGATGTCAGCTTTCGCTCTTGACTTCCCTGCATCACCGCCAGCAGGTGGGCTAGGAAATCTTATCCTTTTCCTTGCAGCCCCAGTGGCCGGAGAAATTGAAGAAGGAGCAGTTGACGGGTCACGTTCTGCTTGAGTTGACAATTTACTAACCAGCAGGTCTTTGTTCCTCTGCACACTTGTGTCTGCTGGAAAGGGAGATACAATGTAGGCTGTAAACCTAGGATCGAGCACGGTGGCCAAAATGTAGTGCTCTGATTTCAACAAATTATCCACCCTTGAATCCTGGCAAAGCGAATGAAGTGCTTCATTCACAAGTCCCACATACTTTGCGGAATCGCTCCGTCTTAGCTCCTCCTTCAATGACCTGACTCAGGCTGGCAGTGTCTGAACTGACGTCACGTGTGACAAGTTCGAAGGGTTGGAGAACCTTGCACAAGACTGAAATCATTCTCCACTGCGCTTGAGTCAAGTGCATTACCCCTCCTTTGCCTATATCGTAGGTGGATGTATAGGCTTGAATGGCCTTTTGCTGCTCTTCCATCCTCTGAAGCATATAGAGTGTTGAATTCCACCTCGTTACCACCTCTTGCTTCAGTTGATGGCGGAGCAGGTTCAGGAGTGTTTGCTGGTGCTCCAGTCTTCGGCACGCAGTGGCAGAATGCTGAAAGTGGCCCGCAATTTTTCGGGCCACCGACAGCATCTCCTGCACACCCCTGTCATTTTTTAAAAAATTCTGCACCACCAAATTATGTGCAAAACATGGGACATGCTGGAATTTGCCCAGATGTAATGCATGCACAATATTGGTGGCGTTGTCCGATATCACAAATCCCCAGGAGAGTCTAATTGGGGTAAGCCATTCTGCGAGGATGTCCCTAAGTTTCCGTAAGAGGTTGTCAGCTGTGTGCGTCTTATGGAAAGCTGTGATACATAGCGTAGCCTGCCTAGGAACGACTTGGCGTTTGCGAGATGCTGCTATTGTTGCCGCTCCTGTTGTTGCTGCGGGAGGCCATACATCTACCCAGTGGGCTGTTACAGTCATATAGTTCTTAGTCTGCCCTGTTCCACTTGTGCACATGTCCGTGGTTAAGTGGACACTGGATACAACCGCATTTTATAGGACACTGGTGACTCTTTTTCTGACGTCTGTTTACATTCTCGGTATCGCCTGCCTAGAGAAGTGGAACCTAGATGGGATTTGATACCGGGGTCACACTATCTCCGTCAATTCTCTAAGTCCCACTGAACTAATGGTGGATACCGGATGCACCTCTAACACCAACATAGCTGTCAAGGCCTCAGTTATCTGCTTTGCAAAAGGATGACTGCTGTCATATTTTATCTTCCTCACAAAGTACTGTTGGACAGTCAATTGCTTACTGGAAGTAGTACAAGTGGTCTTCCGACTTCCCCTCTGGGATGACGATCGACTCCCAGCAGTAACAACAGCAGCGGCAGCAACAGCAGGCGTACCACTCCAGGATCCTCTGGAGGAATCCCGGTTAGGAGAGGACTCCTCACTCTTGATAGTGACATGGCCTGCAGAACTACAGACGTTCCTGACTGAGGAGGAAGTTAACGTTGAGGGAGTTGGTGGTGTGGCTTGCAGGAGCTTGGGTACAGGAGGAAGAATGGATTTAGGTGTCAGTGGACTGCTTACGCTCTTACCCAAAGTTTCACAACTTGACACTGACTTCTAATTAATGCACAGCAGGTGACGTATAAGGGAGGATGTTCCTAGGTGGTTAACATCCTTACCCCTACTTATTACAGATTGACAGAGGCAACAGATGGCTTGACACCTGTTGTCCGGATTTGTGGAGAAATAATTCCACATCGAAGAGGTGGCTTTTTTGGTAGTTTGCCCAGGCATCACAATGGGCTTCTTCGTCCCAAGGACAACAGGTGTCTCCGCCAGTGCCTGACTTAAACAAACCTTCAGAATCCTCATCGTCAACTTCCTCCTCAGCGCCAGCAACACCCATATTCTCATCCTGGTGTACTTCAACAGTGATATCTTCAATTTGAATATCAGGAACTGGACTGTGGGTGCTCCTTCCAGCACTTGCAGGGGGCGTGCAAATGGTGGAAGGAGCCAGCTCTTCCCGTCCAGTGTTGGGAAGGTCAGGCATCGCAACCACCGACACACTTGGACTCTCCTTGGGGATTTGTGATACCATCTCAGAACGCACGGTTCTTTTCTGTGCTCTTTCCAGCTTAACTCTTTGAATTTTTCTAGCGGGAGGATGAGGGCTTCCATCGTCATGTGAAGCTAAACCACTAGCCATGAACATAGGCCAGGGCCTCAGCCGTTCCATGACACTCCGTGTCGTAAATGGCATATTGGCAAGTTTACGTTTCTCCTCAGATGATTTACATTTCTTTTTTTGGTTCTTTTTACTGAACTTTGGCTTTTTGGATTTTACATGCCCTCTACTATCACATTGGGCATCGGCCTTGGCAGATGACATTGATGGCATGTCTATGTCATGGCTAGTGGCAGCAGCTTCAGCACTAGGAGGAAGTGGTTCTTCTTGACCTTTCCCTATTTTATCCTAAACATTTTTGTTCTCCATTATTTTTTGGGAGTTATATGAGACAATATGCGGCACAGGAATGACTGGAATGACTTATGAGACAAGACACTACCACTGGTCTGATGCAACACAACACAACAACACTGTAAGAGACTTGTGGTTGTTGTTGTTATTATTATTATTATACGGCAGCAGTGGACATATAGCAGCAGCGTATATCGTCACTGGAATGACTTATGAGACAAGACACTACCACTGGTCTGATGCAACACAACACAACAATACTGTAAGAGACTTGTGGTTGTTATTATTAATATTATACGGCAGCAGTGGACATATAGCAGAAGCGTATATCATCACTGGAATGACTGATGAGACAGGACACTACCACTGGTCTGATGCAACACAACACAACAATACTGTAAGAGACTTGTGGTTGTTGTTGTTGTTATTATTATTATACGGCAGCAATGGACACATAGCAGCTATCGTCACTGGAATGACTGATGAGACAGGCCACTACCAGTGGTCTGATGCAACACAACACAGTCAACAACACTTTATACAGCTACACTGGCAGGAGAGGACACCAACACTGTGACTAGCTGGACTGATGCAGCATAAGACACTGACTACACTGGACTGGACAGAGCAGCACAACACAGCACTAGACTCACCACCCCACTAACCTGCCCCCACACAGATACTGAGGACGGAGACACGTTCTCTCACTACACTCTCCAAGACTGGAGTGATGGCTCCTTACATGGAATCCAAATCCCGCGAGAATCCGACAGCGGGATGATGACATTTTGCCGCGTTCGGGTTTCCGAGTCAGGCGGGAAAACCCAAGCCGGACTCAGATCCGGGCTCAGAAGGCAAAGTACGGTAGGGTTCGGTTCTCTGAGAACCGAACCCGCTCATATCTAATTTTTTTTATTCATAAAATGTGTGTGGGTTGGAAGATTTTAAAATAAAGTGTTTGTGTAATTGGATTGTTATACTGTGTTTGCAATGGTGTTATTAACATATTATATAATGTGTATGATGGTATTAATATAATGAACAGGATGTAGCATTGCATATTTTGCATTCAAACCTCTGAAAATGCAGTTTTCTGAGGTGTGGCTGCTTACGGCATATGCATTGAGATAAATTGGATGCAATGGCCAATGCCTATGGTCTTCTTTTCACATTTCTCCAAGGGAGTGATCCAATCGGATTTCTCCTAGCACGCTGTCAGGTCAGGCTTGGTATAGGGCTCCGACAACCAGATAACTGCTGGGGAGGATGCGATCACAGTAGATTGAAAGCGAGGAGGTCAAATGTAATTCACTCACGTAACTAACTATAGGACACTCAGAAGCATGGGAAGTTCAAATAATCCAGACTTTGTATTTATTTGACTGTGGGTGACAATATACTGCATGAGGAAACAAGTTCTGCAATAGGTTAAATTCTGAAATGAGAGAGTCCTGAAAACCAATACTGCAAAAAACTGGACAAGTGGTACTGGATATTCTGGACTGTTGTAGACTGGATGAAGTGAGTAGGAACCCTGGAATGTTGCAGCTAGAAGAAGTGAGATTAGAAATCCTGGAATGCTGTGACTTGAATAAATGAGATAAGAAATCCTGGAATGCTGTGACTTGAAGAAATGAGAGTGGAAATCCTGAAATGGTCTAGCTGGAATAAATGAGTTTAGAAATCCTGGAATGCTGTGACTTGAAGAAAATAACTGGACGTTGTGACTGAGGAACACAAACTGAAAACTGAATACTTAGTAATCGTGACTGAAGAACTTAGACTGTGAAAACTGGATATTTGGAAACTGGAACTGCTGAAGACTGAAGCTGAAACAGGAGATGCTTGAAAACATGAACTGCTGAGAAGAACTGAGGCTGAGACAGGAGATGCTTGAGAACATGAACTGCTGAGAACTGAGGCTGAGACAGGAGATGCTTAAAAACATGAACTGCTGAGAACTGAGGCTGAGACAGGAGATTCTTGACAACATGAACTGGGAGCTGAAGCTGGATCAGGTAATGTGTAGAAATATGAACTGCTGATGACTGAAGCTGGGTAACTGTATAGAGAACCAGAGAAACCTCCAGCAGCACAGGACCCCCATGAAACACTGCTCAGTGGGTGGACGATCCACAGGGAGAGACGCAGGGCCATGCTCCTGCTTAGAATGCAGCAGAGAGAAATGGACTAGAAGCATTCAGGGATTTAGCAATTAGGTTGGAGTAGAGGATAACCTGCAGGAGCACAGAGCTGAGAGATTTGACTATGATTATCAACTTAAAGCACTGGCAGTGTTATCATGGCCCAAACCCCTTTTAAGAGGAATTGACAATCCAGGATTGGCTGAAAAACTTAGGAGAACTGCCACTGGCTAAAAGTGCATGGTTTTGGTCTCCAACATGGTGGCGCCCAGGAATGCAGACACACAAGGAAGCATTCTCCTGTACTCACTGTACCCGCTCCCTGAGCTCCAGAGCTGCCCACTCAGACACCTCAGTTTTCCTCCCCCTACCTCGGCCAGGAGCAAAGACCAGCCGCCCGCCGCTTTAGTACCACCAGCACCTGCACCGGCAGTCCCAGAGTTTCTGCACCGTAAGTCCCCGGAGCCTGACACACCCCCTGTGGTGGCATGCATTACTAGATGCATGTGCAGAAAGACTCCCAGGCCCTAATGGAAGTCCTCCTATCACAAAGAAGAGCTCTTACCAGGAGAGCTCTCCTTTGTGATTTTCTTAATGCATACAGCAAAAAATGTGCGGAGGTATGATGTTAATGTAATATGTGGGCAAGGGCTTAGCTACCATAGGTGTGGGGAGTGCAACTGCTATGGGGCCCAGAGCTAGAGGGCCCCACCTTCCCTGTAAAAGTTACATGTGTTATATACCATTGGATGGAACATATGGGGCCCATACAAACTTTTGCCTTGGGCCCTCCAAATATATCTAGTTACTCCCCCTGGACCCGCTCATTGTACTGTGGTTTAAAATTAACTGGATGGCATTATAATATTACAAAATATGAACTGGGGCACTGTAATGTAGCACAATATGAAGTGGAGGCACTATAGCGTGGCATTATATAAAGTGGGGCAGAACTGTAATGTGGCATAATATGAACTGGGGACACTGTATGTTATAATGTAAATTTGGGGTAGTGTGTGGCATAATGTGTACTGGCAGCCCTACAGTGTGATATAATGTGAACCTAAGGCACTACTAGGTGGCATAATTTTAACAACTGCTGGGGAGAGGTGTCTCTCTAGAAGCATTGGGACAGAGGCCCTGTCATAATGTTGCTTTGGGGCTCACAAAGTTCTGGCTACGCCCCTGTGTGTGGGTGATATTAGTGTGAAGAGGTGGAGGCTATTAAAGTTATATAGTGGAAGTAGGATAGTTTATGGGGATAATAAATAACAGGAATAGTTGATGGAAGGAGGGAGGTATATTTTTAAATTGAGTTAGATGTAGAGTTATGGCTAGTATGAGGAGTAAGAGCTAAAGTGTTACTCTTCCCAGGCACTGCCCCCTCCACAGCTTTCTGCTCTATTTAGGGCTGCTCCGAGAAATCTCCCGTGCTGGTTTTCCATCCCAACCACCCCTGCCTGCTGCTCCAGTGACAGACACAGACGCAATTGGCAGCACCGAACAGCATATGCGGCCACTTTGTCATCTGTATTGGCAGCATTTGTGTTTGTGTCCTACAGGAGCCCTGCGAAGGATGTGATACGACCACACATAGAGTTTCCTACCCCCAAACTGTAAACTGTAAATCATTACAACAAATTTATTAATTATTAATTATTAATTAACAAATTAATATTTACATTATTATTGACAACTCTTTCATTTTTCTTGTTCTGAACCATAGTGCATAATTATCGGGTCTCTATATTGAAGTGAAATTGTTGATAATTTGATGGTATTTTTTCTTTTTTTACAGTGCCTTCATTTGCAGGGCCGGTGCAAGATTTCTAGGTGCCCCAGGCAAAGCTACACAAAACTGCCCTTGCTCCCTTGTGGGTATGGATCCTTAGCGCTTGTCATGTTGCTGGAAGAAAGTTGCAATAATATGTTACAGAATAACTAAACATGCTGTCCCAGTGCATACACCGAAGGCTGCCTTCTTTAGATAGGGGCTCCTACCCTGAAAGGTTATTACAGGTTGAGTATCCCTTATCCAAAATGCTTGGGACCAGAGGTATTTTGGATATCGGATTTTTCCGTATATTGGAATAATTGCATACCATAATGAGATATCATGGCGATGGGACCCAAGTCTAAGCACATAATGCATTTATGCTACATATACACCTTATACACACAGCCTGAAGGTAATTTTATCCAATATTTTTAATAACTTTGTGCATTAAACAAAGTGTGTGTACATACACACAATTCATTTATGTTTCATATACACCTTATACACACAGCCTGAAGGTCATTTAATACAATATTTTTAATAACTTTGTGTTTTAAACAAAGTTTGTGTACATTGAGCCACAGAAAACAAAGATTTCACTATCTCACTCTCACTCAAAAAAGTCCGTATTTCGGAATATTTGGATATGGGATACTCAACCTGTATAGCAAAAAGAGATCACATGAAAATTGGTGCAAAAGAAAAGGAACCCCCTTGACCTCTCACACAAGCACCACATGTGACATATTGGTAGTCACAATGCTATACACAACACATGTAATCACCACTATAAAATATAAACAACATCACAGTGACCACCATACAAAATAGACATTAATGTAGTGAACGCCATACTTTATGGAAATCAATGCAGTGACCACCGTAAAAAATACAGTCATCATTGCAATGTTCATTTGTACCAATATTTGCATATGCAAGAAAATAATAGGCAGGTGTCACCATGACAGACAGAAAAGTGGACAGATGTAGCCATGACAAAATAACAGGCAAGTGTCACCATAACAGATAGAAAGATAGCTTAGTCTACAGTGGCATTATGTTATTCAATGAATACAATATATATACAGTATGTGCTAATGCATATATAGTGAAAAGGGTATCCGAATCATAGGTCGACAGTCAATAGGATAACAGTCAATAGGTCGAACCCATATGGTCAACATGCATTAGGGTGATGGGTACAATAGACTGACATGATCAAAAGGTTGCCATGTAAAAGATCTACAGTGTTTAAGGTTGGCATGTTCATAAACATCTTAGTGATATTTGGTGGACCCCTTTCTTTGAAAGTAAAGCATTCATAATCATAACCAGAAATAACGACACTGAGACTTGAATTTGGCAGAAAATTGCTAGCTATTTATTTGTCCCTAACCATTAGGAAACCTGTAATAAAAAGAGATTAATTTAATATGCCGCTCCATCTGGCATATGGTGGCGGCCCAAAAGAACGGCTCCTTAATCTAAATTAACTTAAATAACTCAATCCTATAAATTTACTAAAAGCTTACCATAAACCGGTAATAGGTGACAACTCAACCCCCACAGTGGCTACCCACCGCTCCTGGGTGCCCTGCCGCTGCCTTCCCGGATGGGTGGTCAAGCGGCCATAAGTCGATGGAGGTGAGTGCACCTAAACCACAACAAACTGTAAAACACTACAGTTTTCTCTACCATACGAAACTGCCGTTCTTTTCCGCCAATAAATAGCCAACGAAAACAGCCAACAACTTAGAGCCAAAGCACCACGTGCCACAATCTCCAACTACCAGGGCGGGAGGGAGGGAAACCAAATCACCAAGAGACTTAAAATGGCCTCGCCTTCCCTATATATATCAAGCCCTCCCCTTAAAGGCTGTACTTTCCTAACAGCTAGGTCCACCCCTCCCCAGATGTTTAACTCTTTTCTCTCCTATGCAGTCAATACTCTCTTCTAAACATCTTAGTGATATTTGGTGGACCCCTTTCTTTGAAAGTAAAGCATTCATAATCATAACCAGAAATAACGACACTGAGACTTGAATTTGGCAGAAAATTGCTAGCTATTTATTTGTCCCTAACCATTAGGAAACCTGTAATAAAAAGAGATTAATTTAATATGCCGCTCCATCTGGCATATGGTGGCGGCCCAAAAGAACGGCTCCTTAATCTAAATTAACTTAAATAACTCAATCCTATAAATTTACTAAAAGCTTACCATAAACCGGTAATAGGTGACAACTCAACCCCCACAGTGGCTACCCACCGCTCCTGGGTGCCCTGCCGCTGCCTTCCCGGATGGGTGGTCAAGCGGCCATAAGTCGATGGAGGTGAGTGCACCTAAACCACAACAAACTGTAAAACACTACAGTTTTCTCTACCATACGAAACTGCCGTTCTTTTCCGCCAACAGCGAAAGACTCATCCCCAAAGTCTTTCGCACCGCCACCAGAAACCTACCCTAACTCCTGCAAAGCGAAACCTAGATCCTCCAGAAAAAACATCATCTCCTCCTCGGATAGATGTACTCCATCGCACCGGAAAAGGTGGCTGTCTCTGCACCGTATCCTCGGGTGGCGGACCACCCTACCCGCCGTGGGACAGCACCCACTGTGCCACAGCTCCTTACACCATTTTCCGGGCCTCATCAATCCGGCGACCATCCGCCACACCCCTCCAACACAAATCTCGGCACCATCATGGAAAAAACCAACACACAAATTGGTCCATTGCGCGGTCACACTTGCCAGATCCTGTATCATGGCCCACCGCAGCTCCAAGGATGTCCTCTTCCCCTAGTCGCTGCCCCCTAGATGGACAACGAAAACCCTAGGGACTCCATGCTTGCTGGCCTGACTCACTAACCTACTACTCAGCTCACCCCACATCATTCCGCGCCAGCCAAGCCATCTGACACCCTGTATTCCAAACAATGCCTGAGACCCTTCTGAGGCCACAAACCTGGCCGCCCCGTAAATGTAAGAGTGGCCAACCACCCAAATGGTCAAATTGACTTAAAACCATCCTGAAGGGAAAAAGAGGGGTAGGATTGATTACTAAGAGGCTTATTCATTGTTTATACTGAAGGATCTGCCAAAAAAGAAAACTTTATGACTCGCTGTTGCAGCAGTCACGGCCTAGCCGACTGCACCACTTTTCGTTGCCAATTTAGAAGTGCAATTAAAGACACAAAGGGGGAAAATCAAATAAAATTAAACGAAATAAAAACAGGGGGGGGGGGTGGAAGGGGGGGGGGGGGGGTATAAAATGGGAAACACATGTAATAACTCAGCTGGAGGTGAAACGTAAAGACCTGCTGAGGGACTCTGATTAGACCAAATTAGCCGAATTATGGATTAGAATTCAGTCCGTCAAGTCAGGCAAAAAATCGCAAATAACTCCAGACCCCCGCTGCCGACTCATGCCAGCAACGGCGAGTAGCTAATCCCTGAGTAGGATAACAAACAAAAACAAAACAAAAGGGGTAACACCAACAGACGCACAACACCACAAATTCACAGAACTGTAACAGCATAATACATTGCGACTTTACGCAAAGCACCAAGCGCAAACCGACCTCTCATGCGACGGGGCGAATATATCGTCTATAACTCGCTGCTTTCCATCGCCCCACCGCCTGTATATCCGTTCTGGAGTAGCCCGCCGCAGCAGCCGACGTCACTGCGCCTATGCGAAAGGAGTGGGTACCAAAAGCAGTGGGTGGGAGGCCCAGGCCCGCCAAACAGCGACTCAGCATCCATTGAAACTGGTATTTCGTGACTGGCAGCCCATCATAATGCAACAGCCCAGACCCCTCCTTAACGGGTCGCACCCCCACGTATTGCAGTGCCAGCCTCACCGGGCAACGCTCTCTTCCAGCGCTGATACCATTGTAACCCAGCGCCCTCTCCCCACCTGATCCGTCTTGGAGCGTCGTAACCTGCACAGCAAGGACCTCTCACCCACTACCAAGTCCTCGACCAGCAAACGCAAATCTGCTCTCTTGGAAGGCGCTAACAACTCAGAAAATCGAAAGGCTCCGTGGAAAGCCATCGAGAACGCCAAACTAAACAAAAGCGTCTCAAACCTGGACGACTCAACTCGCCCTCCGGCCATTATTACGGCCTGCAACAAAGCCGCATCGATGGCCGCCTCCTATCTGGTGGCGACGGCGCAACTCGCGCCCACCCTTTCACTGCCTTCCGCAGAACTTCGCTTTTCGTTACGTCAGGGACGCCTCGCAGCTTGCAGAAAAAGAAATGCCTGCCAAGTACCGAGAAACCACTGCTCGTGACCTGTCGGAGACGTAGCGCTGCCACCTAACAGAAAGCAACAGCCGATGCCTGCTCTTACCTTGATGTTGCCGCCCCCGGACAAACTCCTCCCACTCACTCCAAGCCTGTCCGTACACCTTGCGCGTGTCCGGCGCGATTGACCGCAACGCTAAACCCTTCAGTCCGGTACGGTCACCTGCCAAACATAACCGGGACAGTGAAAACCTTGCTCTTCGGCCTTGGGAGCCAAACCCCCGAAATCTCTCCCACTGTCCACGCGACAACGCGTCTGCGATTTCGTTTTCCAACCCGAGCACGTGCTGCGTCCGGAACTATAGGTTCTTACGCAAGCAAGTGAAAAGCAGTTGTACAAGAACCCGTAGTACCACCAGCGATTTCGCCCTTTGGTTATTAATCGCATGTACCACGGCCAGATTAACTCCCTGAACACTATGCTGCGGTTAGCCAACCGATCGCCCCAAACTTCCAGCGCCACCATAATGGGAAAAAAGCTCCAGCAGCACCAGATCCTTTTTAAGACCTTCGCTATGCCACTTCGCCGGCCAAGATGCCGCACACCACGATCCCTACAGAAGACAGCCGAATCCAGAGGAACCCGCAGCATTGGTAAAAAACTGCAAACTCTCGCTGTCAATGGCTGGCGCTTGCCATATGCTCACCCCGTTGAATTCCTCCAGGAATGAAGCCCAAACGGCCAAATCCCTTTTTAACTCAGAGGACAAACGAACGAAATGATGCGGCCTGGCACACCCCGCTGCAGCTCTGTCGAGCTTCCTGCAGAAAACCCTGCCCATCGGTATCACCCGACAAGCAAAGTTCAGCATGCCCCGCACGGACTGAGCCTGCCGCAGCGTGACTTTACGCGAGCCGTTGAAACGGCGAATAGTTTCGCGGAGCTTTGACACTTCGTCCTGGGGCGGGCTACACTCTCCCGCCACGGTGTCAATTTCATTCCCCCAAAATTGATAGACAGGATGCCGCAGTAATCTAAAAGCTGACTCAACATCGATCTTAGCCATGAGGGCCCCGCTCCCGTAGCTGCGGACCATACCTAGCGTCTCGTCGAACGACTGATACACCACCGAGCAATGAGCCGGTGGTATGGCGTCGCTGACCGACGCTCGTGGCGGGTAAGAAAAATGCTGAATCAGCCGAAAGGCGCCCGGAGTCTTCTTTGGCACCACCCGAACCAGGGAGATGACCAAGTCATCCACCGGGATTGACTTAAACGGCCCCTCCATCCTGCTCAACCTGAGCTCCCTATCCACTTTTCCCGCAACACCATCGGCGAAGCTCGGGCGGATTGAAGGTTCTGTGCGCACGCACGGACATCTCGCTTGCAACAGGCAAGCGGAACCCGAACTTAAAAACATCTAACCAAAAATTTGCATCCCGTTTATTAGGATAAAGACCCAACCATTTACCCATAGTTTCCAACTTAACTGGCGCTGGTGCCCTGCTGAGCGGTCCCGCTCGCGGCCTGCTTAGGGTAGGGTTGTTTCCCCCGATTGCCCTGTCGTCCCCCTTTGGAACGAGAGGAGGCTGGTTGGGTTCCACCGCCCTGCTGGCAAGAGTGGCGAAAACGGCACTGTTTGTCAATGAACATGCTCCGCTGTTAAAAGCGAAGCATTTCCCCCGAGGGGCAGACCGCCCGCCCATGCGAACGGCCAATCCGCCTGTTTTGGCAAATGCCCCGTCCGCGCCCGCTCCCTGCGCTGACGACCCCCCGCGGCGCCCCCCCGTACCCTGTTCCTGGGTCTCGTCCTCCCGCTGGGATGCCCGGGTCACTTTGAGACAGACCTCCAGGTCTTTGAACGCGAAGTCCATGACCCGTAACCTGTCCTGCTTCTCCCGAAACTCTTGGTCATATCGCCGCCATTCCGAACCCCAGGATGTGCGCTGCATGTCGTGCACTAGATGAAGGTACCGGGTGATATTGACGTGCTCTTCCGGCCTGTCCTCCAAATAGCAAGCCGCAAACACCCCAATCCGGCCAGCCATTTATCAAAAGACCTGGAAGCTTCCGCCCCCATGCCCTTTGTAGCGGCCGCCGCTTTGTAATCCTTCTTCATGGCCTTAGTCAAACCAAATAGTCTACAAAGTCACCCCTACGTATCTGTTTGCGGCAGCTATCTCGCAGGCCCCGCGTCACTGCCGTATACCCGCAGCGCACTACCCCCGGAAGATCTCGCCTCTTCTTCGCCCTACGCTCCTCTTCCCACATTCGCCTGCCGCTTACGCCTCTTCTGCTGCTTTGCCGCCCTTTTGGCAAGTTTCTCAGTCTCCTTCCGTGTCCTAGCAGTACTATCAGCGTCGGACGTCTGCGATGCCCAAGAGGAGGATGAGGAGGGGGATGAAGAGTTACGCGAACTCGAGCTCGCGGCGGAATTTGATAAAGACTGTCCCAACTCACCGGATGCCGTCGACCTCTCCGACCCGGATTCTTCGTCGTCATCCTTCCAATCATCGTCAATCACGAAGTCTGCCAAATCCCTGTCACCTCGGTCCTCTGTGGAAGATAAAACAAAAAAGGGGGGGGGGGGGGGCCGGCCCCCGCCTGCGGCGCACGCCGGGCACCCCGCGTGGAATACGCAGCGACCGTGCTCCCCTGCCGTAACCGGTCTGATCCTAGCTTATAAATGAATATATATATAAATCTCGCAGCCTTTTTCTAGTGCTGCATGCGTGATTTTGCGATTCACCTGGAGATTCCATCTGCCAAGTCCTTTGCCATGACCTATGCGGAGCACTGTTTCCAGGTGTAGGGTCCTTGCTTTAGACATGTTGGTTAAAACCCCGTACCAGGGTATTTCACAGCACTGCCACCCTTTTAACTAGGAAGAGAAAGGCTGTGAGTGATGACGGAGCAAGGCTATCGGATCCGGCTGGAATTACTGTTCTCTTCTTTACATAGAATCCAGAACATGAGAAATGTATATATATAAATAAATGGGGGAAAAACGTTTAAACCACCAGCCGACATGCCGATATACACCCTTAACTGTAACTCAGCTACGCGGTAGAGTTGGTATCCGCTTGCTTCGTTGTATTCCTTTCAGGATCTTTATAATAGAAGTCCTTTGGACATACAATAGTCCAAAGGATTATTTTGTAAAGTAGATCCTCACATTTCTGCATATACTTTTTCGCCATTAGAGGGAGCTATTGGCACACATAAAACATCCCTCTGATCTATACAGGGGGGGGGGGGGCTATCCCTTCCCCGTAAATGGCGCTCGTTTGGGATATTTAAGATAGCTGACTATTAAGACCTTTTTAATAATTCTAACCATATGGGGAGGCGCGCTATTGTACTGAGCGGCCTCTCCCCCACACAAAGCTGAGGAGAACTTCTCCTACAGCCGCCCGGAAACACTGCGGCGTCTCTGGTGTGCGCATGCGCTACGAGACCGTTTCACACCAAGTCCCGTAGCGGCGCCATACAGTGTCTCCCCGCACGCTGGTAATGTCCCGGACGCGGCTCTCCCCCTGGCCGCTGGTGATTAGCACCCATTCAGTGCCTGCCCGCAGCTGAGTAAATCTCCTCAGCTGCGTGCTCACTGCCGCGTCTCTCCCCTGCTCCCCGCCTCCGGCGGCTGAGGGCATGTGCACCGCCGCACGGCATTGGGATCTCCCGCTGGCTGGGCGCGCTGGGACCGCTCGATCAGGTCCCGCAGGGCGCCTCCCTGTTAGGGGAAACTTTGCGGGAGGGATCCCGGCCGCCTCACAGCGGTGTGTCCGCTGCGATACAGAGGGGAGGGGGAAACTGACCACAATAAATGGTTTCTAAAACCTGTCATATGCAGGAAGCTGTGCTAACTGGCCCTTAATACAACCAGTACTCACAGCCAGATGATTTGCAGAGGATCGCCTGTGCCTCTCCCAGTGATGCAGATCCCTTCAAAAGGGGATCTTTGTCTCCTCTGCATTATCAGGCTTTGTCCCCCTTTTCCTAGGGAGACGCAGCACTGTCTTGCATAAAACCAAATCACCAAGAGACTTAAAATGGCCTTGCCTTCCCTATATATATCAAGCCCTCCCCTTAAAGGCTGTACTTTCCTAACAGCTAGGTCCACCCCTCCCCAGATGTTTAACTCTTTTCTCTCCTATGCAGTCAATACTCTCTTCAATGGTCTACATTACAATAGTTGATACACATATGGTCAACACATTTTATTTTTTCAACTTTATCAAACTTTACCATCCACATGGACTACAACTGGGAATAGTAACCTGTGCCAAGCACAGTGGAGTGAAGCACTTTGCACGAAGCTTGGTGAGCAAAGCGATTCTGCGGGGGTACACACTTCCACTAATTTCACTTTTATATGGTTCAATATACAAAATGACACCCAAAAATAAAAACATGTCAACCATTTTTGTGTTGACCATTCCCACGTTGACCTTTTCACTGTGTCGACCTTTTGTATCTGCCAACTTTTCAGGTGTCTTTTACATGTCGACTATTCGACCTTACATGTTGACCAATCGACCTTTTGACCCCATTGACCATGTGCATGTCGACATAATGATCTACACTCAGAGAAAAGAGTGGTACAATTCCCTTAATCTTTCCCACTTCTGTCTAGCTTTGTGCGACTGTTTACTAGTGGTAATGGCCTGAGAACTTGAGGAGGAGCTACAGTTCATTCATGGGAAAGAGATTGTGGTTCTCTCCGTCAACTCCACTGTGCTGCCACATTGTACATAGGGACCCTAGTAGCTAAAACAGACCCAGATTTGTGCCAACATTATATAGGCCTGGTGGTATAGGATGGTATAATTCCATGATAGATGGTATGGTACCGGTGGTGCTGGCTCCTGTGAGTTCTCTCTGGTGTTAGATCGCACTGTTTGTTACTCCTCAGGAAGCAGTGACTTGGCTTGACCTCCAAGTACCGAGGCATGGAGCTCCCCAGGGATAACTATCCTTTAATTAAGTAGTCTGATAAATACTTGTGATGTTCTCAACTGTGTTTATCCTATTTTTCCTGCTGATATTTCAGAGTATTCTATGTTGTATTATCAGTCTTAGTTTATAGGGTAGATTTGTTATTTTTCATACTCAGAATATTCCCAGTCTGTTTGCCGTTACTGCATTGACAGGGCTTTTAGTTTAGTTCTCTGTTTTTGGTGGGATTAAGGTTGGTCAATTCATTCTTGCTGGATGCATCATACCCCAAAGGTGCACAGATATATAGCAGGTGCATCTCACGTTTTCCTCATTGTGATTAATTAATTGGTTTAAAGGGGTTCATTTTTGTAGTTATGGAATAAGCATACTTGTTTGGGGTTTGTATGCAGGGAGGGGGTGTTGAGATTTCTTTTTGGGGAATTTTGCGGTGTATCTATAAATTGCGTATGAGTTTTGTCCTGTCTATTGCTGGATTGATGGGATGCCCGTGAGTGGATTGGAGTTGTTACTGTTGCTTCTATGCTAAGAATATTGATCATGTTGGTCATTTTAATCATTTTGGTCACAGACATGGTCACGGTCACTTCTCTCTGAGGTGGCTACTGTTAATTTTTTATCCAGGGGAGTTTCAGCCATCTCCCCTCTACTGTTGGCTATTAATTTGCACCTTCTGAAATGTGCCTCCTTATGGAGATTGAATACATTTTGGCTGATGTAGATGGAGGCAGCTTTTGAGTTCCTCCTGACCTGGCAATGGTTTTCCTCTGACAACTCTCTTGAAACCTCTGCCCCCTTAGTTTGGAATACGTTTAATTTCTCTTACATCCTAGTGGATACTGGGGTTCCATTTAGTACCATGGGGTATAGATGGGTCCACTAGGAACCATGGGCACTTTAAGAATGTGATAGCGTGGGCTAGCTCCTCCCTCTATGCCCCTCCTATCAGACTCAGTTTACAAAATGTGCCCGGAGGAGCCGGTCACGCTGAAGGAAGCTCCTGAAGAGCTTTATGCATTTATTTTATATGTTTCTTATTTTCAGGCAGGGTTGATTGGCACCAGCCTGCCTGCTTCGTGGGACTTAGGGGGGGAAAACGGCCTAACCTCTTGAAGGGTTAATGGTTCCGTACATTGTACATAGTGCGCAGACTGGCAAACACAGCCTTAAAATGGTTCTGCTCCATTTTAAGCACAAAAATTACCTCAGCCAGTATAAAAAAAGTGGGAAGTACGCGCGCCATTGAAGGGGTGAGGCTTCACTATGAGAGGGTCCAGCAGCTCACCAGTGCCATTTTCCCTCTGCAGTGGACACAGACGCTGACTGACAGGGATGCGCAGCTCCTCCGGTGTGACTCCAAATTACCTCAGCGGTACCAGGGGGTCATAGCAGGGGGGGAGCGTCTATTAGTGTACTAAGGGGGTCATTCCGACCCATTCACACACTGCGGTTCATTGCAGCAGTGCGAACGGGTCGGAACTGCGCATTGCGCAGGCGCGTCGTTGCCAGGCGACGGTCGTTGCCGGACAGCGACGGTCGTCCCGGGCAGCGACGCCGTGTATGAAGAAAGCGGTTGCAGCAGCAACCGCAAGAAGATTGAGAGGATGAAGGCGTTCTGGGGCGTCAACTCACCATTTTCCGGACGTGGAGATCCGAACGCAGGCGTGTCCAGGCATTTGGAGGACGGATGTCTGACGTCAATTCCGGAACCTTCATCGCTGGATCCATCACACAGGGTAAGTAACTGCAGGGCTGGTCTTGTTTCACACAAAACTTTTTTAGCATAGCAGGGCTGTAGAAACGATCACAGCCCTGCTATGCTAAAATAGACTCCGACATAGGTGGCGTCTAGTTGATCGTACTAGCAGCAAAAATTTGCTACATGTGATCAATTCGGAATGACCCCCCAAGTCCCCTATCAGGGTACTTGGTCTGCGACCCAGCTAAGCTTGGCATTAGCAGTGAGGGCGTGGTGAGGGCTGGCTCCATAAACTCTGTGTCTCCCTGAAGGGCTCTTTGTGGGTTAATTGTGCTTAACCTTTTCCTGTGTGTGTGTGCTGTCACATTTACATTATGTCAGGCAAAGAGTGTGTTTCATGTACAGCGGAGTGTATTTCCTCACCAGGGGGCTCACTACTGCGTACTCAGGGCAGTGCACCTTCCCAGAATAGCAGGGCTGAACCGGAGTGGGTTAATTCTCTTATAGAAATTATCTCCACTCTTTCTACAAAATTGTCCCGCAATGAGAAAGAGACGCAATACTTAAAACAGACTGTGGATGAGTTTATGAACAGAGACTCAGTCCCCAAAACAGCATCTCAATCCCCTCTTATTTGTCCGCAAAAGCGATCTCTGGCCCATATCCTGCAGTCTGACTCTGATGCTGACAGGTCAGACATGGAGGAGGGGGGGTGGACTCACGGGGGGGGGGGGGGGGGGGTTTGGGGAATGCAGCTCTGTCACAGGGAATTGAGGCTCTTATAGAGGCTATCAGAGATGTTCTGCATATTCCTGATAAGGTGTCAGAGGAGTGTGAGGAATCTTACTTTAATGTAAAGAAGACGTCCTCACTTTTCCTGCGTCAAAGGAATTGAATACCCTGTTTGAAGAACTATGGGATAATCCTGATGAGAAATTTTAAATCCCTAAAAGGTTGCTCTCATCTTTTCCTTTTCCTTTGGAAGATAGGAAAAAATGGCTAAATCCGCCCATAGTGGACGCATCAGTCTCTAGGCTGTCACGAAGATTGTGTGGCCTGTCCCTGGTGCAGCCTCCCTAAAAGATGCAGCTGATTGTAAAATTGAGACTACACTCAAATTATTGTACACAGCTGCTCGGGTGGCCCAAAGACCCTCTATAGCATGTGCATGGATCACAAAAGCCATTGGTAAATGGTCAGGTAACCTAATTGAGGGGTTAGATTCCTTACCTAGAGGGGATGTTGTTTTACTCCTGCAGCATATACAGGACTCTGCGAACTTTATGGTGGAGGCCATAAAAGAGACAGGCTTGCTTAACGCACGCACCACCGCTATGGCAGTGTCGGCACGCAGAGGCTTGTGGCTACGCCAGTGGACTGCTGATGCGGACTCCAGGAAAGGTGTGGAAAGCCCACCATTCATGGGAGAGGCCTTGTTTGGAGATGAACTAGACAAATGGATCTCCACAGCTACTCAGGTAAGCCTACGTATCTTCCTTCTGCAGCCCCCCCCCCCCCACCACCCCCCCCCCCCCAACCAAGAAGACTTATTCAACTTCTAAGTTGCAGTTATTTTGGACGGCCAAGTTCAAGGGCAAATACAGAGGTGCTTCTACGCGCAAGAGGTAAACCACACAAAACAGCAACTGCAGGCACTCAGGAACAGAGCTCAGGCTCTGCTACCTCAAAGCCTTCAGCATGACGGTGGACCGCGATGCCTGGAAGGCTGTCAGGTGGGAGCCCGACTACGATTCTTCAGTCAGATCTGGTCAAGTTTGTGCCAGGTTCTCAGGGTCATGGATCTTATTTCCTAGGGCTACAGACTGGAGTTCCAAGAGCTCCCACCTCACAGATTCTTCAAATCAGGCTTTCCAGTTTCGCAAGTATTACTTTACAGCATGCAGTCCAAAAACTGGTACAGACTCAAGTCAGTTCCACCTCATCTGCAAAACAAGGGGTACTATTCCAACCTGTTTGTAGTACCGAAGCCGAACGGTTCTGTAAGGCTGATTCTGAACCTCAAGTCATTGAACCCGTACTTACGATTGTTCAAATTGAAGATGGAGTCTCTGAGAGTGGTAATCTCAGGTCTGTAGGAGGGGGAATTCCTAGTGTCTCTGGATATCAAGGATGCGTAACTTCACATTCTGATCTGGCCGCCTCATCAGGCTTACCTACGGTTTGCACTGCAAGACTGTCACTACCAGTTCCATGCCCTGCCATTTGGTCTCTCCACGGCACTGAAGGTCTCCACCAAGGTGATGGCAGAAATGGTGTTTCTACTCCGCAAACAGGGAGTGAACATAATTTCGTACCTGCATGATATACTAATAAAAGCACCGTCCAGGGAAAGATTGCTGGACAGCATTGGTCTCTCAGCCAAACTCCTCCAGGATCACAGGTGGATTCTGAACCTTCCGAAATCTCACCTGGAGCCAACATGGAGGCTTCCATTCCTGGGAATGATACTGGACACAGAGTCGCAGAAAGTGTTCTTTCCGTTGGAAAAGGCATTGGTAATCCAGTCGATGGTTCAGGATGTCCTGAAGCCAACCCGGATATTGGTGCGTCTATGCATTTGCCTTTTGGGGAAAATGGTGGCCGCTTACGAGGCGCTTCAATATGGAAGGTTTCACACAAGTCCCTTCCAGCTCGATCTGTTGGATAAATGGTCCGGATCACAACTTCACATGCACCAGAGGATCCGTCTGTCGCCAAAAGCCAGGATCTCCCTTCTGTGGTGGCTACAGACTTCTCGCCTCGTTGAGGGTCGCAGGTTCGGAATTCAGAACTGGATTCTGTTAACTAATGACTCAAGCCTCAGATGTTGAGGAGCTGTCACCCAGGGGGTGCAGTTTCATGGAAGATAGTCAAGTCAGGAAGTCATCCTTCCAATCAACATTCTGGAACTCAGGGCCATATACAACGCCCTTCTGCAGGCCTCACATCTTCAAGATCGAGCCATTCAGGTCCAGTTGGACAATGTGACGGCAGTGACCTAGTTGGACAATGTGACGGCAGTGACGTACATAAACCGACAGGGCAGAACAGAAAGCAGAGCAGCAATGTCGGAAGTGTCAAGAATTTTCCTCTGGGCAGAAAAAAACACTGTGGCGTTGTCAGCGGTCTTCATTCTGGGAGTAGACAACTGGGAAGCAGGCTTCCTCAGCAGACACGACCTGCACTCGGGGGAGTGGGGCCTTCACCCGGAAATGTTCAGGTGCTTGACACTTCAATGGGGATATCCACAGATTGACATGATGGCCTCTCGTCTCAACAAGAAGCTCAGGCGGTATTGTTCCAGGTCGAGAGACCCGCAGGCAGTGGCGGTAGACGCCCTGACGACTCCATGGGTCTATCAGATGGTGTATGTGTTCCCTCCACTTCCTCTGATTCCAAGAAGTGAATAAAAAGGGAAAAGGTTCAAGCAATACTCATTGCTCCAGACTGGCCAAGAAGGGCCTGGTATGCGGACCTTCTGGAGATGCTCCTCGAAGATCTGTGGCCTCCTACCTCTTCGCGAGGATCTTCTGCAACAGGGCCCGTTCGTCTTACCGCAGCTACATTTGACAGCATGGAAGGTGAACTGCTGATTCTATCCAGGAAAGGGATCCCTAACAAGGTTATCCCGACTATGATCCAAGCCAGGAAGGGGGTAACGTCTAAGCATTACCATCGTATTTGGTAGAAATACGTCTCTTGGTGTGAGAACAGAAATTATTCTGCAGTGGAATTTCATCTGGGACGTTTCCTGCTTTTTCTGCAGGCAGGTGTGGATGTGGGCCTACGTCTGGGCTCCATAAAAGTCCAGATTTTGGCCTTGTCCATTTTCTTTCAAAAACAATTGACTTCCCTAACTGAGGACAAGACTTTCTTGAAAGGTGTTCTGAACATCCAACCTCCCTTTGTGCCTCCAACAGCACCTTGGGATCTCAATGTGGTGCTGCAGTTCCTACAATCGGACTGGTTTGAACCGTTACAGGAGGTGGACGTAAAATATCTTACGTGGAAGACCATCACACTGTTGGCCTTGGCTTCAGCAAGACGTGTGTCGGAGCTGGGGGCTTTGTCTCACAAAAGTCCCTATTTAATTTTCCATGAGGACAGAGCTGAACTCGTCAGCAATTTCTTCCTAAAGTGGTGTCTGCGTTTCACATCAACCAACCTATTGTGGTTCCAGTTGTTACCGACACCTCTGCTATTTCAAAGTCTTTGAATGTTGTGAGGGCTTAGAATGTGTATGTAAAGCAAACAGCTTGTCACAGAAAATTGGACTCACTGTTTGTTCTTTATGATCCCAATAAAATTGGGTGCCCTGCTTCAAAGCAGACAATTGCACACTGGATCAGGCTTACTATCCAACATTCTTATTCCATGGCAGGTTTGCCATGTCCAAAATCTGTACAGGCCCACTCTACTAGGACAGTGGGTTCTTCCTGGGTGGCTGCCCGGGGTGTCTCAGCTTTACAACTCTGCCGAGCAACTACTTGGTCAGGTTCAAACATGTTTGCTAAGTTCTACAAGTTTGATACTTTGGCCTCTGAGGACCTTCAGTTTGGTCAATCAGTTCTGCAGGAACCTCAGCACTCTCCCACCCATGGTACATCCCCATGGTACTAAATGGAACCCCAGTAGCCTCTAAGACGTAAGAGAAAATAGGATTTTAATTACCTACTGGTAAATCCTTTTCTCGTAGTCTGTAGAGGATACTGGGCGCCCGCCCGGTGCTTCGTTTTTCCTGCACTTTCACTCAAGTAATGTTGGTTCAGCCATTGCTGTTCCTGTTTCAAGTTTGGTTAGCTTGGCTTTCCTCTTGTTGTCTGTGCTGGTTCGGAATCTTACCACTATCCTTATCTATCCTTCTCTCAAAGTATGCCTGTCTCCTCGGGCACAGTTTCCTAGACTGAGTCTGGTAGGAGGGGCATAGAGGGAGGAGCCATCCCACACTATCAAATTCTTAAAGTGCCCATGGCTCCTAGTGGACCCATCTAGACCCCATGGTACTAAATGGAACCCTAGTATCCTCTAGGGACTTCGAGAAAAGGATTCACCAGTAGGTAATTAAAATCCTATTTTCTTCAAGACACATTCAGTTCCAGGGAGGTTCAAACAAAAATTTTCACAGGAAACATAAGGCGGAGCTAGAACAGTGGAAGGCCTTGGAATGTGCTCTTTCTCTCAGCTAATATGGCCGAATGGATAGTTCTTCATAAGGGATGGATAGACTTTCTACTTGATAAATCAGAATGCAGACTCCTCTTTTCTGCTCATGATTATTATATATAGACTACTACTACTGCTAGGGTGTTTTTTTATTACTTTAGGGGGGTTTCTTATTCCCAGCTTTGCTGCTCCTTGGCTGACTTGTTCTCCTAATATCTCTACCAATTCTAAGTGATGCTAGCAGGGCTTATTTGAACTCTCCCATTAGCCTTGAGGAGGTGTAGGATGTGAATAAGTCCTTTTTCTGTGGTAAGGCTCTGGGTGTCAAATAGCTTCCCACTGAATTGTATAAAACACAGAAAGGATTTTTTTGTATCCAAACTATTAGAGGTATTTACTGCACTTTGTAATACTGGTTCCCTTCCTCCTCTTTTGCAGAGGCTCTAATCATAGTTCTACCTAAGCCTGGTAAGGATACAGTTTACCTGGATTCATATCACCATGTTTCCCTCTTGTCTACTCATGTGAAGATTCTGGCTAAAATTTCAACTATACTTTTGTATAAGATTATCTTTGAAATTATTCATCAAGATCAGACTTACTTTATGATGGAGAAATCAATAGCCGTTAATCTCTGGCATTTGTATTCATATTTACAAGTTACTCATGAGGGATGGGAGGATGCTATAGTCTCTTGATGCAGCAAAGGTGTTTGATTCCGTCGAATGGGCATATTTGTGGATTGTTCTTTCCAGGATTTGGGTGGGTGCCGAGTTTACAGGTTTTGGGTGGGTGCATGTTTTGTACTCCTGTCTTTGACCCATATTAAGGGGTATCTTAAAGGCTCCTTTCCTTTGGGTCGAGGTACCAGGCAGAGGTGGTCAGTGCCACCATCCTTGTTTGCCCTTTGCTTGTGCTTGTGGCTTGTGCTGGTACAGCATCTCCTGTGGTCATGAGGTGAATATAACCATAAATGTGGATGATACAGTATGATGCTATTTTTATCTCATATGGAAACTTCCTTTCCCGCTTTATTTACAATTGTTGACATGTTTGGTTCTTTCTCAGGAGTAAAAATCAAGTGTGATAAGTCTGTTGTTTTCCCTATATTTCCCTCCTTCTCCCAGCTGTTGGCTTACCAATGGTGTGTGCACTTTAAATATTTGGGTATCCAGATTACACATTCGGTCACTTACTATGTTCCCTAATATCCAACCTCTAAGTACAGTGGGGCAAAAAAGTATTTGGACAGCCACCGATTGTGCAAGTTGACCGACTTAAAAAGATGAGAGAGGTCTGTAATTTCCATCATAGGTACACTTCAACTTTGAGAGACAGAATCTGGAAAAAAAGAACCAGGAAATCACATTGTATGATTTTTAAACAATTTACTTGTATATTCTTGTGGAAAATAAATATTTGGACACCTACCAAGCAGCAAGATTTCTGGCTCTCACAGACCTGTTACTTCTTCTTTAAGAAGCTCTTCTATCCTCCTCTCGTTACCTGTATTAATGGCACCTGTTTGAACTGGTTATCTGTATAAAAGACACCTGTCCACACCCTCAAACAGTCAGACTGCTACCTCTCCACCATGGCCAAGACCAGAAAGATGTCTAAAGACACCAGGGACAAAATTGTAGAGCTGCACAAGACTGGGATGAGCTACTCGACAATAGGCAAGCAGCTTGGTGAGAAGAGATCAACTGTTGGCGCAATTATTAAAAAATAGAAGAAATACAAGATCACTGACTATCTCCCTCGACCTGGGGCTCCATGCAAGATCTCACCTCGTGGGGTATCAATGATCGGTGAGAACGGTGAGCAATCAGTCCAGAACTACACGGGGGGACCTGGTAAATGACCTCAAGAGAACTGGGACCACAGTCACAAAGGTTACCTTTAGTAACACACTACGTTGTCATGGATTGAAATCCTGCAGCGCCCGAAAGGTCCCCCTGCTTAAGCCAGCACATGTCCAGGCCCGTCTAAAGTTTGCCAGTGACCATCTGGATGATCCAGAGGAGGATTGGGAGAATGTAATGTGGTCAGATGAGAGCAAAATCAAACTTTCGGTATAAACTCCACTCACCGTGTTTGGAGGAAGAAGAATGATGAATGGCATCCCAAGAACACCATACCCACTGTGAAGCATGGGGGTGGAAACATCATGCTTTGGGGCTGCTTTTCTGCAAAGGGGACAGGATGACTGATCCGTATTAAGGAGAGGATGAATGGGGCCATGTATCATGAGATTTTGGGCAAAAACCTCCTTCCCTCAGTAAGAGCATTGAAGATGGAAAGTGGCTGGGTCAACCGGCATGACAATGACCCCAAACACACCGCCCGGCCAACTAAGGAGTGGCTCCGTAAGAAGCATTTCAAGGTCCTGGAGTGGCCTAGCCAGTCTTCAGACCTCAACCCAATAGAGAATCTGTGGAGGGAGTTGAAAGTCTGTGTTGCCCGGCGACAGCCCCAAAACATGACCGATCTAGAGAAGATCTGCATGGAGGAGTGGGCCAAAATACCTGCTACATGGTGTGCAAACCTAGTCAAGAACTACAGGAAACGTTTGACCTCTGTAATTGCCAACCGAGGTTATATTACAAAGTATTGAGTTAAACTTTTTGATTGTCCAAATATTTATTTTCTGCAAGAATATACAAATAAATTGTTTAAAAATCATACAATGGGGGTCATTCCGAGTTGTTCGCTCGGTAAAAATCTTCGCATCGCAGCGATTTTCCGCTTAATGCGCATGCGCAATGTCCGCACTGCGACTGCGCCAAGTAAATTTGCTATGCACTTAGGAATTTTACTCACGGCATTTTCATCGTTCAGGCGATCGTAATGTGATTGACAGGAAATGGGTGTTACTGGGCGGAAACAGGCCGTTTTATGGGCGTGTGGGAAAAAACGCTACCGTTTCTGGAAAAAACGCAGGAGTGGCCGGAGAAACGGGGGAGTGTCTGGGCGAACGCTGGGTGTGTTTGTGACGTCAAACCAGGAACGACAAGCACTGAAATGATCGCAGATGCCGAGTAAGTCTGGAGCTACTCAGAAACTGCTACCAGGTGTGTAATCGCAATATTGCGAATACTTCGTTCGCAATTTTAAGATGCTAAGATTCACTCCCAGTAGGCGGCGGCTTAGCATGAGCAAATCTGCTAAAATCCGCTTGCGAGCGAACAACTCGGAATGACCCCCAATGTGATTTCCTAGTTTTTTTTTCTTCAGATTCTGACTCTCACAGTTGAAGTGTACCTATGATGGAAATTACAGACCTCTCTCATCTTTTTAAGTGGGTCAACCTGCACAATCGGTGGCAGGCCAAATACTTTTTTGCCCCACTGTAACTACCTTAGGGGTAAATCCCATGTCTGGCACAGGCTTCCACTGTTGTTCACAGGTAGGGTGAACCTGGTGAAGATGATCATTCAATCTAAATTATTATATATATTGCTACACTATCTGGTTTGCCTTCTCAAATTTAGATATGTGCATGAATGTGCTATTATCATGTACAGTACCATAACAATATGCAATTATATGACCAAGAGTGGATGCTGATGTTACGTAGCATTAGGAGCTGACAGAACATAGATGACTTGAAGCGGCCTGGTAGATTAATCATATCTTTGCAAATATATGAAAACCGAGATCTATGCATTTCTATTGTCATATAGTATTAAAATCTCAATGCTGATCATTTTTAGTGTGCTGCGGAGGAACATTTTTCATTTTCTTCTCTAGAATAACCAAACCCCTTACTTTAATGCACCTGTGAAGGACCATTACATTTGTTGAGCAGCCACAATTTTATATTATGCTTCCAAGTAAGCAGCAGCGATGTTCTTTCCAGTGACATACTGAGTGGTAGTGACCTGTGAAGTTTGATCTCTGTGAGTGTCTTCTTGTTATGCTTTGCATTCGTATCCCTCCAGTGCCTAGATATTGTCTGCTTGCACTTGTCTTCTTGTGATATTGGGGGTCATTCCGAACCGCTGGTTGTCAAGGCGGGGCAAACGGGTCTGTGCCTCTGTGGCAGCCGCAATGCGCACGTGCATTGTTGCCCTGTGAAGACCGTCGCCAGACAGCGATGCCGCTATCGAAGAAAGCGGTCGCAATGGCAACCACAAGAAAATTGACAGGAGGAAGGCGGATCCGGGCGGCAACTCACCATTTTCGGGGAGTGGTGAGTCCAACGCAGGCATGTCTGGACGTTTGGAGGGCGAATGTCTCACGTCTATTCCGGGACCTGGATCGCTGGATTGATCGCACAGGGTAAGTAGGTCTGACCCTGGTCTTCTTTTACAGGAATCTTTTTTTGCATAGCAGGGCTGCACAAGCGTGCACAGCCCTGCTATGCAGAAATACACTCCCCCATAGGCGGCGTCTAGTTGATCGCACGGGCAGCAAAAAGTTGCTACGTGCGATCACCCCCATGGTCTGCTTGTGGGTGCTCAGACTAAATCCAAGAATTACAAATGTTTTGAATCTCCTTTTTATCTGCTTTTATAAGTCTGTGATGCAGGACCGTAATTAGGGGTGTGTGAACAGTGCCACCACACAGAGCGGCATTGTTGCTTCCCCAAGGTCTTTGCATCTGGCTGCAGGATGCCTGTTAACGGCACCCTGCAGCCAGTATCGCTGCTGCAGTGCCACCCGAATAGTCCATTGGATGTTCCAGACATGCACGCTGCAGCCTGTACAGCCTCCTGGAGTGTCGTAAGGATGCTCTGAGTAGTGTAGCACATACTGGCTCTGTAGCTCTGCCTCCTCAGCATGACATAATGATGCCATTGGACACAGCACAGCTGTGATGTACTCCAATTGTAGGATCACTTCTTTGTTTCTCTGTTTATGGGGCAGATTCAGAGGTGAACGCTATTTAGATATTTTCCCAATTGACCAATTTTTTGTATATGAGCATATTCAGCGATTGTATTGCAGCTCGGTCACACTGTAAACTCTTTTGCAGTGATTGACACACAGGAGCTGTTTGGGGATGGGGTGGAAAAGCATTTTTTAGGAAATGGGGGCGTGACAGTCTCATTTTTGTGGCACGGCAAAGCCAGCAACTGTGTCTTCTGAGGCAGATTCACTGGCCTTGGCAGCTTAGATGCAGCAGGCATTCTAAGTACCCTTAGGGTTATCAGATGTCCAATGGCAATGTGCATGATGGTGATCCAATGCTGCATTGTCACATGCATGCAGCGGATTTGAGAAGCCATAGGTGGCATTTCAAAAGACAAAACCTGCATTTTTTCTCAGATACTCTGTTACCGTAGATGGTGCACCAATCACTCCTGCATCCCCCTTTGGTTTAGGCCCTACATGGGCAATATTTGTTTGATGTTTACTGTATGTGTTCTTTTTCTTTTTTTGTATATATCAAAATTTTCACTAAAAATACCTGATTACATTTTTTTTCATTGGGATACAGTGTATTCTCAGTGGTTCTCAAAATGGGGTGCCTCAGGACACTTGCAGGAGTGCCCTGGGTTGGTGGTCCAGGACCAATTAAAATTATTTATGGTCAACGTAATAGGCAAAATCAGTGCTGGTGGCTGCCAATCATAAAATATGTGGACAAACAGAAGCAAATCGTGTCCCTCACCACACAACTGAACCTATGGATGACATACAGTATAAACACAATTTACTTATTGAAAAATGCAGAAAGAAATATTAAATTAAGTAACTTTTAGCCTATGGGTGCTGTGAAAAAAACTCTGACATTTAAGGCGCCGTGACTCAGAAAGTTTGAGGACCACTGGGCTACACTTTGCTAATCAGGCAAGTATAAATAAGTCTGAAAGATAACTAAAGATAACTATTGAAAAACCCAATAGCAACATAACTGCCCATAGTAAAGTAACATCCCTGCAACTGACACAGTTTTTTTAATCTACTAAACGTCTCTATACTGTAACTTCCATTCAAGTGGAAACAGCAGACATGAGATCAAATGATGTTTCCATATAGTGAAAGCTTTTTTCCCCTTATCCTATTGCTGGCCCCCACCCCTCAGTTTTTCTTCTTACATTAGCAATTGCCTCTTTGTATTTTTCTGAATAGATTGGTAAACAATAGTTCTTGGGTGTCTAATTTTGAATCCCAATGAGCCGAGTGATTTATTGCAGGATGCACTGGCGATAAAATGTGACCAACAAAAGAGATAACCAAAGAGAGAGGAACTTTCACAACAATATCAGCTGCTGCAAAGAAATAAAATGTTCCTTTGCTTCTTTTTCATGGTTTTTTTATGGTGTCCATTTATCAAGTCCTGCATTCAGACAGTGACTAGCCATGACGTAAGTTGGGCTATTAATGGTGCATTAAAAGTGAGTCAAAATATCTAAGGATTAAATTGCATCTTCACTGTATACAATAACCTAAGTATATGTTAATGGGCTATACTGTAGCACTGAGTGATTTAGAGTTTCAAAAAATCAGTGTTGCTATTTGTACAAAGAAATGCAAGTATCTTTCTGTGTGAGAAATGCTGGAGCTAGTCATAGACAATTTTACCCCTCCCTAACTTACTGTATAACCCAAGTGCATGAAACATTTTAAATATGTACAAACATCCGGGACACCGGATGATAGTTCAACAGTAATAAGGTTGACACTCAATAGATCAACCACTATTGGTCGACATACATTAGGTTTACATGGTCAAAAGGCCAACATGGCAATGGTCGACACAGCATATGGTCGGCATGAGTTTATTACAATTTTTTATTTAATTTTTAACTTTTTCATATTCTACCATACATGTGTACTACGATTGGGAATAGTAACCTTCACTCGCGATGCAAGGGGACACGGTGCACTAATCAGTGTTCCCGATCATGTTACAGACTAAACAACACCAAAAAATAAAAAATACTCATGTTGATCTTTTTCATGTTGACCTTTTCACCATGTTGACCTTTTTTCTATGTCGACCTAGTGCCTGTCAACCTTTTGGAGTTGACCTAGACACTGTCAACCTTTTTCAGGTCGACCCAATGATCCACACCCATAGACACAGCACTGTATTTGCTTCTGGATCCAGGCAATTGCTGACCACAGGCAATAAATATATAAAATAAATATACAGTATATAAAATACAGTACTTAAAGTGGTGGAACTCAACCCCCTGTGCTCATTCAATAAAGGGACTGTACAGGCACATGCAGCAAAAAGGGCGTGGTCTCAAAAAAGTCTAAAAAATAAAGGGGCATGATCACACAATAGTATTCCCAATTCAAACTATGCCACTCAGTAGAACAATCTTATTCACATTACACCACATAGTAGTGTCCCTTATTAATGTTATGACTCATAGTATTGCCCCTTTTACACAATGCCCACATTAGTGCCCCTTATACACAATGCCCACAGTAGTAGTGCCCCTAATACACATAATGCCCACAGCAGTAATGCCCCTTATGGAATGCGCACTGTAGAGGTAGTGTCCCTTATGCAATGCCCGCTGTAGTGGTAGTGCCCTTTATGGAGTGCCCATAGTAGTGGTGCCCCTTATGCAGTACCCTCAGGAGTTGTGCCCCTTATGCAGTGACCGCTATGCAATGCTCCCATTCGTAGTGCCCCAAGTAAAACTTCCACCTGTAGTAGTGCCCCTAGCGGTAATTCCCCCATTAGAAGTGGCCCCTGTAGTAGTGCCCCCAGTGGTAATGCCCACTGTAATAGTTCCCCCTGTAGTTGTGCCCCCAGTGGTAATTCCCCCAGTAGTAGTGCCCACAGTAATAATGCACCCTGTAGTAGTGCCCCTAATAGTAGTGCCCCTTACACAAAAAAAACACAATTCTTACCTTAAGCCCTGCTCCTGCATCTGAACGCTGCCGTCCCGCCTGGCTGCCCGCTCCTTGGAACTATGGGAGCGACGTCATGACATTTCTTATATAGTGCACACTGCGGGAGCCAGAAGCTGGAAGCCAGAGCTGGCTGCTGGTGTTGGGAAAGAGCCGGGCGCTAGTAACAAAATCTCAGCGGGCCCCCCGGTATATTCCTGCAGCGCTGGGCTGACATCCTGGGTTAGGTGGGCCAGAGGAGGCGGAACTGGTTCCATCTCAAAATGGAACTGACTGAACGCTGTTCCATCTCACGTTAACCCCTGCTCTTATGTAGCATTCAGTGGTATGGAATTTTTACATTAGGGTTATTTTTCTAAAAGCCAGGGCACAGAATAATGGTTTGCAACTGATCACACATTTTCTTTCATTTTCTAAACTGCAGTAAATAATTAGAGAATTTGACTGGTTGCTATAGGCAACATCTTCTTCTTTTGTACCAGTTGTCATAAATGTTCCTTAAATCCTTTGCAATTACTACTACTACTACTACAGTACTACTGCTACTACTACTACTACTGTACTACAGTACTACTGCTACTACTACTACTACTACAGTACTACTACGGCTACTGCTACTACCACTACTACTACTACTACTACTACTACTACTACTACTACTACTACAGTACTACTACTACTGCTACTACTACTACTGCTACTACAGTACTACTACTGCTCTTGCTACTACTACTACTACAGTACTACTACTACTGCTACTACTACTACTGCTACTACAGTACTACTACTGCTCTTGCTACTACTACTACTACTACTACTACTACTACTACTACTACTATTTACTACAGTACTACTACTGTTTACAGTGCTATGGTACTGTACTACATGCACTATAAATAAAACTCTGGTACCTTCCAATTTCATGTCATTTAAAGGGATTCTGAACATATTTTTGATTTTACTCTTTGTAATTGTTTAGTATAAAATATTAAGGGATAAAAGCAAAAAATGTCCCTTCTTGTTATGTTATTATTATCTTTTGTTTATAAGGTGCCACAAAGTTTCTGCAGTGCTGTATAATAGGTAGATATAAACTGTATTAGAATTACATGGCCATAGACAGCGTGGTCGGGCCCAGGTAATGCGATGGATGGCCTTATGCAAGGGGGTGTGACCATGCCTCCTTACAAAAAAAAAATACTCTATATTATAACAGGCGCTCTACAGGGGGCGCTGTTGTGTAGGGATGGCCATCGGTGAGTTATCCATTGATGGTTACCATCGATGGTACCATTGTTGGAAGGTGACCATCAATGGTTTCACCCATTGATGGTCACCCTCTACTTTAGTATTGAGCAAGCCGCAGGCCAATCAGGGCCCAGTGATGTGGCTTCACAGGTGTTGGGGGCAGAGCTATGCTCTGTATCCCAGCACCTGGTTTAAAAAAAAAAATTGGTTATGCCATGCCATCGATGGAGGGAAACCATCTGGTTCTCCCCCATCGATGGCAACAGTATTCTACATTGGCCAAAAACCATTGATGGTCATCCCTATTGTTGTGCACCCCAGCCAGTAGCAGATCAGAAGAGGGGCATGTTAAGTGTGATTGCTATTTCCCCCCTTTAGTCACACAGACAGAGGAGGCCGCTGCTGCAGCCTCCCTACACTGCTGACAGATAAGATGAAGGAGGGATGGGGGGGGGGATTTTGAGCAAGTGACCGACAGACCCAGGCTCCATCAGGCACGGGTAATTAGCACCCACTCCCCCCTTCTCAGCACCACTGAGTACAAGTATACTACACAACAGATGACCACAGTGTAAGTACAAGGCATTGTAAGAACATCACACGGTAGGTACTGTATGTAACAGAGGAGAAGTCAACCAAATGACATAGATGACAGTTCCAAATAGGCAGATTAAAAATTAATGGATGCTATTACAAACAAAATTGCAGGGCAGACAAAACTCAGAAGACGGACATGCATGCACTTAACAGTTACAGTATATAGAATAAGATTAAAGGACAGATGTGCCCGTATACATCTTTGCCTGGAATGCGTTCGCATGGCAGACAAAGATTCCTGGGAAAATGTGGCGGTTGCGGGTGCGAACTAGGGATGTGCACTTGAAATTTTTCGGGTTTTGTGTTTTGGTTTTGGGTTCGGTTCCGCGGCCGTGTTTTGGGTTCGACCGCGTTTTGGCAAAGCCTCACCGAATTTTTTTTGTCGGATTCGGGTGTGTTTTGGATTCGGGTGTTTTTTTCAAAAAACCCTAAAAAACAGCTTAAATCATAGAATTTGGGGGTCATTTTGATCCCAAAGTATTATTAACCTCAAAAACCATAATTTCCACTCATTTTCAGTCTATTCTGAATACCTCACACCTCACAATATTATTTTTAGTCCTAAAATTTGCACCGAGGTCGCTGGATGACTAAGCTAAGCGACCCTAGTGGCCGACACAAACACCTGGCCCATCTAGGAGTGGCACTGCAGTGTCACGCAGGATGGCCCTTCCAAAAAACACTCCCCAAACAGCACATGACGCAAAGAAGAAAAAAAGAGGCGCAATGAGGTAGCTGTGTGAGTAAGCTAAGCGACCCTAGTGGCCGACACAAACACCTGGCCCATCTAGGAGTGGCACTGCAGTGTCACGCAGGATGGCCCTTCCAAAAAACACTCCCCAAACAGCACATGACGCAAAGAAGAAAAAAAGAGGCGCAATGAGGTAGCTGTGTGAGTAAGCTAAGCGACCCTAGTGGCCGACACAAACACCTGGCCCATCTAGGAGTGGCACTGCAGTGTCACGCAGGATGGCCCTTCCAAAAAACACTCCCCAAACAGCACATGATGCAAAGAAGAAAAAAAGAGGCGCAATGAGGTAGCTGTGTGAGTAAGCTAAGCGACCCTAGTGGCCGACACAAACACCTGGCCCATCTAGGAGTGGCACTGCAGTGTCACGCAGGATGGCCCTTCCAAAAAACACTCCCCAAACAGCACATGACGCAAAGAAGAAAAAAAGAGGCGCAATGAGGTAGCTGTGTGAGTAAGCTAAGCGACCCTAGTGGCCGACACAAACACCTGGCCCATCTAGGAGTGGCACTGCAGTGTCACGCAGGATGGCCCTTCCAAAAAACACTCCCCAAACAGCACATGACGCAAAGAAGAAAAAAAGAGGCGCAATGAGGTAGCTGTGTGAGTAAGATAAGCGACCCTAGTGGCCGACACAAACACCTGGCCCATCTAGGAGTGGCACTGCAGTGTCACGCAGGATGGCCCTTCCAAAAAACACCCCCCAAACAGCACATGACACAAAGAAGAAAAAAAGAGGCGCAATGAGGTAGCTGTGTGAGTAAGATAAACGACCCTAGTGGCCGACACAAACACCTGGCCCATCTAGGAGTGGCACTGCAGTGTCACGCAGGATGGCCCTTCCAAAAAACACTCCCCAAACAGCACATGACGCAAAGAAGAAAAAAAGAGGCGCAATGAGGTAGCTGTGTGAGTAAGATAAACGACCCTAGTGGCCGACACAAACACCTGGCCCATCTAGGAGTGGCACTGCAGTGTCACGCAGGATGGCCCTTCCAAAAAACACCCCCCAAACAGCACATGACACAAAGAAGAAAAAAAGAGGCGCAATGAGGTAGCTGTATGAGTAAGATAAGCGACCCTAGTGGCCGACACAAACACCTGGCCCATCTAGGAGTGGCACTGCAGTGTCACGCAGGATGGCCCTTCCAAAAAACACTCCCCAAACAGCACATGACGCAAAGAAGAAAAAAAGAGGCGCAATGAGGTAGCTGTGTGAGTAAGATAAGCGACCCTAGTGGCCGACACAAACACCTGGCCCATCTAGGAGTGGCACTGCAGTGTCACGCAGGATGGCCCTTCCAAAAAACACTCCCCAAACAGCACATGATGCAAAGAAGAAAAAAAGAGGCGCAATGAGGTAGCTGTGTGAGTAAGCTAAGCGACCCTAGTGGCCGACACAAACACCTGGCCCATCTAGGAGTGGCACTGCAGTGTCACGCAGGATGGCCCTTCCAAAAAACACTCCCCAAACAGCACATGACGCAAAGAAGAAAAAAAGAGGCGCAATGAGGTAGCTGTGTGAGTAAGCTAAGCGACCCTAGTGGCCGACACAAACACCTGGCCCATCTAGGAGTGGCACTGCAGTGTCACGCAGGATGGCCCTTCCAAAAAACACTCCCCAAACAGCACATGACGCAAAGAAGAAAAAAAGAGGCGCAATGAGGTAGCTGTGTGAGTAAGATAAGCGACCCTAGTGGCCGACACAAACACCTGGCCCATCTAGGAGTGGCACTGCAGTGTCACGCAGGATGGCCCTTCCAAAAAACACCCCCCAAACAGCACATGACACAAAGAAGAAAAAAAGAGGCGCAATGAGGTAGCTGTGTGAGTAAGATAAACGACCCTAGTGGCCGACACAAACACCTGGCCCATCTAGGAGTGGCACTGCAGTGTCACGCAGGATGGCCCTTCCAAAAAACACTCCCCAAACAGCACATGACGCAAAGAAGAAAAAAAGAGGCGCAATGAGGTAGCTGTGTGAGTAAGATAAACGACCCTAGTGGCCGACACAAACACCTGGCCCATCTAGGAGTGGCACTGCAGTGTCACGCAGGATGGCCCTTCCAAAAAACACCCCCCAAACAGCACATGACACAAAGAAGAAAAAAAGAGGCGCAATGAGGTAGCTGTATGAGTAAGATAAGCGACCCTAGTGGCCGACACAAACACCTGGCCCATCTAGGAGTGGCACTGCAGTGTCACGCAGGATGGCCCTTCCAAAAAACACTCCCCAAACAGCACATGACGCAAAGAAGAAAAAAAGAGGCGCAATGAGGTAGCTGTGTGAGTAAGATAAGCGACCCTAGTGGCCGACACAAACACCTGGCCCATCTAGGAGTGGCACTGCAGTGTCACGCAGGATGGCCCTTCCAAAAAACACTCCCCAAACAGCACATGACGCAAAGAAGAAAAAAAGAGGCGCAATGAGGTAGCTGTGTGAGTAAGCTAAGCGACCCTAGTGGCCGACACAAACACCTGGCCCATCTAGGAGTGGCACTGCAGTGTCACGCAGGATGGCCCTTCCAAAAAACACTCCCCAAACAGCACATGACGCAAAGAAGAAAAAAAGAGGCGCAATGAGGTAGCTGTGTGAGTAAGATAAGCGACCCTAGTGGCCGACACAAACACCTGGCCCATCTAGGAGTGGCACTGCAGTGTCACGCAGGATGGCCCTTCCAAAAAACACTCCCCAAACAGCACATGACGCAAAGAAGAAAAAAAGAGGCGCAATGAGGTAGCTGTGTGAGTAAGCTAAGCGACCCTAGTGGCCGACACAAACACCTGGCCCATCTAGGAGTGGCACTGCAGTGTCACGCAGGATGGCCCTTCCAAAAAACACTCCCCAAACAGCACATGACGCAAATAAAAATGAAAGAAAAAAGAGGTGCAAGATGGAATTGTCCTTGGGCCCTCCCACCCACCCTTATGTTGTATAAACAGGACATGCACACTTTAACCAACCCATCATTTCAGTGACAGGGTCTGCCACACGACTGTGACTGAAATGACGGGTTGGTTTGGACCCCCACCGAAAAAGAAGCAATTAATCTCTCCTTGCACAAACTGGCTCTACAGAGGCAAGATGTCCACCTCATCATCATCCTCCGATATATCACCGTGTACATCCCGCTCCTCGCAGATTATCAATTCGTCCCCACTGGAATCCACCATCTCAGCTCCCTGTGTACTTTGTGGAGGCAATTGCTGCTGGTCAATGTCTCCACGGAGGAATTGATTATAATTCATTTTAATGAACATCATCTTCTCCACATTTTCTGGAAGTAACCTCGTACGCAGATTGCTGACAAGGTGAGCGGCGGCACTAAACACTCTTTCGGAGTACACACTTGTGGGAGGGCAACTTAGGTAGAATAAAGCCAGTTTGTGCAAGGGCCTCCAAATTGCCTCTTTTTCCTGCCAGTATAAGTACGGACTGTCTGACGTGCCTACTTGGATGCGGTCACTCATATAATCCTCCACCATTCTTTCAATGGTGAGAGAATCATATGCAGTGACAGTAGACGACATGTCCATAATCGTTGTCAGGTCCTTCAGTCCGGACCAGATGTCAGCATCAGCAGTCGCTCCAGACTGCCCTGCATCACCGCCAGCGGGTGGGCTCGGAATTCGTAGCTTTTTCCTCGCACCCCCAGTTGCGGGAGAATGTGAAGGAGGAGATGTTGACAGGTCGCGTTCCGCTTGACTTGACAATTTTCTCACCAGCAGGTCTTTGAACCCCAGCAGACTTGTGTCTGCCGGAAAGAGAGATCAAAGGTAGGTTTTAAATCTAGGATCGAGCACGGTGGCCAAAATGTAGTGCTCTGATTTCAACAGATTGACCACCCGTGAATCCTTGTTAAGCGAATTAAGGGCTCCATCCACAAGTCCCACATGCCAAGCGGAATCGCTCCCTTTTAGCTCCTCCTTCAATGCGTCCAGCTTCTTCTGCAAAAGCCTGATGAGGGGAATGACCTGACTCAGGCTGGCAGTGTCTGAACTGACTTCACGTGTGGCAAGTTCAAAAGGTTGCAGAACCTTGCACAACGTTGAAATCATTCTCCACTGCGCTTGAGACAGGTACATTCCACCTCCTATATCGTGCTCAATTGTATAGGCTTGAATGGCCTTTTGCTGCTCCTCCAACCTCTGAAGCATATAGAGGGTTGAATTCCACCTCGTTACCACTTCTTGCTTCAGATGATGGCAGGGCAGGTTCAGGCGTTTTTGGTGGTGCTCCAGTCTTCTGTACGTGGTGCCTGTACGCCGAAAGTGTCCCGCAATTCTTCTGGCCACCGACAGCATCTCTTGCACGCCCCTGTCATTTTTTAAAAAATTCTGCACCACCAAATTCAAGGTATGTGCAAAACATGGGACGTGCTGGAATTTGCCCATATTTAATGCACACACAATATTGCTGGCGTTGTCCGATGCCACAAATCCACAGGAGAGTCCAATTGGGGTAAGCCATTCCGCGATGATCTTCCTCAGTTGCCGTAAGAGGTTTTCAGCTGTGTGCGTATTCTGGAAACCGGTGATACAAAGCGTAGCCTGCCTAGGAAAGAGTTGGCGTTTGCGAGATGCTGCTACTGGTGCCGCCGCTGCTGTTCTTGCATCTTGCATTCTTGTCCACATGTCCGTGGTTAAGTGGACATTGGGTACAACTGCATTTTTTAGGACACTGGTGAGTCTTTTTCTGACGTCCGTGTACATTATCGGTATCGCCTGCCTAGAGAAGTGGAACCTAGATGGTATTTGGTAACGGGGGCACACTGCCTCAATAAATTGTCTAGTTCCCTGTGAACTAACGGCGGATACCGGACGCACGTCTAACACCAACATAGTTGTCAAGGCCTCAGTTATCCGCTTTGCAACAGGATGACTGCTGTGATATTTCATCTTCCTCGCAAAGGACTGTTGGACAGTCAATTGCTTGGTGGAAGTAGTAAAAGTGGGCTTACGACTTCCCCTCTGGGATGACCATCGACTCCCAGCAGCAACAACAGCAGCGCCAGCAGCAGTAGGCGTTACACGCAAGGATGCATCGGAGGAATCCCAGGCAGGAGAGGACTCGTCAGAATTGCCAGTGACATGGCATGCAGGACTATTGGCATTCCTGGGGAAGGAGGAAATTGACACTGAGGGAGTTGGTGGGGTGGTTTGCGTGAGCTTGGTTACAAGAGGAAGGGATTTACTGGTCAGTGGACTGCTTCCGCTGTCGCCCAAAGTTTTTGAACTTGTCACTGACTTATTATGAATGCGCTGCAGGTGACGTATAAGGGAGGATGTTCCGAGGTGGTTAACGTCCTTACCCCTACTTATTACAGCTTGACAAAGGCAACACACGGCTTGACAAATGTTGTCCGCATTTCTGGTGAAATACTTCCACACCGAATAGCTGATTTTTTTGGTATTTTCACCAGGCATGTCAACGGCCCTATTCCTCCCACGGACAACAGGTGTCTCCCCGGGTGCCTGACTTAAACAAACCACCTCACCATCAGAATCCTCCTTGTCAATTTCCTCCCCAGCGCCAGCAACACCCATATCCTCCTCATCCTGGTGTACTTCAACACTGACATCTTCAATCTGACTATCAGGAACTGGACTGCGGGTGCTCGTTCCAGCACTTGCAGGGGGCGTGCAAATGGTGGAAGGCGCATGCTCTTCACGTCCAGTGTTGGGAAGGTCAGGCATCGCAACCGACACAATTGGACTCTCCTTGTGGATTTGGGATTTCGAAGAACGCACAGTTCTTTGCGGTGCTTTTGCCAGCTTGAGTCTTTTCAGTTTTCTAGGGGGAGGCTGAGTGCTTCCATCCTCATGTGAAGCTGAACCACTAGCCATGAACATAGGCCAGGGCCTCAGCTGTTCCATGCCACTCCGTGTGGTAAATGGCATATTGGCAAGTTTACGTTTCTCCTCCGACAATTTTATTTTAGATTTTGGAGTCCTTTTTTTACTGATATTTGGTGTTTTGGATTTTACATGCTCTGTACTATGACATTGGGCATCGGCCTTGGCAGACGACGTTGCTGGCATTTCATCGTCTCGGCCATGACTAGTGGCAGCAGCTTCAGCACGAGGTGGAAGTGGATCTTGATCTTTCCCTAATTTTGGAACCTCAACATTTTTGTTCTCCATATTTTAATAGGCACAACTAAAAGGCACCTCAGGTAAACAATGGAGATGGATGGATACTAGTATACTTATGGATGGACGAGCGAGTGCCGACACAGAGGTAGCTACAGCCGTGGACTACCGTACTGTGTCTGCTGCTAATATAGACTGGATGATAATGAGATGAAATCAATATATATATATATAATATCACTAGTACTGCAGCCGGACAGGTATATATATTTATTATGTAATGACTGATGACGGACCTGCTGGACACTGTCAGCTCAGCAGCACCGCAGACTGCTACAGTAAGCTACTATAGTAGTATGTATAAAGAAGAAAGAAAAAAAAAAACCACGGGTAGGTGGTATACAATTATGGATGGACGAGCGACTGCCGACACAGAGGTAGCTACAGCCGTGGACTACCGTACTGTGTCTGCTGCTAATATAGACTGGATGATAATGAGATGAAATCAATATATATATATATATATATAATATCACTAGTACTGCAGCCGGACAGGTAGATATATTTATTATGTAATGACTGATGACGGACCTGCTGGACACTGTCAGCTCAGCAGCACCGCAGACTGCTACAGTAAGCTACTATAGTAGTATGTATAAAGAAGAAAGAAAGAAAAAAAAACACGGGTAGGTGGTATACAATTATGGATGGACGAGCGACTGCCGACACAGAGGTAGCTACAGCCGTGGACTACCATACTGTGTCTGCTGCTAATATAGACTGGATGATAATGAGATGAAATCAATATATATATATAATATCACTAGTACTGCAGCCGGACAGGTAGATATATTTATTATGTAATGACTGATGACGGACCTGCTGGACACTGTCAGCTCAGCAGCACCGCAGACTGCTACAGTAAGCTACTATAGTAGTATGTATAAAGAAGAAAGAAAAAAAAAACCACGGGTAGGTGGTATACAATTATGGATGGACGAGCGACTGCCGATACAGAGGTAGCTACAGCCGTGGACTACCGTACTGTGTCTGCTGCTAATATAGACTGGATGATAATGAGATGAAATCAATATATATATATATAATATCACTAGTACTGCAGCCGGACAGGTAGATATATTTATTATGTAATGACTGATGACGGACCTGCTGGACACTGTCAGCTCAGCAGCACCGCAGACTGCTACAGTAAGCTACTATAGTAGTATGTATAAAGAAGAAAGAAAAAAAAAAAAAACACGGGTAGGTGGTATACAATTATGGATGGACGAGCGACTGCCGACACAGAGGTAGCTACAGCCGTGGACTACCGTACTGTGTCTGCTGCTAATATAGACTGGATGATAATGAGATGAAATCAATATATATTATATCACACTAGTACTGCAGCTGGACAGGTAGATATATTTATTATGTAATGACTGATGACGGACCTGCTGGACACTGTCAGCTCAGCAGCACCGCAGACTGCTACAGTAAGCTACTATAGTAGTATGTATAAAGAAGAAAGAAAAAAAAAAAACCACGGGTAGGTGGTATACAATTATGGATGGACGAGCGACTGCCGACACAGAGGTAGCTACAGCCGTGGACTACCGTACTGTGTCTTCTGCTAATATAGACTGGATGATAATGAGATGAAATCAATATATATATATATATATATATTTATATATATATAATATCACTAGTACTGCAGCCGGACAGGTATATATATTTATTATGTAATGACTGATGACGGACCTGCTGGACACAGTCAGCTCAGCAGCACCGCAGACTGCTACAGTAAGCTACTATAGTAGTATGTATAAAGAAGAAAGAAAAAAAAAAACCACGGGTAGGTGGTATACAATATTATATATATATTATATACAATTATATATATATATATATATATATATATATTAAACTGGTGGTGACTGGTGGTCAGGTCACTGGTCACACTATCAGCAACTTGCAAGTAGTACTCCTAAGCAGACAATCACAATATATATTATACTGGTGGTCAGTGTGGTCACAATGGCAGTGTGGCACTCTGGCAGCAAAAGTGTGCACTGTACGTTATATGTACTCCTGAGTCCTGCTCTCAGACTCTAACTGCTCCCCACTGTCAGTGTCTCCCCCACAAGTCAGATAATATACAGTCACACTATCTATCACTTCAGCAAGTAACTAGTACTCCTCCTAATGCTCCCCAAAATTACTACTGTGTCTCTCTCTACTGTCTCACTCTCTTCTCTATAAACGGAGAGGACGCCAGCCACGTCCTCTCCCTATGAATCTCAATGCACGTGTGAAAATGGCGGCGACGCGCAGCTCCTTATATAGAATCCGAGTCTCGCGATAGAATCCGAGCCTCGCGAGAATCCGACAGCGGGATGATGACGTTCGGGCGCGCTCGGGTTAACCGAGCAAGGCGGGAAGATCCGAGTCGCTCGGCCCCGTGTAAAAAAACATGAAGTTCGGGCGGGTTCGGATTCCGAGGAACCGAACCCGCTCATCCCTAGTGCGAACCCGTGAATGAATGCATAGAACTGGTGTGCGTATGCAGGCAGCGGGAGTAAGATACTCCCGCTGCCCCACATATGGAGGGGGACTCTGCCGTAGTGTATGGCCACGGGTGGTGGTCAGGTATGCTCTCGCTACCCGTGGTTTAGTGTGGTTTCCTCGGCTCCATTTGTGGGTGCGTGCATATGCAAGCCCCCATGAATTTTAGCAGAACAAAGGACTGCAATAACCTGGTGTTCCTGCGATCATGCCACGCAGCCCTTTTCAGAAAAGCTGTGTGAGGACACATCTATATACAGTTTAATTAAAAGGCATATACAAATGTAGCTATGCTCATTTTACTGCGATGTGGCATGTTGCATCATGGCATGCTGCATGCATTAATTCCTTTAGGAATTAACGGAGGATTGCCGGCTGCAAATAGTCGCAGCCTGGCACGCCATGCAGCAAGCCGTGATGCAGCAAAGATGAGCTTGGCTACATCATTTGAAGGGATGCAGGTAAGTTCCCGAAAGATGGGATTCCGGCGGCCTATATACCGCCGCTGGAATCCCGACGGATGCCACAAACCTGGCATGTAAATACTGATGCCACTCAGAATACTGAAGTTAAAATACCGACAGCCAGAATGCCGAACGTCTTTCCAGCAGGGTGGGGGTTAAGTTTAGGCATCAGAAGGGTTGATTAGGGTTCAGGGATGGGAAGGTTACGTCTAGGTACCGGGGAGGGAGGGTTAGGTTTAGGCACTTAGAAGGGGAGGTTAGGGTTAGGCACCAAGCAGGGAGAGTTAGATTTAGGCAGCGGGGAAGGGATGATTAGGGTTAGGCACCACCTAGGAAGGTTAGGCACCACGGGGGAGGATTAGGTTTAAGCACCCACAAGGGAGGGTTAGGGTAGGCGGCAGAGGTGGGTTAGGGTACTTTGTAGGGGGCTGTCGGGATTCCGATGGACAGGATGCTGCTGTCGGTATTCTGTCAGCTGGCATCCCATCCATCGGAAAATCATACTGAACCACTGTAGAACCTACTCAGCATAAGATATGACACAGGAGGATTTCGTGGTGGACAGACGTGACCGAGATCTACTCCCTAGTCACCGGACAGCTTTTCCGGTGTCTGTCGTACAGCTTAGTGGCCCAGACAGCTTTTTATACCTTAGACTCCTCCTCTCCCTCTGTGACCGGAAATTCCCCTGCCCATGTGCTGAAGGGGTTAACCCCTGTGGTGTGGCACCATTATTAAAAAACAATAATTCTGGGGTCACAGAGTGCATTTTAGTGGGTCCAGTTCATCAGGACCCGCTTGGCAAAACGGAGCCAGCACATGGGCGCCTATCTAGCTGCAATACTTATGCAGCGGGCTGCACCCAAACGCAGCATGCTGCGGTTGAGCCGGATGGCAGGGCGACTGGATTTCAAGGAGAACACATACATTTGGACACATACATCCACATAGCGTTATCGCCGGACCCGCGTCCTGTGAAACGGGTCAGACGAAAAAACGCTGTGTGTGGCCCAAGCCTAAGTGCTGCGGCGGCGGCACCATGTTTAAATGTATTAACGGTGCAGCTGGAAATTTGGTTCGTTTTGATCAAAGATGTGCGGAAAAGATAGGCCATAGACTTTTACTCCAGAGTTTTGACTATAAAGATGATTAGAATAATACTAAGAAGATATTTCTAATATATTCTTTGTATTTTTCATATACTTTTATATAGTCAAACCTCTGGTTTAGACGTTAGTATGACAGGAAAGGCTGTGCCTCACCCCACTGCACGTCACTGTGTTATCCCCCAATGCTTTGTGAGTAGGGAGCTGCTGCAGCCAGGATTTACCCCTGGACTGCTGGGCTACACGGGATGCAGAGCTGTCCACTAGGGTACAAGAATCGCCGTCTTCCAGTGGTTTGGAAACGTCGGTGCATAGGAACTGGAAGCCACTGTGGCTGGGATGTTGTCCCCGGCTGTGGAGCTCAGTGCCACCTGCTGGGGTCCGGGAGCTTGGCTTCCGGCACCCCAGCACTACAGGTCTTTATGTGCCACACACTGGGGGTCTGGGAGAGCCAGCTCCATGTACAGCCCTGTTGTGTACACCTCTCCAAATTACCTCCCACGATTGCTGTATTCATAACTTCTCAAGGATAATCCTATGTGAAAAAAAGTGAATTTGGGAAGCTGGAGACAGTGGGGGTAATTCTGAGTTGATCGCAGCCTCAAGTTTGTTAGCAATTGGGCAAAACCATGTGCACTGCAGGGGAGGCAGATATAACATGTGCAGAGAGAGTTAGATTTGGGTGTGGTGTGTTCAATTGGTATCCGTTCACATGGTCGACCATGTTATGGTCGACAGTCATTAGGTCGACCACTATTGGTCGACATTGACATGGTCGACATGGACACATGGTCGACACGTGAAAATGGTCGACACATGAAACGGTCGACATGCGTTTTTTTACTTTTTTTTCTTTTGGGGAACTTTTCCATACTTTACGATCCACATGGACTACGATTGGAACGGTAAAGTGTGCCGAGCGAAGCGGTAGCGGAGCGAAGGCACCATGCCCGAAGCATGGCGAGCGAAGCGAGCCATGCGAGGGGACGCGGTGCACTAATTGGGGTTCCCAGTCACTTTACGCAAAAAACGACACCCCAAAAAGTTAACAAAACTCATGTCGACCTTTTCATATGTCGACCTTTCATGTGTCGACCATTTTCATGTGTAGACCATGTGTCCATGTCGACCATGTCAATGTCGACCAATAGTGGTCGACCTAATGACTGTCGACCATAACATGGTCGACCATTCATACCGGAACCGTTCAATCTGCAATCTAATTTGCAGTGTTAAAATAAAGCAGCCAGTGTTTACCCTGCACAGAAACAAAATAAAACACCCAAATCTAACTCTTTCTGCACATGTTATATCTGCCTCCCCTGCAGTGCACATGGTTTTGCCCAACTGCAAAAAAAATTCCTGCTGCGATAAACTTGGAATTACCCCCAGTGAGGGCAAAGAAATAGAGTAAATACTAGAGATGAGCGCCTGAAATTTTTCGGGTTTTGTGTTTTGGTTTTGGGTTCGGTTCCGCGGCCGTGTTTTGGGTTCGACCGCGTTTTGGCAAAACCTCACCGAATTTTTTTTGTCGGATTCGGGTGTGTTTTGGATTCGGGTGTTTTTTTTAAAAAACACTAAAAAACAGCTTAAATCATAGAATTTGGGGGTCATTTTGATCCCATATTATTATTAACCTCAAAAACCATAATTTCCACTCATTTTCAGTCTATTCTGAATACCTCACACCTCACAATATTATTTTTAGTCCTAAAATTTGCACCAAGGTCGCTGGATGACTAAGCTAAGCGACACTAGTTGCCGACACAAACACCTGGCCCATCTAGGAGTGGCACTGCAGTGTCACGCAGGATGTCCCTTCCAAAAAACCCTCCCCAATCAGCACATGACGCAAAGAAAAAAAGAGGCGCAATGAGGTAGCTGACTGTGTGAGTAAGATAAGCGACCCTAGTGGCCGACACAAACACCGGGCCCATTTAGGAGTGGCACTGCAGTGTCACGCAGGATGTCCCTTCCAAAAAACCCTCCCCAATCAGCACATGACGCAAAGAAAAAAAGAGGCGCAATGAGGTAGCTGACTGTGTGAGTAAGATTAGCGACCCTAGTGGCCGACACAAACACCGGGCCCATTTAGGAGTGGCACTGCAGTGTCACGCAGGATGTCCCTTCCAAAAAACCCTCCCCAATCAGCACATGACGCAAAGAAAAAAAGAGGCGCAATGAGGTAGCTGACTGTGTGAGTAAGATTAGCGACCCTAGTGGCCGACACAAACACCGGGCCCATTTAGGAGTGGCACTGCAGTGTCACGCAGGATGTCCCTTCCAAAAAACCCTCCCCAATCAGCACATGACGCAAAGAAAAAAAGAGGCGCAATGAGGTAGCTGACTGTGTGAGTAAGATTAGCGACCCTAGTGGCCGACACAAACACCGGGCCCATTTAGGAGTGGCACTGCAGTGTCACGCAGGATGTCCCTTCCAAAAAACCCTCCCCAATCAGCACATGACGCAAAGAAAAAAAGAGGCGCAATGAGGTAGCTGACTGTGTGAGTAAGATTAGCGACCCTAGTGGCCGACACAAACACCGGGCCCATTTAGGAGTGGCACTGCAGTGTCACGCAGGATGTCCCTTCCAAAAAACCCTCCCCAATCAGCACATGACGCAAAGAAAAAAAGAGGCGCAATGAGGTAGCTGACTGTGTGAGTAAGATTAGCGACCCTAGTGGCCGACACAAACACCGGGCCCATTTAGGAGTGGCACTGCAGTGTCACGCAGGATGTCCCTTCCAAAAAACCCTCCCCAATCAGCACATGACGCAAAGAAAAAAAGAGGCGCAATGAGGTAGCTGACTGTGTGAGTAAGATTAGCGACCCTAGTGGCCGACACAAACACCGGGCCCATTTAGGAGTGGCACTGCAGTGTCACGCAGGATGTCCCTTCCAAAAAACCCTCCCCAAACAGCACATGACGCAAAGAAAAATAAAAGAAAAAAGAGGTGCAAGATGGAATTGTCCTTGGGCCCTCCCACCCACCCTTATGTTGTATAAACAAAACAGGACATGCACACTTTAACCAACCCATCATTTCAGTGACAGGGTCTGCCACACGACTGTGACTGATATGACGGGTTGGTTTGGACCCCCCCCAAAAAAGAAGCAATTAATCTCTCCTTGCACAAACTGGCTCTACAGAGGCAAGATGTCCACCTCATCATCACCCTCCGATATATCACCGTGTACATCCCCCTCCTCACAGATTATCAATTCGTCCCCACTGGAATCCACCATCTCAGCTCCCTGTGTACTTTGTGGAGGCAATTGCTGCTGGTCAATGTCTCCGCGGAGGAATTGATTATAATTCATTTTAATGAACATCATCTTCTCCACATTTTCTGGATGTAACCTCGTACGCCGATTGCTGACAAGGTGAGCGGCGGCACTAAACACTCTTTCGGAGTACACACTTGTGGGAGGGCAACTTAGGTAGAATAAAGCCAGTTTGTGCAATGGCCTCCAAATTGCCTCTTTTTCCTGCCAGTATAAGTATGGACTGTGTGACGTGCCTACTTGGATGCGGTCACTCATATAATCCTCCACCATTCTTTCAATGGTGAGAGAATCATATGCAGTGACAGTAGACGACATGTCCGTAATCGTTGTCAGGTCCTTCAGTCCGGACCAGATGGCAGCATCAGCAGTCGCTCCAGACTGCCCTGCATCACCGCCAGCGGATGGGCTTGGAATTCTTAGCCTTTTCCTCGCACCCCCAGTTGCAGGAGAATGTGAAGGAGGAGCTGTTGACGGGTCACGTTCCGCTTGACTTGACAATTTTCTCACCAGCAGGTCTTTCAACCCCAGCAGACTTGTGTCTGCCGGAAAGAGAGATCCAAGGTAGGCTTTAAATCTAGGATCGAGCACGGTGGCCAAAATGTAGTGCTCTGATTTCAACAGATTGACCACCCGTGAATCCTTGTTAAGCGAATTAAGGGCTCCATCCACAAGTCCCACATGCCTAGCGGAATCGCTCCGTGTTAGCTCCTCCTTCAATGTCTCCAGCTTCTTCTGCAAAAGCCTGATGAGGGGAATGACCTGACTCAGGCTGGCAGTGTCTGAACTGACTTCACGTGTGGCAAGTTCAAAGGGCATCAGAACCTTGCACAACGTTGAAATCATTCTCCACTGCGCTTGAGACAGGTGCATTCCACCTCCTATATCGTGCTCAATTGTATAGGCTTGAATGGCCTTTTGCTGCTCCTCCAACCTCTGAAGCATGTAGAGGGTTGAATTCCACCTCGTTACCACTTCTTGCTTCAGATGATGGCAGGGCAGGTTCAGTAGTTTTTGGTGGTGCTCCAGTCTTCTGTACGTGGTGCCTGTACGCCGAAAGTGTCCCGCAATTTTTCTGGCCACCGACAGCATCTCTTGCACGCCCCTGTCGTTTTTTAAATAATTCTGCACCACCAAATTCAAGGTATGTGCAAAACATGGGACGTGCTGGAATTTGCCCATATTTAATGCACACACAATATTGCTGGCGTTGTCCGATGCCACAAATCCACAGGAGAGTCCAATTGGGGTAAGCCATTCTGCGATGATCTTCCTCAGTTGCCGTAAGAGGTTTTCAGCTGTGTGCGTATTCTGGAAACCGGTGATACAAAGCGTAGCCTGCCTAGGAAAGAGTTGGCGTTTGCGAGATGCTGCTACTGGTGCCGCCACTGCTGTTCTTGCGGCGGGAGTCCATACATCTACCCAGTGGGCTGTCACAGTCATATAGTCCTGACCCTGCCCTGCTCCACTTGTCCACATGTCCGTGGTTAAGTGGACATTGGGTACAACTGCATTTTTTAGGACACTGGTGAGTCTTTTTCTGACGTCCGTGTACATTCTCGGTATCGCCTGCCTAGAGAAGTGGAACCTAGATGGTATTTGGTAACGGGGGCACACTGCCTCAATAAATTGTCTAGTTCCCTGTGAACTAACGGCGGATACCGGACGCACGTCTAACACCAACATAGTTGTCAAGGCCTCAGTTATCCGCTTTGCAGCAGGATGACTGCTGTGATATTTCATCTTCCTCGCAAAGGACTGTTGAACAGTCAATTGCTTACTGGAAGTAGTACAAGTGGGCTTACGACTTCCCCTCTGGGATGACCATCGACTCCCAGCAGCAACAACAGCAGCGCCAGCAGCAGTAGGCGTTACACGCAAGGATGCATCGGAGGAATCCCAGGCAGGAGAGGACTCGTCAGAATTGCCAGTGACATTGCCTGCAGGACTATTGGCATTCCTGGGGAAGGAGGAAATTGACACTGAGGGAGTTGGTGGGGTGGTTTGCGTGAGCTTGGTTACAAGAGGAAGGGATTTACTGGTCAGTGGACTGCTTCCGCAGTCACCCAAAGTTTTTGAACTTGTCACTGACTTATTATGAATGCGCTGCAGGTGACGTATAAGGGAGGATGTTCCGAGGTGGTTAACGTCCTTACCCCTACTTATTACAGCTTGACAAAGGGAACACACGGCTTGACACCTGTTGTCCGCATTTCTGTTGAAATAGTTCCACACCGAAGAGCTGATTTTTTTGGTATTTTCACCAGGCATGTCAACGGCCATATTCCTCCCACGGACAACAGGTGTCTCCCCGGGTGCCTGACTTAAACAAACCACCTCACCATCAGAATCCTCCTGGTCAATTTCCTCCCCAGCGCCAGCAACACCCATATCCTCCTCATCCTGGTGTACTTCAACACTGACATCTTCAATCTGACTATCAGGAACTGGACTGCGGGTGCTCCTTCCAGCACTTGCAGGGGGCGTGCAAATGGTGGAAGGCGCATGCTCTTCACGTCCAGTGTTGGGAAGGTCAGGCATCGCAACCGACACAATTGGACTCTCCTTGTGGATTTGGGATTTCGAAGAACGCACAGTTCTTTGCGGTGCTACTGCTTTTGCCAGCTTGAGTCTTTTCATTTTTCTAGCGAGAGGCTGAGTGCCTCCATCCTCATGTGAAGCTGAACCACTAGCCATGAACATAGGCCAGGGCCTCAGCCGTTCCTTGCCACTCCGTGTGGTAAATGGCATATTGGCAAGTTTACGCTTCTCCTCCGACAATTTTATTTTAGGTTTTGGAGTCCTTTTTTTACTGATATTTGGTGTTTTGGATTTGACATGCTCTGTACTATGACATTGGGCATCGGCCTTGGCAGACGACGTTGCTGGCATTTCATCGTCTCGGCCATGACTAGTGGCAGCAGCTTCAGCACGAGGTGGAAGTGGATCTTGATCTTTCCCTAATTTTGGAACCTCAACATTTTTGTTCTCCATATTTTAATAGGCACAACTAAAAGGCACCTCAGGTAAACAATGGAGATGGATGGATACTAGTATACAATTATGGACGGACTGCCGAGTGCCGACACAGAGGTAGCTACAGCCGTGAACTACCGTACTGTGTCTGCTGCTAATATAGACTGGTTGATAAAGAGATGTCGTAGTATGTATGTATGAAGAAGAAAGAAAAAAAAACCACGGTTAGGTGGTATACAATTATGGACGGACTGCCGAGTGCCGACACAGAGGTAGCCACAGCCGTGAACTACCGTACTGTACTGTGTCTGCTGCTAATATAGACTGGTTGATAAAGAGATGTCGTAGTATGTATGTATGAAGAAGAAAGAAAAAAAAACCACGGGTAGGTGGTATACAATTATGGACGGACTGCCGAGTGCCGACACAGAGGTAGCCACAGCCGTGAACTACCGTACTGTACTGTGTCTGCTGCTAATATAGACTGGTTGATAAAGAGATGTAGTAGTATGTATGTATAAAGAAGAAAGAAAAAAAAACCACGGGTAGGTGGTATACAATTATGGACGGACTGCCGAGTGCCGACACAGAGGTAGCCACAGCCGTGAACTACCGTACTGTACTGTGTCTGCTGCTAATATAGACTGGTTGATAAAGAGATGTCGTAGTATGTATGTATGAAGAAGAAAGAAAAAAAAACCACGGTTAGGTGGTATACAATTATGGACGGACTGCCGAGTGCCGACACAGAGGTAGCCACAGCCGTGAACTACCGTACTGTACTGTGTCTGCTGCTAATATAGACTGGTTGATAAAGAGATGTCGTAGTATGTATGTATGAAGAAGAAAGAAAAAAAAACCACGGTTAGGTGGTATACAATTATGGACGGACTGCCGAGTGCCGACACAGAGGTAGCCACAGCCGTGAACTACCGTACTGTACTGTGTCTGCTGCTAATATAGACTGGTTGATAAAGAGATGTCGTAGTATGTATGTATAAAGAAGAAAGAAAAAAAAAACACGGGTAGGTGGTATACAATTATGGATGGACTGCCGAGTGCCGACACAGAGGTAGCTACAGCCGTGAACTACCGTACTGTGTCTGCTGCGACTGGATGATAAATAATGATATAAAAAATATATATATATCACTACTGCAGCCGGACAGGTATATATATTATATAATGACGGACCTGCTGGACACTGTCTGTCAGCAGAATGAGTTTTTTATAGAAAAAAAAAAAACCCCACACAAGTGAAGTCACACGACGAGTGTTTAACTTTTTCAGGCAATCACAATATAGTATACTACTAACTATACTGGTGGTCAGTGTGGTCAGGTCACTGGTCAGTCACACTGGCAGTGGCACTCCTGCAGCAAAAGTGTGCACTGTTTAATTTTAATATAATATGTACTCCTGGCTCCTGCTATAACCTATAACTGGCACTGCAGTGCTCCCCAGTCTCCCCCACAATTATAAGCTGTGTGAGCTGAGCACAGTCAGATATATAATATATACATAGATGATGCAGCACACTGGGCTGAGCAGTGCACACAGATATGGTATGTGACTGTCTTGTACTCCTGGCTCCTGCTATAACCTATAACTGGCACTGCAGTGCTCCCCAGTCTCCCCCACAATTATAAGCTGTGTGAGCTGAGCACAGTCAGATATATAATATATACATAGATGATGCAGGCATGCAGCACACTGGGCTGAGCAGTGCACACAGATATGGTATGTGACTGAGTCACTGTGTGTACCGTTTTTTTCTGGCAGAGAACGGATATATTAAATAAAACAACTGCACTGCTGGTGGTCACTGTGGTCAGTCACTAAACTCTGCACTCTCTTCTACAGTATCAGCCTCAGGTCAATCTCTCTCTCTCTCTCCTAATCTAAATGGAGAGGACGCCAGCCACGTCCTCTCCCTATCAATCTCAATGCACGTGTGAAAATGGCGGCGACGCGCGGCTCCTTATATAGAATCCGAGTCTCGCGAGAATCCGACAGCGTCATGATGACGTTCGGGCGCGCTCGGGTTAACCGAGCAAGGCGGGAAGATCCGAGTCGCTCGGACCCGTGAAAAAAAACATGAAGTTCGTGCGGGTTCGGATTCAGAGAAACCGAACCCGCTCATCTCTAGTAAATACAGAAGCTAGTATGCACGGATTGGGTTCAGTGTAGTGACTGGCGGGTCGGGAACTCCATCCCGTATGTACATGTCTTTTTGCACTGCTTTCGTGCTTAGCTTCTTGTGTGAGCATCTACAGCGTGCAGACTGTAAATTGAGCAAGAGTGCTGCTCCGTGTCACAATTCCAACATATTGGTTTTGTACTGTGCTGGTATAATAGCATCCACCCAGCAATTTATCCCAGACTTCTCTATCATGAAAGCAAAGGCAATATATTTCCTATATATATATATGACATCTTGGGCATTTAACCTGGTGTAAATGCTGGAGGAATGATGTTGCCAACTTACTAGCTACAATATTTTACTGTGTCCAGTCATTAGAAAGGGTGCAGTATGGTATGCCGGCGGCCGGGCTCCCAGCGGCCAGCATACCGCTGCCGGAATCCCAACCGGCGGCATACCGACAGCTGGGCGAGCACAAATGAGCCCCTTGCAGGCTCGCTGCGCTCGCCACGCTGCAGGCACGGTGGCGCAATACGCGCGCCACGCTATCTATTCTCCCTCCAGGGGGGGGAGTCGTGGACCCCCATGAGAGAGAAAAGGTGTCAGTATGCCAGGTGTTGGGATTCCGGCACCGGTATACTGTGCGCCGGGATCTCAACAGCCGGCAACCTAAATACCACCCATTAGAAATAACCCTTACTGCAACCATATCCCATAATCAACACATGTCAAAACTCTGCGTAGTTCTTAACATCTGCAGAATTAATTTAATTTTTTTCTTGTGTGGTTATCCTTGAGAACCTGCACCAGCAGTAATTTCCATCTCGTTCCACCAAGAGATAAACAAATGCTGGAAACACCCTATCCATCCATGAGTCACTTCCAATGAGATAACATGGACAATCAGTGTTACACGTGTAACTACCATATCAAAAGTATTGTAAATCTAATGTTCCTGTGTCAGCCCTGACAGTAATATGCTAAAATTCTGCAGGTCCATTTCTGTGTTCACTCTAGTTTATTTTAATAATGTCCTTCAAAGAAAGCAACAGGGACACATCAATGCTATCAGCAATCTCAGAGCTGCACTTTTCAGTCCCCACAGTTTTCACCTTTCACCTTGGGACCTGAAGTTTAAGTTGAACAAGAATTTAAACTAAAATATAAACTAGAAAAGAGACAAAAAAAATGTGTCTGGGGGTTGTCAGGTGGTTGTATGTAAGTGTTTTATTTTCATCATAATAATTTAGCATATTTAATATATGTTAAAAGACTTTAGTCCCATCACATATTTTAGTAATAGTCTAGAGCCTATACTCCGAAGAGTCTGTGCAGCCAGTTCATTAAAAAAAAGTGTTACTGTGCAGTATATCACTATGGTAGTATGGTAGAACTACAGATATCAATCTAGAGAGATTAGTATTTGATGGCATAGGACAGTACAGTATGTGACAAATAATATCTCAGGAAAAATACAGTGATACAAGTTTTGATGGAATACATGTGTTTTCATAGTTTTGATTTCTGCAGGATGAACTAGTCATATGCCTAGGAGTTACAGTTAATGGGGAAGTACAATGGCCTGATTCAGAATTTGGCATAGGTTGCGCTCTGCACACAGATTATCGGGAATCTGATGCTGTGCAAAGTCCGTTCTGCACATGCACAGTATGGGACTTGTATTGTCGCCCGCAATTCCCCTCTGCAGTGGGGAAAAAAATATATAGATTGGCACTTTGGGAATTGAACCCGTGACCCTCAGCATGGGAGGAGGGAGCCTTCACCGCTAGCCTACTGTATGTCACTGCATGGAAGATACACAAGTTCATGTGTAAAAGTAATGCAACAGCGATTCCTTCCCATTGGTGTTCCTTTATGCCGTTAGGGGACTCAGATGCTCATTTAGTGCACTGTACATACTGTAAAGTCAATGAGCTACATTATTCCTTTCACACATTAGTAGCGTCTGCATACACAAGTGTTCACACATTAGTTGTATGTGCATACACAAGTGTTTTAACACATTTGTTTGCGTCTGAATAAACTATTTTTTTTTCTTTTTACTCTCTCCGTCAGACCATTGGTCACCATCTGTGTGTACACTATGCAGTACAGGACTGTATATTAACATTACAGTCGTCACTGACCATTTGCCAGAGCTTGTACTGTAAATCATTCTGCCGTTATTCAAACTAAAGTACTGGATTAGTGGAGCATTAGCCACCCAGTGGTGGAGATGTGTATTGCATGCCTAGTATCTAGTCGCACCTCAACGCGCCTGTCCGTGATTAAACTAAGCAAACTAAGCTATCGCCTAGGCGTGACTAAACCTCTGTCTAGGTGCAGAAACAGTCAAGATAATGGAGGACCCATCTGTAATGGAGGAAGGATGACCATTTTGGAGGAACAATTACTAATTTAATGTGTGCCTCACACAACCTACGTAGCTGTCATACATTTGTCTGATTCTGTTTGTGCTTGTACAGCAGCTCATTAACTGACTACATTATTAATATGACTCATTTATCCAAGTCTTATAGGGGATGTCCAGCCAAACCAATATTTCTGTACTTTCTGTATGTGTGTGCTCACCATTTTAGAACGATGACTAAATGACTCTTTCTACCCACTTCTTACTATATAGCAGTGCCGTAACAGGCAGTGGTGTGCGGTGGGGTGAGGCAGGTGAGGTAGAGCCTTTCCTATCATACTAATGTTTAAACCAGAGTTTTGACTGTATAAAGTATATGAAAAATACGAAGAATATATAATAAATATTTTTTTTTATTATTCTAATGATTTTTATTTTTATAGTCAAATCTCTGCAGTACAAAGTCTATGGCAGGCGCCTACCTTTTCCGCACACACTCAAATCAAAACTCACCAAATTTCTAGCAGTATATACTGCTGCATCTGTGTATAATGCCCACATGAACCCTTTGGCTCATATATTGGCCCTCATTCCGAGTCGTTCGCTCGGTATTTTTCATCGCATCGCAGTGAAATTCCGCTTAGTACGCATGCGCAATATTCGCACTGCGACTGCGCCAAGTAATTTTACAATGGAGATAGTAATTTTACTCACGGCTTTTTCATCGCTCCGGCGATCGTAGTGTGATTGACAGGAAATGGGTGTTACTGGGCGGAAACAGGCCGTTTTATGGGCGTGCGGGAAAAAACGCTACCGTTTCCGGAAAAAACGCAGGAGTGGCCGGGGAAACGGGGGAGTGTCTGGGCGAACGCTGGGTGTGTTTGTGACATCAAACCAGGAACGACAAGCACTGAACTGATCGCAGATGCCGAGTAAGTGTGGAGCTACTCTGAAACTGCTAAGTAGTTTGTAATCGCAATATTGCGAATACATCGTTCGCAATTTTAAGATGCTAAGATACACTCCCAGTAGGCGGCGGCTTAGCGTGAGCAACTCTGCTAAAATCGCCTTGCGAGCGATCAACTCGGAATGAGGGCCATTGTGTGTAACTCTGGCTCTGATACTAGCCAGTGCCTCCTGAGCCATTTACCTCATAGCACATTTCTGGTAACAGGGCAGCAATGTGCACAGGGTCTGCCCCTCCCCTTTATCCCATGACATGTCATCACACCTATGGGGATGGGCCACCGATTCTGGGAAGTAGAGTACTAAGGACACTCCTGGTCAGCTGCAGGGTATCTGCCCAGGGCACGGGATGTGGGGCAGTGACAGTGTCACACCAGGGCCCTGTGCAACAGCACCCTTTGCACACGCCTAGTTACAGCCCAGCTATATAATAAATGCTACGTGATGTATAGTATAGCAGACCCTCACAAACATTTGTCCCTAGTTAGGGACAACAAGCCACAGCTAAATAATAGCCTCCGAAATTGCCTGATTTAGAAATTGAAACATTTGAGGCCTCGATCCCGAATTACCCAGCCAATGTCTGGACCTAAAGAAATCCCATTTATAAAACGCCACACCTAAATTGCTGTAGTATTCTATAGAGCAGAAATAGTGTTGGTACCATCGAATTCGGTAATGTAGTAGGCATGTACCAACCTAAATGGGTGGTATTAAGTATATTGGTTGTTGGGATCCCGGTGCACAGTATACTGGCGCCGAAATCCTGACAACCGGCATACCGACACCTTTTCTCCCTCTTGGGGGTCCATGACCCCCCCTGGAGGGAGAATAGATAGGGTGGCGCACGTAGCATACCACCGTGCCTGCTGCGTGGCGAGCGCAGCGAGCCCGCAAGGGGTTCATTTGCATTCGCCCCACTGTCGGCAAGCTGGCGGTCGGGATCCCAGCGCCGGTATGCTGGCCGCCGGGGACCAGGCCGCTGGCAACTCATACTACACCCAACCTAAATACCTGTAACTGTTTCACTGCACTTGGAAAGGGATAATATTCCAGCAAGTTTCTTATGTACAAATAGTTTTTTACATTCTGGCTACATACATTTTTTTCTATGATTAAACAATTCTCCAATTTCTCCTAAAGATTTAACACCATGGTTTATGCTGCATAATTACTGTGATATAAAAGTGTGAGTGCAAAGAATAAGCTTTAGTAGTTCTCATGTGAAAAAGATGTTCTTTCTACTACAGCACTTCCAAACAAAATTGGAGCCTAACCGAAAATCTTCCATTTCTGTCCTGCTCATCTTTTGTTACAGTAGAATTCCTTTATTGATATACAGTGCCATAGTAAATCATCCAGCACACACCTTTATGTCAGAACAGCAGAAATAATACTAGATGAAAGCAAGTCAATTTTTACGCTGATAAAAAAAAAGCCTTCTAAAGACAGGAAAGATCACCTTTCTCATCCGTACCTCATGTTACAAACCTTATAACCTTATACTGTATATACTATTGAAGGTATTGTACACCAGGTGAGATGATTGATGTTAAGCTTAGATTTATAAAACAATGGGGATCACAAGCTGGTTTTCTGTAATATAGGAAATATTATCTAGATACTACTGTCACATGAACTGTAGGAAAAGAGATGTTAGCCTTAAAATCAAGAATTTGCCACAGGGGGTAGTTAACATATCAAAACTTTGTTTTGACCTTGTCATAGTAGAATCAACTTTAACAATGAGAATTTGAAATGTGATACTATGAGAAGCAGTGGAGACACTGTGTTACACAGTATGATATATATATTATAGAGATGTGCACCGGACATTTTTCGGGTTTTGTGTTTTGGTTTTGGATTCGGTTCCGCGGCCGTGTTTTGGATTCGGACGCGTTTTGGCAAAACCTCCCTGAAAATTTTTTGTCGGATTCGGGTGTGTTTTGGATTCAGGTGTTTTTTAAAAAAAAAAAAACCCTCAAAAACAGCTTAAATCATAGAATTTGGGGGTAATATTGATCCTATAGTATTATTAACCTCAATAACCACAATTTCCACTCATTTCCAGTCTATTCTGAACACCTCACAACACTATTTTTAGTCCTAAAATTTGCACCAAGGTCGCTGGATGACTAAGCAAAGCGACCAAAGAGGGCGGCACAAACACCTGGCCCATCTAGGAGTGGCACTGCAGTGTCAGACAGGATGGCACTTAAAAAAATTGGCCCCAAACAGCACATGATGCAAAGAAAAGAAAAAAAGAGGTGCACTGTGGTCGCTGGATGGCTAAGCTAAACGACACAAACACCTCAATATCACAGGAATTATTTGTTCTAATCAATGGTATTATTGGTCCAAATCACTGGAAGAAAATGACAAAATCACTGGAATTATTCATTCTAATCAATGGTATTATTGGTCCAAATCACTGGAAGAAAATGACAAAATCACTGGAATTAGTCGTTCTAATCAATGGTATTATTGGTCCAAATCACTGGAAGAAAATGACAAAATCACTGGAATTATTTGTTCTAATCAATGGTATTATTGGTCCAAATCACTGGAAGAAAAATGACAAAATCACTGGAATTATTCGTTCTAATCAATGGTATTATTGGTCCAAATCACTGGAAGAAAATGGAATGGATGGATACTTGCAGTGACACAGAGCTGCAAGACACAGCAATGGCCTACTGTACAACTATATACTGTTAGTCACCAAAATGCTGCACTGTAATACTAGAAGCTATAGAAAAGTATATATATTATTGTATATATCAGTACAGACAGAGCGGTGTAACTGTGACCCATGTGTCCTGACAAGCATTATAGAAGCTATAGAAAAGTATATATAAAATTACTGTATATCAGTACAGAGTGATGTAACTGTGACCCATGTGTCCTGACAAGCAGTATAGAAGCTATAGAAAAGTATATATATTACTGTATATCAGTAGTAGTACAGAGCGGTGTAACTGTGACACATGTGTGTCCTGACAAGCAGTATAGAAGCTATAGAAAATGATTTAAAATTATTGTATATATCAGTACAGAGCGGTGTAGCTGTGACACATGTGTGTCCTGACAAGCAGTATAGAAGCTATAGAAAATTATTTAAAATTATTGTATATATCAGTACAGAGCGGTGTAACTGTGACACATGTGTGTCCTGACAAGCAGTATAGAAGCTATAGAAAAGTATATATATTACTGTACAGTATATCAGTAGTAGCACAAAGCGGTGTAACTGTGACACATGTGTGTCCTGACAAGCAGTATAGAAGCTATAGAAAAGTATATATATTACTGTATATATCAGTACAGAGCAGTGTAACTGTGACCATGTGTCCTGACAATCAGTATATAGGCTATAGAAAAGTATATATATTATTGTTTATCAGTACAGAGCGGTGTAACTGTGACCCATGTGTCCTGACAAGCAGTATAGAAGCTATAGAAAAGTATATATATTACTGTATATCAGTAGTAGTACAGAGCAGTGTAACTGTGACACATGTGTGTCCTGACAAGCAGTATAGAAGCTATAGAAAAGTATATATATTATATACTGGTGGTCCCCAGTCCCCACAATGCAGCACACTGATCAGATATTTGCAGCACACTGAGCACAGATATGGAGCGTTTTCAGGCAGAGAACGTAGATATTTTCAGCACACTGAGCACAGATTATTTTCAGCACACTGAGCACAGATTACAGAGCTTTTCAGGGAGAGAACGATGCCACGTCCTCTCTGTTCAATCTCCAAAGCACGAGTGAAAATGGCGGGCAACGCGCGGCTCCTTATATAGAATACGAATCTTGCAAGAATCCGATAGCAGGATGATGACATTCGGGCGCGTTCTGGTTAACTGAGCAAGGCGGGAGGATCCGAGGCTGCCTCGGAACCGTGTAAAATGGGTGAAGTTCGGGGGGGTTCGGATCCCGAGGAACCGAACCCACTCATCTCTAATATATATACAGGTTGAGTATCCCATATCCATATATTCCGAAATACGGAATATTCCGAAATACGGACTTTTTTGAGTGAGAGTGAGATAGTGAAACCTTTGTTTTCTGATGGCTCAATGTACACAAACTTTGTTTAATACACAAAGTTATTAAAAATATTGTATTAAATGACCTTCAGGCTGTGTGTATAAGGTGTATATGAAACATAAATGAACTATGTGAATGTAGACACACTTTGTTTAATGCACAAAGTTATAAAAAATATTGGATAAAATTACCTTCAGGCTGTGTGTATAAGGTGGATATGTAACATAAATGCATTCTGTGCTTAGATTTAGGTCCCATCACCATGATATCTCATTATGGTATGCAATTATTCCAAAATACGGAAAAATCCGTTATCCAAAATACCTCTGGTCCCAAGCATTTTGGATAAGGGATACTCAACCTGTATATATATATTGTATAAATGTACGGCACTCTGGACTCTTTGAATGAGATATACGGTCAGCCCCTTCTTGCTGTGGTCAAGGTTTCAATTTTAATACATTTTCCTCAGGACATACAAATTTAAAAAGCTCACCGTATATCCCACACTGATGTGCTCCGTGCACGGGCCGGGCAGGGGACCGCCTCCCGGTCGAGGCCATTGGGCGGAAACCTCCTGCCGGCTGTGGCGCTGTATTGTGATGTCATCGCGTGCAGTGACGCGTCTCCATGGTAACATAGCCTGCATATGATATGATACTATGTTACCATGGTGACGCGTTACTGCACGTGCTATACGCGATGATGGTGAGCTTTTTAAATTTGATGTTTGTATGTCCTGAGGAAAATTTATTGAAATTGAAACGTTGACCACAGCAAGAAGGGGCTGACCATATATCTCATTCAAAGGGCGGTATTCCATTTTTTTAACCTGCTTCCACATCATTCTGTTTCTGCTGATGGGCGTGGTATCTTAATTTTAGCTTGCTACCCCCGGGGTAGCGAGGGCAACCAAACCTTTATGCAGCTAAACCCAATTACTATGGGCGCGATATGCGCGATAACAGGGATCACTTTAGAAAGGAGATTGGGCATGATATATCATTTAAATACCGCCCAAAGAGTCCAGAGTGCCGTACATTTATACGCTACATTCACCCTCAGTTTGGGGAGAGTACAGGCACCGGACCAAGATCAACACATACCAGTGACTGCCGGACTTCAACTCACATATATATATATATATATATATATAAATATATATATATATATATATATATATATATACTGTAAACACGTTTCTACACAGGTGGAGGGGCACTCGCTAATAAAGTTCATCTCAAGTTGTAAAATAATTCATTTATTTAAACGGACAATTCCAAAGCCTTTAGTCGACGTTTAGATTCATATCAGATTCTTTCTCAGGACAGGCTAATAACGATATCCATATATGGTGCAAATATTGTTTTGAGATTTAAAATGTCATACATGACAGAAGTATACAGACCAATGTCAATGGGGGCTGCTCTGCAAGATGGTAAAAAGGGAGAGACTGCCAGTATGTGAAATCAGTCAACTGGATTCAGAGATACTATAACCACATTGTATTGAAAATGAGCATCATGAGAATGTTAAGGTGAACCACAAGGTCAGAAGCTCCATGCTGGCAGTTATATATATATCTCAGAAGTGCTTGTGCAGTATAAAGTGACTGTGTATGGGGGCACACTGCATACTGATGCATGCTGCGCTATACTATACTTTGCTATACTGGCTTTGCTGTATCCATAGTCTCACAAGTGGCTGTGCTGTATAGAGACTGTATATAGATGCATACTGCATACTGCATGATGCTGAATGCTGCACTATATTCTGATGTATTGACTGTGCTGTGTCCAGACTCACAAGTGGCTGTGCTCTGTATAGTGACTGTATTAGGGGAATGCTGCACACTGTTGTATGTTGCGCTATACTCTACTGTAAATTGTACTTTTTGGTATGCTTTACCCTAGTGCCCTTCTTTCATGTGCATGTATAAGCCCTGTGATCCATGTAGTTCAAACAAAGCTGCAGGTAAAAAATAAAAATAAAAAATAAAATATATATTTCTATGGTTTTTACTGTTTGGTGCACTTTGTTCATGTGCATCTATAAGCTCTGTGGTCCACAAAGATTGAACCAAGCTGCAAGTAAAAAAAAAAACAGAAATATATAAATCTATTGTTTGCACTGTTTGGTGCACTTTACACTAGTGCGCTTTGTTGAAGTGCATCTGTAAGCCCTGTGATTCCACACAGTTTTAACTGAGCTGCAAGTTCAAAAATAGAAAAAAAAATAGATCTATTGTTTGTACTGTTTGGTACGCTTTACATTGTGCCCTTTGTTCAAAGCGCTGAGACTCTACGCAGTTTGAACTGAGCTCCAAGATCAAAAAAGAACAAAAAAATATATCTATTGTTTGCACTGTCCTGTGCACTGTACCCCAGAATGCTGTGGCAGTGTTTCATAAATGTGCTATAAACTGTCCTGTGTTTGTGCCGCTGATCTGTCGCTCAGTAACCATCCAGCTCGCTGCAGCCTTTGGCCAATATTGATGAAAACAATATTGTGAGGTGGTCAAAATTGACTGGAAAAGACTGGACATTAATGATATTGAGGTTAATAATACTGTTGGAACCAAAAAGGCCAACATTATGTGATTTTAGCTTTTTTTTTTGTCAATTTAAAAAAAAAAAATCAAATCCCGTCATGACGGTTTGACAAATCCAAATTCAATGCCAGACGATGAATCAGAGCCAAATCCAAATCCAGCAAAAATGGTCCGGCGAACATCTCTATTTTCCAATAAATAGCTTAGTTTTGCACATGCTCTTGACTGATGTGGTGGTTGGACTAGTGACTCTTGGAGTAGTAAGACTAGAGTTTACATCATTTGCATCTATCATCCATTTTATTTACAGTAAACCATGAATGGTTATCCTTTGTAGTATAACTAGAATTGTTGTAAGTAGCGTTGCTATGGCTATGTACATGTACTTGTATATTCTTGCTGTTAACTATTGTGGCAAAGGGGCAGTGTACTAAAAAGGAGCTAGAGGTGTTTAGCTAGTAAGCTGCCGGAAAGGCATGCAGTTGATGGTTAAAATGTGTTTTACCTGTTTTTTGCTTTCACTGTGCCTCTCCCTGCAGTTTGGCAGACTGACTGGTCAAACCAGACCACCTGTGAAGGTATTTCCTTTAAATACAAGAAGGGAGTGTGGTTTGCCTGTCAATCTGGGAAGGGGAGGGGGCATCTAAGGGATATAAGGCCTGTTTGGCCATTTGTCTGCATGACTGATGCCAGATAGTGGCTGGTGACCAGGGAGTAGGACTCTGTTAGTGAGTGTCAAAGTCAGAAAAATATCATGCTACACGTTGCCATATATTCACCTCATGCGCGTGCCTGCTGCACGTGCACATTCTCTCCCGTGCGTGCGGATATACGCAGCCGCGTGATGGCGCCTCGGCCATGCGCTCGAGCGCGTGGTATGTGCATTTACGGTAGAGTTTGTGTGCGTCTAGCGGGCGACTCAATCGTTTAATGATAGAACCAAATAGCATGTTTTATAGATAATGTTCCCCTTAATAATGACTGTAAGTTTGTTTAATGTAAATGGTCGCTGGACAGAGGAATTCCTCTTTGTATGGTACGAAGGGTCAGACAGGGTTTGAACAGCTGTGTCTGGTACCTAACTAAAGAACATTTTAATAGCAACAATCCGGTGTTGGTTAGGTAAAGATTAATCGCTCCTGCGTATAGTTATGGCCATTAGTAGATTCTGGACATTTCATATATTTGCGATTCATTACCCATGCGGCGGGAATCTTCAGATTCCCTCCCACTTGAGCAGTTTGATATAGTCACAGCTCACCTGTTCAAACTAACCTATGACCTTTTGTTATGATGCGAGGAGACATTCCTGTGTCCAATGAACAATGAGATTATAGGTCCCTTTGTAGTATACTGTACTCAGTGTATATAAGATCAGCCAGCCTGAGCAGCTCTCTCTCACTCCACAAACGGTTTTCATATTGACTAACTCGGAGCTGGTACCAGGCTGCGCAGCGATCATTCCCAGTGTGTGTAAGTAATTCTCTGTAATCATCTCGCTCTTTGTTTGTATTGGCCACATTCTCTCTCTCTCTCTGTTTAGTATAAGATTGTAACAATATTGTATATTTCTGTCTAGATAATCTGTTAGAATTATATGTTAGTCAGTAGTGTATGACTGTAACTGTTTACCTTTTTCGATATAACTTAAAAGCTTGTTAGTAAAGGTGTTGGATCCTTAGCACGGTATCGTGTGTTCATTACATTGCAGTGGGTAATAGGAGCGTCTCGATCGCTCAAACAGCTTTAGTGTTAACAAGGTTAGGCAGCGTTATATTGCTACAGTGTTTCAGTACAAGGTTTACAGTATAAGAGTATCCTTTCTGTGTGTTACATTCAAGGTTTACTGATTGTCATCTTGTGAGCGTCTGCGCCGCTCGTGATCTCCTCGTGGTCCCGAGCGTCCGCTACGCTGGTAGCGTAGCATTACGGTAGTCGCTCGCCTATAGGGTGCTCGACACCACGCATTAAGCTGTGAGCGAGCGTGCCGCATGTGCGTCTCGATCACGGCCGAGCGTATGCTACGCTAAGTGCGTACCCTTACGGTACCCCATACGCCAATTGCGTACTCTGTCTCTTACCCATTTTTGTGAAGCTTATAAGGTAATTTAAATCAGCCTTATCAATTGGCGGCTCGTCCGTCCTCCACATATCCGCACTAGCGAAAACAAACGTTATCTGTCAGCAAGGGCGGGAAGGCAGTATCCCTTCGTACCGGGATACAGGAGTGCTGACTAGATAAGCGTCTGTTTCGCTAGATTGAAGGAGTGCTGGTGGGATCCGGAACCGGAGGTAAGAACAATACGCTATTGTTTTTTTAAAACTGTTTATTTCTGTTTTGCATACACACGCACGCACACACACAACTGTATCTCTTTTCATTTGTGTATTTTCACATATCACCTTCCTGTTTGCCATTTCACAATTGATAACGTGCTGAGAAAGATTTGTTGCTATTGGTAGTTAAAAGTAATATTAATACGTAAGGAAGTAATTTGTAAAACACGCACACGGCTTGCCAAAAATACAAGGAAGTTCTGTGTGGTGTTCAGTAGATGATTACAATTAAAGGTCATTTACATTGATAAACGTGTTAGTTGTGTTACTGTGGACATACCTGGCTTGCGTACACGTGTCTCTAACAAGGGGCAGAACGAGTGTACACGACGCAAGGGTCGACGCACGGAGCGTATATTACGCAACGGAGCGTCTGGGTACGCCCACATAATACAAATCACACGATAGTATTATTTTAAATAGGCGAAAAGGAGGCAACGCGATAATAGCGCAAGTCAATTTCAGTGTCCAAAATTTTAAGCTAATAGATCCTTCTCTAATTTGCAACTCATCTGGACTGAACTGTGTTACTGAATGAAAGGGATTTCTGCGCAGAAACAAAAGTAAAGTGTATATGAGGTGAAAGAGTGTGTATACATATATATAAGTTTCTAATTTTTGGGGTTTGAACCAAAGGAAATCATCGAGTTCTCGTGAAGGTACATACGTGTAAGTGACTGCATGGTGGCTTGGGAGGCATCCCTTGTTAAACTGTTATGATTCCAGTACTCCTGACCGGAGGAGATCTCATGGCAATGGCCAGAGTACTGGAAGGGAATGCTGGTTACGGGAGCTGGAAAGACTAGTTGCCCCTGGCGCCCTAACTCTATTGTCTCACCCGTGCTATCGGAAATCCCTTGCGAGACTATGGTTTCTTGAGCCCCTTGCAGCCACGTTTGAAAGGCGGATTATGTCTGCCCAACTCCGGTGCCCCCCGGTCTTAGTGAGAGACAAAGGGAAATCCGAGGCAGGATGATGACAAGAGGACCTCTGACTGACAACAGGCCAGGGGCAACAAGCTAACTAACCAAACCAGAAGTATGCGCGGACAAACCGCCAGATAAAAAGAACAACCAAAATC